>NC_136877.1:13194550-13794550 GCF_949152265.1 Phoxinus phoxinus | reverse complement strand
CTTCCCCTCGCCATCTGTGAAACTCCTCTCAGCGAAACCAACACCATCCTTCAGTGTGTGTGCGGAGCCAGTGTTTTCCTACATCTTTACGTTATACATTGTAAGAGGTTTGTGTGTCTAAACAGACAGGATGAGACTCATTTGTTAGAGAGATGGGAGAGAGAGAGACAGGGAGGGAAAGAGAGACAGGGAGAGTGTCAGCATGATAAATGGCATAAATCTAACTGTGAAGACTGTAGGCTAAGAAAAAACGACAGAGCGAGAGAGGAAGAGAAAATGAGGGTAAGAATGAAATGGAAGCCAATTCTTCATCTTCTCTCTTTTTGTCCAGCCGCTTTTTTGTGTGTGTGTGTGTGTGTTTTGTTCTTCCATCCACAACAAGGGAGAGACAAACGGCTCTGGATCTGAAGGGAGATCATGTACTATGAGGAAGTATGGAATCGGATGTGTTCTAATCAGAGGTGATCATGCCTATGCCCTATTCCCTCTACATTTAGAAGATTGCTATTCGGATCATAAGTGAAAACAACCATTGTTACCACCTCACCAAGGCAAAGCTAATGATATTCAGTTATACTTGAATTTATCCTTGTTTAAAACACTTTTCTTCCCTTTATTAAGATAATAGATCAAAATAATTAAAAGCATAATAATACCAGCAATTACAGTGCAGCTGGTTTAATTTGCGTAGCACCTTGTGCAGGCTTAGAGTTTCTGATGCAGTGTGAAGATTCTTGGGAGTGAAGTGCCCATCAGTTGAACCCCACAAAAACATTAATTTCAAAGGTTCTTTTGAAGTAGTTATTTTTGAGCACTTCTGCTTGGAATGGTTCTTTCCTCGAAATGTGCCCTGGGAAGACATCATCTCTGCCTTTTGGAACACACTTACTTCAGCATCACACCTTTTTTGTTAATTCCTGACAAATTATTTCATTCAACACACATCGCTGGGCTCTTAACAAGGAGAAGACCGTTTCGCATCAGACGAGCTCTTATCAACAGACTATCCCAGCCTCCTTTAGCAGGTCACATGGTCAGTTCCAATAAACTCTCTGGAACAAAAGACGAGTGGAATCATCAGCATTTCTTTTTCTCACAGAGAGCAGAATGAATAGAAAGGAGAAAAGATAAATCAATAATTAATTATGCCTATTTCTATAGCATCTATTCAGAGCTATCTGCATCCTGACCAAAGCACATTTTCAATTTTCATTGAAAAGGAGTTCATTGCTGTTTGTTTTAAAAGGTGCCATTGCTTCTTAAGATGACCCTACCGTCTGTCACAGAGTCACATCTAATAACCAAAAGGTACCTCAGGGTTCAGTTCTCGGCCCCCTTCTCTTCTCCATTTTCACAACCTGAATGGACCCAATCATCAAGACACACTTCTTACACTGCGCTACTGCTGGACTACTCCTGCTGTGCAGCTACTCCTGTCAGTCCAGCCTTAAAAAAACTACAATTCCAGTTTATATATCTGACATTGTGTGTCTCCATCTTGGTCGGATTAAGTATCACCACCTTCTGCTCAACCTTGCAAAGACAGAACATGTTTTCTCAGCCAGTCGACCACAACGTCACTGAAGATCTAAAATTTCATCTTTTAATATAATTTCAGTATTAATAGTGTGTATCTGTATTATTATTCTTTATTGGTATTCATGATCAGTTGTATTATCTTATGGAGTTTAAATGCATGTGTTTGAATGCATGAAGAGACTAGAGATAGCATGATTTGAGGATCACATGTCAGACAGAGGGAAGCTATATTTTGCTGAGGGTGTGTAACAGTGTACAACAGTTTCCACTGATGCAAGCATATCACCAATGTAAACAACAAGGATAGTTCTTAATATGGAAGTGGAGTGTGACATGTTGAAGATGACATATAGGCTACGTTCCAATTTTAAGAAGCTCAAAGCAACATGTTTGTTACCTTAAATGGAAGCTGTAAGTCTGTCTGTGATGTATATAAGCTGAATTTCACTGTACCACTTCAGAGAAACACGGAAACGCATAGACCTGGCGTGAATACAACATCTTCTCAAAGTTTCTCTCCTGACATATAAGAATAAAAGATTTTTCTTGGCAAGATAACTGGTGTCTCGTCCCGTGAATCAATACCGGGGAAAAGAGAAATAATTCTGAATCTACATTTTGGCGTCACGGACAGCAGGCTGATCGGGCATTTGTCTCATCATTTCAGGTAAGACTTTATTTTATTCTAAATAATTATAAGTCTGCCTGGTGATTAGACATTGACTGAAACTGCTTAAAAGAACTGTGTGATTCAAAGTACCAGTTGTGTTGCCAATGAATATATATGTGTCAGAAAAAAGGAAAATAATTAAATAATTTGAATTTGATGTGACTTATTTGAGTTGCTCTGGTCAGTGAACCTCTGAAATATTGAATGAAGCTGGGGAAGTCTTTTTAATTTTTGAAAAGACTTTAGAAAATGGACCTTTGTTAGAAAAAGGCCATTTGTCAAATTTGTAGAATTAGCTGTAAGGCGATTTAGCAATTAGCTTGTTATGACTGGGAGGTGGTTGAATATGATGAGACTGTAAAAACCGAGGGCAGATTTTTCTCTACATATTTCAACACACCGAAGAATCGTTTCAGAAGGGGACGAGGATAGTGTGACAAGCGGTGATTTATAGCGGTTTAAAGTGGCGGGTCTGTGCTCCGGGTTAGCTCAGTGCAGTATATAGAGATACAAAGAAACCCTAAAACGTTTAAATACGCAGAGGATTGAACCCTTAGAAGAAGGGAATCAATGTAAAAGGAGCTAGAATCGCATGCATTCTAATTTTTGACAATGAAGCTGTTCAGTGTTTGAGGAGGTTGACTGATCTGAGAGCAACTTTTAAAAATAAAATAAAATTATATGTAGGAAAAACAAATCAATCAATTGATCTGAGACAAGCAAACAAAGAAAACATAAATTATTAGAGTTAACCTTTTTGTTTCTGTTTTTTGTTTCCTTTTTCCCTTTTTTTGTTCTTGAGTAAAAGACGCCAGGTGGAAAGGGAGAAAAGCAGAGGGAGAAAAGCAGAGGGAGAGCAGCAGAGGGCCTCCCCTGGAATTCACACACACACACACACACACACATACATCCATACACACACACACACACACACACACCCACGCACACAAAAATAGCCCTGCTGTTTTGAGCATACAAGACACAGAGTGACACAGAGTGACAAATACTCTGCAATGGCAAGTGCCTATAATAGCAGAACAATATCTGCTTGGTACCTGGAAAGGAAAAATAAAAAGCAAGCTAAGTTTTTGAAGAAAGGATTGGACATTAACGCATCTATAGATGTGCAGTTAAGCTGGTTTGAGTCCCAGAAAGACTCCATCAAGTCAAAAGTGTTTCCAATCCTTGCCGCACATTGGATTTTAAAACAAGGTGGAATTTGTTGCGGTATTGATGGGTGCCCAACTCCACTTGTCGAAGCCATGAAACCTCAAATTGAAGCATATAACAAATTGAACAAAATTATGTCCATTAAATGTTCAGATGGAGAAAATACAACCAGTAATGATTCATTTGATCCAGATTGGACAAATATAATAACTGAAGCTGAAAAGAAATATTCTCAAGCACCAGTGAAATCTGCAACAACTGTAACGCCGCCCCCTTACAACCCAATTTATCCAGTTTTGCCTGAACAATATATAGATTCATCTAAACCTCTGATACAGCCTCAAGCTTCGAGATCAAATGGAGGTCCAGTTGACAAAATGTATATTGCATCTGCACAAGCCGCTCCAATAATAATGAGATCTAAATCAGTTCAGCCAAACAGAGACATGTTGCGAGGTACACCAGCTCGTAATTATGGATCGGACTGGGGTGAGGAGACGAGAGATGACGACATGATCACTGTTGACAAAATCGGACCTGAATTTTCTTCACCTGCTGTTAAAAGGGAAGGATCTGAACTGATGACAGAAGAGAGACCATTCACACCAGGAGAACGTCAAGCCATTCTCACAGCCCTGCCTCCTCTGAAGAGACAAGATCCAAACACAGAGTTTTGGCGAGAATTAGACTCATTAGTCGAAGCTCATCAAATGACATTAAAAGACATACACACCATTGTAAAGGCAAAAATCCCAAGAGACAGATGGGAACGCTTGCCAGCATCGATCACAACAGCCCAATGGATAGACTTGTGGGTTGATGGCCAGGGACGACCACTGGGTCTTTGGCAAGCATTAGATGAGTTCCGAAAAGAAATCCAAGAGATCTTGGGCAGCGGTAAAATTCCTTTCACATTAGTGACATTGATTAAGCAAAAGGATGATGAATCTCCAGATGAATATGCTCTACGTAAGTGGAATTCTTATGAGAGATGGGCTCTCTGTGCCAAGAAACAACCTGACAGAGATGATGTACAGTTCACTGACACACTTGTGGATGGACTTAGCGCAAAATACCAACAAGCCTTATCACTTGGAGTCAATCCAGGTGAGACATTTGATCAAATTATGCAATGGGCTGGCCGCTTAGAAATGGCTATGAGATCAAACAAAGAAGAAGGAAACAAGCCATATCGAAGAGGAGTGGCAACAGCTCAATACAACATGGATACAAGGAAAAAGATGATTGTTTGCCTCCATTGTGGAAAGCCTGGACACGTCAGAAGAGATTGCTGGGCTAAAGGAGGTGGAGCAGAAGGTCAAGGTCAATCATTTAAACAGGCCAGTGTAAAAAACCATGATGAAACCTCTCAAGGGAAGACGTGGACTGAAGCACAAGTCCGTCAGCTCATTGAGGGGATTATGCGTCCGCAATAGGAATCAGCGGCCCCCTGTTTTGGTAAGAAAAGAGACAATCGCCTTTTCATCAATGCATTAATAGGGGGCCACCCATGTGACATTTTGGTTGACACAGGAGCAGCAATTTCAATAACAGATTTGAACTTACCTACAACAGATGAAACAATGGAAGTTGAAGGAGTTGGAGGAGGTATCACAAAATTTCACAAAAGTATTCAAGTTCCTCTGCAAATACATGAAGATGAAGTCTTATGGACATCTTTCTGGGTGGGGCCAAATTCACAAGGAAGCCTTATTGGCATGGACATTCTTCCGTTGTTAAACATGATCATATTCACTGACAGTCGTCAGATCGCTACAACAGCTGGGATAATACCACACGAAGATCGCACATGTAACCTAAGGTCTGTTGGTACAGCAAAACCAATTATCAGAGACTGGGGAAAAGACGGTGTGTGGGGTCTTCTGTGCAGTGTATATCCGGATGTCTGGGCTAAACACAAATTGGATTGTGGCAAAGCCAACATTGATCCCATTGTTATTGAAGGACCGATACATGCCCCTCATAAACAATACCCCATCCGACCTGAAGCAAGACAAGCCGTGGAGGAGATAGTGGCAGACTTGGAAGCTGAAGGAATCATCAGACAAACTTCATCTACCACTAATAGTCCTGTCTGGCCTGTCAGGAAATCCGATAACTCATGGCGACTAACTATTGATTACACAAGACTTAACAGTGTAACACCAAAACCGCATCCTATTGTGGCCAATCCTGCCACCATTTTGAATGATATTCCAGGTAATGCTAAAATATTTACGGTACTAGATGTACTGTCGGCTTTCTGGTCTATACCTATTGACGAAAGATCTCAAGAGAAATTGGCCTTTACAGTGGGCGCAAAACAGTATGTTTGGAATAGACTCCCACAAGGTCTTAATCTTTCTCCTGTTGTATTTCATAGAGCTTTGAACCAGTTCCTAACGGAGCACAAAGCTGAAATTGAGAGTTCCGGAAGTGTTTGTCTCCAATATGTCGATGATTTATTAATTGCAAGCCCAGATGAAAACAGCCATGTATTTGCTCTGAATGTTGTCCTACAAGCCCTTAGGAAAGGGGGATTCAAAGTTAACCCCGACAAGGCACAGCTGGCAAAAACCAAGGTGATCTACTTGGGCCAGGAAATATCTATCGAGGGAAGGAGAATGACAACAGAGCGTGTAGAGGCATTACGTCAACTTCCAAAACCTCTAACAGTTACAGGAATGAGGAAGGTGATGGGACTTTTCAACTATTGTCGTCAGTATATACCTGATTTTGCTAGCATCACTAGCCCTCTCATCGATTTGTACAAGGGGGGAAAGCCTGGAGTGGAACAGATAAACTGGACACCGGAAGCTGAGGAAGCATTTACATCTATGAAAGAGAAACTGACTTCAGCCCCAGCCTTGGGACTTCCTGATGGACGGTTGCAGTTTCACTTGTGGACCAGGGTAGGAGAGGAGACGTATTCAGCAGTACTGAGTCAAAAACCAGGTGATCGATACAGACCAGTTGGATACTTTTCCACAAAGATTCCTGTCACTATGATTGGGCAACCACGATGTATACAAGCCCTCGACGGTGCCACATGGGCAGTGGATGCTGTTGAAAATCTGATAGGAGCACAAACTATCATATTGCACACTCCACACAGTATAGTGACACTGTTGAACAACACAAACATCAAAACCATAACTGACGCAAGAAGAGCAAAATGGGAAGCAACCTTGTTGAACAAAGATTTAAGAGTGGAAATCATCAGGGACACGTCTCTTAACCCTGCAACAATGATGCTGGAACCACATGAGGGAATACCACATGAGTGTGAAAAACAGGTAGAAGAAGATAGTCTTGGTCCAGTTAATCCAATCCCTCTTGAAAACCCAGACAAAGAGTTATGGGTCGATGGATCCAGTTACTATGTCGATGGAAAACGACATACTGGATGGGCTGTAGTGAAAGTTGATGGAACTGTTGTAAAGAAAGGAGCTCTTTCTGGGAAATTGTCAGCACAAGTAGCTGAGCTTATAGCACTTACGGAAGCTTTTGAACTATCGGAAGGAGATCGAGTCAACATCTATACAGATAGTCGTTATGCTTTTGGCGTGGTCCATGACTACCTTGCCCTGTGGAAAAGACGTGGACTTATCACTAGCAGTGGGAGCGAAATACAACATGCTTCCATAATTCGTCGCTTAATTGCAGCATGCCACTTACCTAGAGAAGCAGCCGTGATCAAAGTAAAATCACACCAATCTGACAAGTCCAAAGAAAGTCAAGGGAACACGGTAGCAGATGCAGCAGCTAGAGAAGCAGCTCTACTTCCTCTTACTCCTGTTACCTTGGTAAAAGAAAACAGCAAAGATAATCCTGAGCTCCATCTTCTGTCCTATCAACTGGAGACAGATGAAGAAAAAGAACAATGGATAAAAACAGGAGCAAAAGAGGATGATCAAGGTATCTGGAGAATTCCAACAGGACAAGTGGTGATGCCTATCGGAACAAGAAGAGAACTAATGCAGCTGTATCATGGTAAAGTACATGCTGGAGCAAAAGCAATGAAAGCTCAAATCAGTGAGACTTGGTGGTGGCCACGAATGATGAGAGACATTGATGATTACTGTAGGAGATGCTTGATCTGCCTGAAGGCAAATGTGGGAAAATCTGTAAAGGTGCGAATGTCACATGCACCCAGACCAACAGGTCCATGGACGCATCTCCAAATTGATTTCACAGGACCTTTATCACCCAGTGGAGGGTATCAATACATTCTTGTAATCATGGACAGATTTACCAGGTGGGTGGAAGCATTCCCGACAAAAACTTGCACTGCTGAAGCGACAGCACGAGTAATGGTGGAAGAAGTTTTTCCTCGCTGGGGTCTTCCATATGAACTTGATTCTGACAATGGAACTCATTTCACTGGGAAATTGATGAAGGAAGCAATGAAGTTGATGGGGATTAAACAGAAATTCCACATCCCCTACAGGCCGGAGAGTTCGGGGCTGGTCGAGAGAATGAACCGATCGTTGAAAACCGCTCTTACCAAAGCCATTCTGCAAACTGGCCAAGGGTGGCATAAGTTATTACCTGCTATTCTGTGGAACTTGAGAGCAACTCCAAACAGAGTTACAGGACTAACCCCTTTTGAACTAATGACCGGAAGAGCAATGGTTCTACCTCATGATGCTCCGCCACCTGCGGGAACAGGAGGGGACTCTACTTTGTTCCAAGAAAAGTTACGACGCTATCTCGCAATGCTGGATAAAGCTACTAAAGACAATAATAAGAAAGTGCGAGAAGCTCAACAGCAATGGGATGAAAAACACACCACTACTGATATTCCACACATTCCCGAGTTAGGCAGTTTTGTTATGATCAAACGAATTTTTAGGAAAGGTTTAGAGCCTCGATGGGAGGGACCATATGAGATACTCTTAACTACAGATACAAGTGTTTGCCTTAAAGGAAAGGGTGTAGGAACAGATAGATGGTATCATTGGTCACAAGTTAAACCTTGCCTAGTGAATGAACAAAATGATAATGATAGCTTATGGCCTGAAATTGAACAATGTTCATCCATTAGTTTTAAAGACTGGGAATAAAGAAGTGATGTTAATTATTTCTCTGCTTCCATTTCAGGAATCAATTCCATTGACATTGATTAGAGATGGTTGCAAGTTATTCTCGATACCCAACGACAATGGTATGCTTATTTTTAATTTTACTTGGCATTTATCAAGGAAGCCAAGCTTTATGGACTCCTCGAGTTCAAGGAATCACTCGGAATGCAACTCTGAAATCTGGTCAACATTTTACTCTACCCTTTATTTCCAGATGGGGATTATGGGATTGGGTGCCACATAATGATAAAGACCTTGCTAAATATCGTAAGGACATCTTTGGAGGATGTAACTTTTACCATCAATGTTACAAAAGCAGAGTAATTTGGCCGGTAAAAGACGGGGGGTATATTGGTAGTGCTCAAAGACGAGATATTTGTTCAAAAGAAAAATGCGAAGTTGTGGGGTTAGACCTCATAACGTCTACTAATGTGGAAATTAATTTCGTTTTGAATCGTACTCACATGCTTACAATATGGGACTCATTGGCCCAAGGGTGTATTTATCCCATAGTGGTACCATGTGAAGGGTTTCTGTGGGATACTTCCTCAAGAACAACAAGATTCAAGGGAAATTATGCACGAGTATGGCATTCAGAAGATGAGAATGAATATTGTGAGACTGAGCTAGAAACTGGGGAAATTGGAAGGTGTTTTTATCTGTCTGCGGAAAAGACAAACAAAGCTACAACATGCCCAAATACAACTATTGCACCAGCTCATGGTATTTTGTTGGCAAAAGAAACAAAAACCTTGATAAATGAAGCCCATATGGTGCGACAACGCATTAATTATAATTTGCAATCCCTTCTTACTGTTTTTGATCAGTCTTATTGTGGTAATTTTACACAAATAAGGAGTTGGTTGGAAAAAGAAATTAAGTATTATACCTCTAAAAATCCTCTGAGTAGTAAATATCGTAAACCTAGAAGTATATGGGGAGACATAGCGGGGGTATTTGGTTCTGTCAATTCAATTAGTAATACTGCTCAACTTAATCAACTAAGCGAGTATACTCAGTGGGTGGGAACAATGACTGGAAAAGGACTCACTGAGGCTCTTCAAGGTTCTCTGCATATTATAGCAGCGGGTCAGCATCTTAATAACGCAGCGAAGGAATTGGCAGATGCATTAACAAAATCATCTAATTTTGAGACACATCGTGCGGCGTGTTTATTTTTAGCCCAGAATCTAAAGGATCAGATGGTAGAGGATATTCAAGTTATTCGAATGGGACAAATTCCTGAGCGAATAACAGAATCTTTGTTAGTGGTTTTCGGTAATCAACTTAATTTAACGTCTGCTAAACATATTCCATTAGTTAAAATCGCTATTAATGAAAATTCGTTGTCAGGTTCTGGGATGTTACCTTTGATTATGATATGGCCTCAATATGGGAAACGTAATATTATGACAGTCAGGCAATTCCAATCAATGGGGGTTAGACAAGGAAATTCCGTAATTAGATTAGGTAGGAATGGATATTGGGCTGAAGGTGACACACCAATGATTTCTACCACAGATTGTTGTGTTGAGGAACATGAGTGGGTAATTTGCTCATGTTCTACAATGTTTAGTCTATCTCTTAATGGGTCTGCAGTTTGGGAAGTAGTTCCTTTAGATCAAGCCACAGGTGCATGGCAGGTGTCAGAAGCACAGTGGTGTATATTACATGATGGAATAAGTGAAAATATGATATACGGAGGGAAGTTGTGTCCAATTCCTCCTGATCCATTTTGCCTTGAGATTCTCTATCCTCTTCACTTGGGTGGAATTCATGTTCCACATGTGCAACTGTTGCAGTTGGAGCCACAATGGTGGAATAATGATTTAGTAGAAGAACGGAATTATGAACTCTTTGAGATGATTAGAATAGTTAAAAAGAGTGTAAAAGCAGCTCAAGAGGAGGGAATTCAAGCAATGGGTCATGTTATCGTAGCAAATGGAGTAGCTAAATTAATGTCTGAGAGGAAACTAACACGAATCCTAGGGAATTTATCATGGTCGGATTGGATAGTTTTGACTATGGTAGGAGTTCTTGTGTTCATGTTAGCAATACAATTCATGATATGTGTTACTGGAAGGAAAAGTACCAAACCTGTCAAATTGATTATTTCTAACCAAATGGATAGAACCAAGAATGGGACATACAGTGTGAAATAGGAGATTTTACATACTACATTACTTACAAAACACAACCTCACAAACAATGAACACCCGCTTACTGATTTTCAACCCCGAGGGATAGGATCCTTTAACATCAACGTTTATTTTAGTTTATTATTTTGGAGCCGGGAACTTGAAGTAGTTAAGTACTTACTTAACGAGTCAAGGCATCGGTGAAGACTTATTAATTTTTCCTTTCTTAGTTGTTTGGGGTCATTTTAAATGCGTACACATAGACGTTAAATGACACATAGTATGCGGGAACATAACCTGGGAAGGGGTTCTTTGTTGTTTTTGTTGTGTTTGTTGTTGTTTTTTCTTTTCTGTTTCTATTCTTCTGTCCTTTCTATCTTTTTCTTGGTCTGCTATTTCTTCTCCTCACTATCACTTCTATAGGTTGGCCACCTGGGATTGATGGTGTGGAACTTACGGCCGTAGTTCCAGTGGAGGGAAATGAAGATCTAAAATTTCATCTTTTAATATAATTTCAGTATTAATAGTGTGTATCTGTATTATTATTCTTTATTGGTATTCATGATCAGTTGTATTATCTTATGGAGTTTAAATGCATGTGTTTGAATGCATGAAGAGACTAGAGATAGCATGATTTGAGGATCACATGTCAGACAGAGGGAAGCTATATTTTGCTGAGGGTGTGTAACAGTGTACAACAGTTTCCACTGATGCAAGCATATCACCAATGTAAACAACAAGGATAGTTCTTAATATGGAAGTGGAGTGTGACATGTTGAAGATGACATATAGGCTACGTTCCAATTTTAAGAAGCTCAAAGCAACATGTTTGTTACCTTAAATGGAAGCTGTAAGTCTGTCTGTGATGTATATAAGCTGAATTTCACTGTACCACTTCAGAGAAACACGGAAACGCATAGACCTGGCGTGAATACAACATCTTCTCAAAGTTTCTCTCCTGACATATAAGAATAAAAGATTTTTCTTGGCAAGATAACTGGTGTCTCGTCCCGTGAATCAATACCGGGGAAAAGAGAAATAATTCTGAATCTACAGTCACCATACGGCTAGGCTCAAAAACCAAACTTCACTGGCCACATCGCAACGACGACCTCGTCATGCTGTGTCATGTATTCCACTGTATTGCTCTGTTGGCAGAATTAAACCTCTACAGACCTGCCCTGATGGTGCATCTGGGCTTCAAACCCAAGAGGGCCCATGTTACACCTCTCTTGATCTTGCTCCACTGGTTACCTGTAGAAGCCAACATCAAATTCAAGGATCCGACAGTGTCATTGAGGACTTCCACTAGACCAGCACCCTCCTACTGCAAAGCTTTCATAAATGTCTATGTACCATTCTCCGCAGTAAGTAAGTTAATGATACCTGGTGTTCACTAGAACCTCTGCATTCGCTATCCCTTCTGACCAACATATGTATCAAATATATTTCAATGTTCAATTGCTCACTGGGTTTACCAGCTAGTTCAAATGGATTTTAGTGGATCTGTATAGAGAAAAGGAGCCAGGTCTTCATAAGGCCTACATGGTAAATCGGGTTAGGGCACCTGCACTTAAGTGTTTATGCTTTCAAAAATGAACGTAGAGGAAAAATCCAAGGGTTTGTGAAACTTTCAGCGTTTGTTGCATTGCCCTTGATCTTAGGCATTTGTTGACTATTGATAGATGAGTCCAGCTGTGCTTCCAGAAATGCACTTCACAGTAGTCTGACTTGACTTGTAACTCACCTGGCTCTTTACACACCCAAAAATATCTGCTAAATGTTGCGTCAGAACAATTTGTAGGGTGTACATGCTAATGTAACAGGTGCTTGTATTCAGTTCACTTTCTCCAGGACTATCCCGTGGTGATAGTTTATGATTAAAACTTTCCTGGGCTTAAACCAGAAACCTTTCATTTACCAGCCTTGAGCTTTATCAACAACTCCAACACAATGAGAAATGATGGGTTATTTTTTATTTATCTTTTTATTTAGTTATTATTATTATTTCACACTGGAAAATTGCACTTTGTTCTCGCCAACATACGTACACACAATTTGTCCTTGATCCCATGGTCAGCTGTTGAGGTAAATATTAGTGAGGAGAAAGTTAGTTTACTCTTGTGGGATAACCATGAACTATCAAACACACATTCAAGGCCAGATCCTCAAGCTAAACACACACACACTGACACAGAATTACATATTAGGTTGTCCTGTTATTTTTAGAGGTGTTGGTCACATTTGGAGTCTCACAGGAATCTGTTCTGATCCATATCTGTGCCGTCTGTTTGAATGTTTTCAAAATGACTTTTTAAGTGATAATCAAGTAAAGATAGGAACACAAATGTCAGAATGTAAAAGTGGCCAGAGGCGTATGTCAATACCTTAACATGAGCCAAGGCCTGCAGGGGCTGTGAAGTGACAGTCGCTGTTGCCTGGGGAACCAGGTGATGTCCGTGACCCCGCTGCGAGTCCAAAATCCTTCTGTAAATCCAGGCTTACACTACAGGAGTTTTAAAACCTTAACCGATTGTGAAATATGGTTGTTTTCTTCTTTCAAGTCTCAAACCTGCAAAAAAATTAAATCATGGCTTATCACACACTACAAGACATTCTTAAGATTATCATGCCAGATTTAGCACATCACGTGATCTCACGGAGATGCGGACGTAAACAAAATGGATACTGTGTCGTGGCAACTTGCTGTAGGAAATTATATGATTCAACATTATAAAGGCAGTCGTGTTGTTACCACATTTCGACCAGCCATTCCTCCACCTCCGTTGTCCACTGGACCCGTACAGTTGCTTGTTGTTTCAAAAGATCGGTCACAAGTCTCCTTGTAGACTTATCTCTTATTGGTTATTGTGGAAGTACTGACGTAATCATAGTCGTAATAATCCTTATTTAAAACCTTAAATATCAAACATGTTTGCTATTGGCAGGGCACCCCGATGTGTCCACGAGCAGATTGGGAGGTTTAAGATTTGATCTGTAAACTCCTCACATTACCAGATAATTTGGTCCGAACATCGGAACCGACCAATGCCCTGGACAAGATTGTTTATTTATTTTTTTCTCTTCAAATGTCGGGAGGGGTAAAATGGGCAAAAATCGGCCTGAAACTCCTGTAGTCTGAGCCCGGCTTAAGAGGATCAGCTGTTTTATCAGGTGAAGAGCATGATGCAGAACATGAGATCATGAGACTCTTATTGCGATTAAAATGTTCGTCTCTTTCTCTCTGCCTGTCTTGCTACTCATGGCCGAATGGAAATTATGAAGGTCAGGTGCACAGGAATGGTAGTCGGCGAGAATCCAGCGATAACGGATGTTGACGTGGTCGCCTCATGAATCAAATCGCACGAGTAGATGATGTCGTTCTTATCGAAGGTCGTCATCTGGCCGTTAAAACGCTGCTCTCAGAGGAAAGATCATCGCTCAGGTCCCGCGAGCTGTCGCTCTCCAGAGATTCTCATTAGCTGAGCGTCAGCCATATGGAGCTCACACACACACAAGCCGAGCTTCTGTTGAGGTCAGCCTCATTTTCATGTTAAACAAACACACAAGAACTGTGTGAGTCAGAGGGCACTTTTAGTCTACATCTTACTCTACTGATCTTAGTCGGCTGATGCGGATAAATCAACTTACTTTTATTTATATAGCTCTGTATACAATACAGATTGTTTCAAAGCAGCTTCACAATGATACACAGGAAAATAATGATACAAACTGAGATAAATTAAAATTCCACTGTAAAGCAGCTCTAAAAAGACAATAGTGTCCATCATTCAACTCAATACAGTTCAATGTTGATTAAATTCAGTTCAATAACAGTGTCGATGTTGCAAAATGTATCAGTTGTGAAACAAACTCTTTACCTAATGGAATAACCGATTGGCTGAATGGCACACAACCCAAACTTATCTTGATGTGTCTTTCATTTGAAAACAGTGTTGTATGTGTTGGTATTGCACATGATATTTGACAGACAGACAGATGTGTGTGTCTCTCTCAAGTGTGTGTGAGCCGGTCACCTCTGGCAGGGCAGATTTTATGTTGTTGTGGCCGTTATAAAGTCGCTGTGCTGTGAAAATAGCTTGAAACATTCTCATACCCCACCATTAAATTAATGCTGTGTGAAAGGTCACGCTGCTCTCACACAAGTGTGTGTGTGTGTGTGTGTGTGTGTGTGTGTGAGTGTGAGCCAACCCTCCAGTCTTTTTTTTAGAGCAACTAGGATATACAGCAGCACCCGAAATTTTGTAAAACCGTTAATCAACCTGAAAAATTACTGAATGTCATTACATTAGAGAGACTCAAATATTAAAACCAAGTGGCATATATTTCCCATTATTATATTTTAATATTTAGAAATATTTTTAATAATTAGAAACTAACTGTCATAATATCTAGTTCCTACTGATTGTTAGACATCAGTTGTACAGTGAATAATTTCACAGTACAGTTACTAGTCATAATTTAATTTTGACTAATTGTTAAACTCTGTTTTATGTTAAATTTTCAATCTAATTACGCTGTATTTATTGTTCATTGCTAGAAGGTACAAAATCACAAATCAATTACTTTAAATTGTTTTTAGGCACCACATATTGAAAATCTCATTAAACATCAGTTAATGCTATTCAATTAATAGAAAAAAAGATAAGCCATATAATATTTAGTTTGATCTCCTGATTATAAATGTCTTCTAAAGGTCAAGTACTTAAAAAAAGAAAGAAAAAAAAAACATGTATTTACTTATTTATTTTAATCCAGCCTGAGATCACACCAGCACTAGCTTATTCAACCAAGCTGATTCCAGCATTAATACACATTGAGACATAATGAAGAAAAGTGGCGTTAGTGAAAAGAGAAGATCCACATACAGACAGACACATTCACATTCACACATTTTTAAGTGAAGAGAGTGAACAAATCTGTTTTGGATGGTTTTCGGTCCTGTTCCTCTGATGTCCTGCGTTTATTTGTCATGCATTTTGAATGGACACTGTGAGTCCACAGCAGACGCGAGAGTGTGTTTTATGTGATTCATCTGTAATCGTAGTGATAAATGACATGTGTGTTCATCAGACACACCTGAGAGTGAGGTGGTTGGCACTCGGCATCTCTGTTTTTTTCTAACAGACAGACAGACAGACAGGTATGAGACACCTGCGCTGGTCCTGATGCTCCTGTGTAACTGAACAATGTTTAGTGTGTTTAGGTCAAACATCTCCAAGCAGCTGTGATGTTGTCATACACTCGTATACAAAACGTCACAAGTACCGTTACTTCGGTACCAAGGCATCTGTGAAAGCGTTATTTTCAGCATCTGATTTTCACTTTTGGGAACGTTTTGTGAGCAATAATAACGTTATTGTTGTGTTGTTTTAATTTGTTCTATTGCTTTTATTTATAAAAGCAGTTGTGTGTGTGTGTAGTAAAATGCTGTTGTCTGTTTTAATCTGCTGTTCTGCTGGTTAAAGTGTCTGTTTGAAGCGGTGGCCAAAAATAACCATCCAATGAAATCACAGCAGCAAACGGCCCCACACAACCTGAACCCTCGACCAGGACCCTCGATCCCTCTCTCTGAGATACAGACAGACAGACAGACACACACACACACACAGAAGGGTGTTGTGAAATATTCTGTTAATTTGTTCATCCTGGTGATTTTTAGTGTTCCCAGACATTCAAACACACTGAATGCTCAGATCTGATGTGTTTAACACACACTCCCATGATGCTCATCTGCCGGTTGTATCTACAATTTGGGTCTGGAACTATTAAGACATTTATTTTTAAGTTCTTTGTTTTATTGTATATATTATTTATTTTATTTTAATTTCTCTTTTTTAATTTCCAATTATGTTATTAAAATGTGGAAAAATACAGTTTGTTTGTTTATAATAATATATAATAATATATATATAATAATAAGAATATATTGCCTACAGATGCTAATAAAATAAACACAAATAAATTGTAGAATTGTTTTTTGTGCAGTTTATTGTAAATATAAGGAAATAGTTTGATGAATAAAGTCAACATTACAATATGTGTAAAATTGAGAAAATGGCATGAGATGTTTTTTTTTTTACACATTTTATGTTTTAACTGTAGCTATGATCATATCCATGCTATGTTGATATGATGTTAGATGTATAATAATACTATTTGTCTAATGCTGAAGTATTTGTGATTTTGATAGGTTAACAGCATCTTTAAAGCCGAGTTGTTTGTGAGCAGACGCACGTCTGACAGACTGATCATGAAAGCGTTTCTGACAGACAGCAAATACAGGCTGCTCATGCGAGAGAAATTGAACGTGTCACTTAGCTTTTGAAGAAGAGAAAAGACAGAAATGTTTTCTGATCGACAGAGACTGTTTCTGTAGTTCTGAAATACTCAAATGATCTACTGCATCACACACAGAGCTCACTGTATCCCACAATGCAGTGCACGCAACTGCCCTTTTCCAGTGTGATGAATGAAGCGTAAGTAACGACGGCAGTATCATGCACATTACATGTGCTGAGAGGAAAACTAGTGAGGCAGAAAACATTTCAAACCGTTTACTACAGTGTCACATGACCTCATTTTGTACAATAATCTTGCCTGGCAGCCTGATCAAATAACCAAGAACAAAAGCACAGTTAATATCACTATCTGTGTATGTGTCACACTGGAAATGGAAGTTCACCAAAGCTCTGATTTAATTGAGTATATATAATCTGATGCGCTGTGGTTTTCAGAGTAAAGCACGACACACGTCTACGTTTACATGCAACCAAATATTCCGTTAGTAATCAGATTGACGGCTCAATGGGACTGAAAAGCCTTCATGTAAACACCTCAATCGATCTGATCGAGCTTGATCCTAATGCAGTTTTTCTAATCCGATCGAGAGGACATGTAAGGAAAGAGCTGTACTTCCTGTTGAATAAAGTGTCTTATAAATGAGTGTCTCTTCATTCTAAAATTCTCCTTTCACTCACCGTCTGTGAAGTGGAGCAGGACAACGTCCCACCAGTCGTTGTTGCGGATTCTCATCCATAGACGACTGGTTTTGGGCGCGGGGATGGGGAGGGGCATTTTTACTGCGTGATATATATGACATGCTTTCCTGTAGCTCAAACATAGAGTGTAGGCGCTTGCAACGCCAAGGTCATGGGTTTGATTCCCAGGGAAAGCATGATAAGAATGTAAATGTGTACCTTGAAATGCAATATAAGTTGCTTTGGATAAAAGTGTCTGCCAAAATGCATAAATGTAAATATACATATATATGAGCAGCACGGCAAAACGGGTTCATATGCTCATTGTCTCCAAATTATGGCCATAAAAGGATAACAATTAAGTCTGCTGTTTAAAACAAATAAAAAACCAATGTAGGAAATTGGTTATGTGTAAAACACCGGGAAACTGTATATCTGTGCAGTGTGCGCATGTAAAGAATCTATTCCGATTTGAAGGTTGTGACATATAAACGCGCACATTTACCCGATCACGTTTAGCGTTCATGTGAACACTACATTCAGATTCATCAATCGGAATAAATTCAGTCCGATTGAAACAAAAGTTGTGCATGTAAACATAGCCACTGTGTGCATTTGGAGTTTGTTTTGAATCACATTTAAAACACTATTACAATTTTTACAATTATAATCAGAAAAATCATGGTGCAGCCCTACTGTACATGTACCTACTGTACAGAATTACCCATAATCCCCTCTAAGAGAAGAAAATTCACATTAGAAATGTTTTTTAGTGCGTTTTCACACTATAAGTTTGCGGTGGCATAAATCTGTCGAGTTTTTATGGATCAGACTAAACACACACCTGCCGTTCAGTGTTGTTTGGTTTTGCTTTTTCACAGCCATGTGTCACGTTAAAACAGTGCGATTACGGCCAGAACACGTGTCGTCATATTTGAGCAGCAGCAGCTTCTCTGTTTTAAGCAAAAAAAAAAGCAATTTCTCTGTTCTTGTGGTGATGTGCAGCGTGAGCTCTTAAGCAGGATTTACTGTCGACCCCAAACGCCATTAGAGCAGATTCACTGACAGCCGCATCTTTGATGTCGTATTCCACGGCGGCACGGCGCGTGTACAGATAACTGTATGACACCCGTCCTGACAGCCGCAGAAGATACGATTTTACGTATTTACATGCTGAGAAAACTGCTCTTTGAAGTACAGAGAGACCGAGAGAGAGAGACAGGGTGGGTGTTGGCAGTCGTCGGCAGATATTTTGGATCGTTCAGTAAAATCCCTCTGGTCGTCGTGGTGACACCCTGCTCACAGATCCAATTATAGACAGGGACTATGGGATACGTATGTCACATCCTGCATTAACCGGTTTGCCTCATCCTTAACGAGAGATGGACACAGTGATAATCCATCATACTAGGGCTGTGCCGTTGTTGTTATTGCTAACTAAAACTATTTAACATTGTTTTTGTTAAATGACCCAACATAAATAGAAAAACATTGAAATGTTGCCTTGAAATAATTACGTTCTAAGATAACTAAAACTGAAATAAAACTAAATTAAACATATATAGAAATATATAAAAAGAACTAAGAAAAATGGTGAAAGCACATACACATATAGATTTGTTTGTTTATTTATTTATTAACTAACTTATTTATTCACACACAATGGTATGTAGTAACTGATTATATGTAGTCTGGATACATAATCAGATTCCAATAATGTAATTTTGTAAAAAATCCAATAAAGTTCTTGTTTAAAATACTCAGAATCACAATACAGTTACATGTTTTTATTGATTAGAGGATTACTTAATATGCACAAAATGGCTGTATATATATATATATATGCGCGCCTACGGATTAATTTTTTTAATGATCTGCTGCAATGCATGCTAAATATTTCACTAGTTTTACCTTGACACAGCTTCAGTCATGTCAGTCACTGGTGTTTTTCAGCTGTCTGAATGTATTTGAATTTAATTGCTTGTTTCTCTCACATCTGCGAGGCAGAATGCCGTTTTTATATAGCTTTAGATTATCTATTAAGTTGCTAATAAAGTTACAGGACAAATGTTCATTCTGCAGTTTTTATTGCATTTGGAGCCTGGCGAGTGTTAATTTTGGACTCTGGGATTCATTTACCGTCTGCTCTATTAATGACACCTAAGCTGCTCTCAGATCACGATGTAAATCTCTTAAAATAAATGGCATTTCTTATCTCATTGCTCTGATTTCCTGACATGCTGCTGCTCATTTCCATCTCAACCAAAAAAAAAACTCCCCTGGAAATGTTTTTTATATTGTTTTAAATGCTTGGCATGTTGGTAATTACAGCATAACAGTGATTCCTTGTTATTAATAATTAAAAAAAAAAAAAAAAAAAAAATATATATATATATATATATATATATATTCTAATGGATGCTTGTTTCCGCCATGGAATAAAAAAAATAAAAATACTTTTTTATCTCACATTTCAGACTTTTTTCGGTCCCACTTTATATTAAGTGGCCCTAATACCTGTGAACTAACATGGTAACTACATGTGTACATAGTATGTAACTACAGTGTAAGTACACATTAGTACATAGTATCTACAACTGTATTATTAGTGTAACTACACGTATGTAACAACCCACGTAATGGTATGTGTAAGTACAAATGTGTAACAGGACATTGGTAACAACACTTTTTTCAGTGTAACAGGAATTATGTAACTACATTTTGTAACAACATGTAGCCTATTTGGGTAACACTTTATTTTACGGTGCCCGTGATACAGAGTAATTACATAATTAAGTACTTAGTAGTAGATGTTGTAATAACATGTAACTACATGTACTTAACATGTAATTAAGTTATGGAACAGCCTGTACTTACACATTGTAATTACACACATCTAATAGGCAGCTACTGTTACACACATGTAACAAGCCGGGTCAGTTACATATGTGTTACCAACTTGGTACAATGTAATTATATAAGAAAGTACTTAGTACTACACAATGTAACAAAAAGTACTTAAATATGTTACTAAGGTGTGAAAAGCCTGCAGGGGTAACATGGGCTGTTACGCCTATGTAATGGTCAAAGTCTGTTACACAGCTGTTAGTGTAACCGGGAGATCCAGATCTGTACTTTAGTTTGGATTAACTCACTAGTTCACAGCATAAATACATGCAGTAGCTTCCTAATTACATTGCAATTACATAATATTACACAGGGATAAGCTACGTAAAATAAAGTCTATCAAGAATGTACTTAAGTGTACTTCATGTGTATCTACATACCTTATCTGTACTGTAGTTTGGATTAACTCAGTTCACAGCATAAATAGGCTACATGTAGTAGCTTCCTAATTACATTGCAATTACATAATATTACACAGGGATAAGCTACGTAAAATAAAGTGTATCAAGACTGTACTTAAGTGTACTTCATGTGTATCTACATACCTTATCTGTACTGTAGTTTGGATTAACTCAGTTCACAGCATAAATAGGCTACATGTAGTAGCTTCCTAATTACATTGCAATTACATAATATTACACAGGGATAAGCTACGTAAAATAGTGTATCAAGACTGCACTTAAGTGTACTTCATGTGTATCTACATACCTTATCCATCTGTACACATGAAGTACATTTAAGTACAGTCTTGATAGACTTTATTTTACGTAGCTTATCCCTGTGTAATATTATGTAATTGCAATGTAATTAGGAAGCTACTGCATGTATTTATGCTGTGAACTAGTGAGTTAATCCAAACTACAGTACAGATAAGGTATGTAGATACACATGAAGTACACTTAAGTACATTCTTGATAGACTTTATTTTACGTAGCTTATCCCTGTGTAATATTATGTAATTGCAATGTAATTAGGAAGCTACTGCATGTATTTATGCTGTGAACTAGTGAGTTAATCCAAACTAAAGTACAGATCTGGATCTCCCGGTTACACTAACAGCTGTGTAACAGACTTTGACCATTACATAGGCGTAACAGCCCATGTTACCCCTGCAGGCTTTTCACACCTTAGTAACATATTTAAGTACTTTTTGTTACATTGTGTAGTACTAAGTACTTTCTTATATAATTACATTGTACCAAGTTGGTAACACATATGTAACTGACCCGGCTTGTTACATGTGTGTAACAGTAGCTGCCTATTACATGTGTGTAATTACAATGTGTAAGTACAGGCTGTTCCATAACTTAATTACATGTTAAGTACATGTAGTTACATGTTATTACAACATCTACTACTAAGTACTTAATTATGTAATTACTCTGTATCATGGGCACCGTAAAATAAAGTGTTACCAAATAGGGTGTAACCAAAAAGTTAGAATTGCGTGATATAAACTCACAATTCTGACTATTTATTGCAACTATGTTTATAATAATATAAATATAATAATATAAATATATTTATAAATAATATAATATAAATGTTTATGTTATTGAATTTTCCCCCGCAATTGCAAGTTTGTAACTACCAAATCTGACTTTATTTCTCAGTATTGTAAGACATAAACTGGCAATTATGTAAACAAAAAAACAAACATTTATACCAAATTAACAAGAAAAAAAAAAAACTACAAAGTAAAATTTAAAATTCAGTAATAAAACAAATCAGGGATAAACAAAATATAGCCTACATAGAAATATTGGCAAATTTATCTTTTCAGTACTTCAAAGTTAGGAACAATAATTAGAGGCATTTTATATTTATGAGTCAGCATGATCCTCTGATTTCTGCGACGTCAGCAGCCTTCTGGGTTCATGGGATTATCTTCACATCTTTCCTCTGTTCATTTGATTGCTTTTTTTTTTTTTTCATTTACTGCTGTGTTGTATTGTATAACCATGTCTCGCCTCAAGAGCGCAAGGCACACAAACTCCGACCTCTGTTCAATAATCCCCCTGAATCAGTTGTGTAACCACGTCTCTTCCCGCTTTCTCTCTTTCAGCGCCACCAAAGTTCTTAAGAACCCCGAACGATCAGACGGGTGTTCAGGGCGGCGTTGCCTCCTTCATCTGCCAGGCCACAGGCGACCCACGGCCCAAAATCGTGTGGAACAAGAAGGGGAAGAGAGTGAGCAACCAGCGCTTTGAGGTATTAGGTCTATTGTTCTGATGTAAAATGCTCGACAAGTGAATGCTAACGATAACCACGCCCCCATTGACCACACCCACCACTTCAGCCACACCCATCCATCTCATATTCTCACTCCACTAACGTGCATGATTGCTCATGGCCTAGGGCCGAATTCACAAAAATCTTTATCAAAATTTGAGAAAGTTCTTAAAATAAATCCTTAGAAGATTATAATAATGTTCCGAAGTGCAAAACTTCAAAACAGTCTTAAGAAGTTCTCGAATATTTTCTTAAGATCCTCTTATATAGTTTTTAATAAAATGACAGGCATTGGTGTTATCTGTAAAAGCATAAACAATTTATTTTATTTTTGTCTCTACTAGCTTGAAATGCTGCTGAAAATTACACCACTATTACAAAATAATAATAAAAAGATGTCGAATTGGATATGTCTTTGTAAAGTTTTTAATGTAGCCTATGTAGCAAAAATTAATGTAAGTTGGAGCTTATCCTTACTTTAAAAACTTTATTATTATTATAACATTATTTTCAAGAGTTTAATTTCTTAAGTTTTGTCGTATGAGCTATGTCAAGAAAAAAGATTTGAACTAAGTATTTTTTTGAGAAAAAAAAATCTTAATTTCACTTAGTTTAATTTACTAAAACTAAAACCATTTTTTTCAACTAGTTATCAGAAAATTTTTAATTTAGTTATTTTTGTACTAAAACAACAACTAACACAAATATGAAAGTTAATAAACTACTATATAGACATTAAAAAACCCTAATAAAATAACAAGAACAAAAATATATATATTTTAAAACTAAAATGAAAACAGGAAATACAAAAACAAAACAAAAAAAGTTTATGTTTTGTGAATCCGGCTCTTGATCTCAATAGCAAAAGATCATAAAAATGACCTTCATTTGAACAAATGATGGATCAGACTCTCTCGTCAAGCATATGCTTTGCATTTATGAAATGCACTTTGTGTCCAAAAGTTTGTAGCTTTTGTTTCTCTTCTGTTGAGCGCCTCATTTGCTTCTCAGTGCATGTTCTCTCGTCTCACGTGCCTGAATCCTGTATGTTTATTTATCTGTTTTGGGATCGCCACCTCAGCCCAGCATGATAAACGCATCACAGCTGAACACTGATAAGATTTTTATTAATTTCTGCGTCATCTTGCAGCTCGACCATCTTCCCTCTTCTGTTCGGCTAACATGCGGCCACTAATCTATGGGCGCTTATCGGCTGATATGGCGCCTTTTCGCCTGCAGAAACTAAATCTTATCAACGTTCATTACATGCTATACAATACTAACATGCCAACTAATATGCTAACCTTCGATTCGCAACAAAGTCTTCACCCTCACCTATGCAACTTACTCATTACTACTATCTCTTTAAACTAGGGCTGTCACATCAATTAATCGTCTAACATTAATCTCCTAATATAAAAGTTTGTGTTTATATAATATATGTGTGTGTGTATATATTTAGTGCTGGGCAAAGATTAATCACGATTAATCGCATTCAAAATAAAAGTTTGTGTTTACATAATATATGTGTGTGTACTGTGTATAATTATTTTGTATATATAAATACACACATATGCATGTATATATTTAATAAATATTTTCATATACTCTATATATATATATATATATATATATGTATACATACATTATATTATATTATATATAAATATACATATTATATATATATGTATGTAACACATTTTGTCTGTGTATTTATATATACAAAATAATTATACACAGTACACACACATATATTATGTAAACACAAACTTTTATTTTGAATGCGATTAATCTTTGCCGAGCACTAATATATATATATATATATATATATATATATATATATATATATACACACATATATACACGCATACGGAGGCATACACACACAAACATACATATATATACTGTATATATATATATATATTAAAACTAAATATATATATATATATATATATATACACACAGACTTTTATGTTAGATGCGATTAATCGCTTTGACAGCACTATTTTAAACATTCGTTTAATGCTCAGTTTCTACTTGGCTCCGTTAGCCAACAGCCGCATGCGTGAGCGCGTGGTCATACCCGCATTTCTTTGCGTGAAAAGTGACAGTGAAAGAAAAGACAGAGTATGACCACTGATGTATTTAAGTCTGTAAAACGGAGAACCCGTCCTGGTTGGTTCTGTCAGAAGTGAGTATACATCTCCCCAATTGCCACCAACTAAAACTGTCTGTGAGCGTCCTGTGTCCCGTCCGTCTGGCATCAGTCGGTCTCGTCGAGGCTAATCGACTGTCTACTGTTGTTCTTTAATGACGTTTTGTGCCTGTGACGTCACATCTCCATTCTCGTTTCATGTTTCATACGATCAACTTTAAGAGTGGGCCAGATCACGCTAGCAGAAAGTTGCACGGCCATCCCATTCTTAAAGCCACCGGGTTTACTCGTGAAACGTCTGGTTGAAGAATTTTGCATTGCCTTCATACATTCACTGAGCATTTTACACAAAGGATTTTTTTTTTCAAACATGTGGTAACACATTTCTGCCCAGTGCATTACAAGCATGTTGTCCTTCTCAAAAGTGCAAAATTCTGTGAAGTGTTGCAGGACAACGTCCAGATTCCTCATTTTTGCACAGGGAGGTTTTTTTTATGCTTGATAAATATTTATCATCATGACACAAAGCTTTATGTGCTCGTCGTCTGCTAATCAGATGCTAATGATCTGAAATAGATAATTAATTGTTCTGCTTAAAAATAATAATAATAATTTTTAGTTATTATTAACTAATAGTGAACTACCACATTCTACTGAGCACTATTTCTTATTAATGTGTTAATCAGAGTTTCTTGTTAGTTAATAGTAGTTACTAGAATGCTAATAGTAAGTTATTCGTTCCTGTGTAGTTATTATTCATTAATGATGGAACAGTATTCTAAAGCGTTACGGAAACTATATATTTGTGAAGTTTGCACATTTGAAGCTTGAAGCACATCAATCCGATCACTTTATTTAGCGTTCATGTAAACACTATGTTTATCATCAGTCAGAATGGTTTTATTCCAATTGAAACAAAATATGTCAATGTAAATGTAGCTACTGATGCTGATGGCCTCTTGTTCTTGTTTATTCTACAAATCATGTTGTTTATGGACATGTCAAGAATAAGCGATGTGCATGAGTTTGTGTGACTGTGTCACAGGATCGTACCTATCTACAGTCTCGTCATTTATGCATTTAGTGCATAATTAGTTGTATAAAGTGCAGGCAAGTGCTTACATTTTGAATATTACAAATTTGGAATACATGCACGCATGAATCACACAAGACAATCTGTCTTCCCCTACAAAAAATATATTTAAGTGTTCTGTTAGTAAACATCTTTTTAAACTATTCAAAGAGTGTTATGTGTTATGAGAGGTTATGTTCTTTTCAGAGACATACTGTACTTAACAAAATTACACTTCATTGTATTTGGCTTATACTGACAAGTATTCAATAAAGTACATGTTCCCAATGCCTTACTAAATAATTACTTAAACTGAACTTTATTTCAAGTATACAAATCAACCGAATCACCTATGTTATAAGTTCACTTTAAGTATACTTCAAAGTGTACTTTAATAAATAAAAGTAGAGCTACAAGTAAACTATCTGTATACCTTTAGGTTCAGTTGTAGTGTAGTTCATAGTATACTTGCAGTGAAAAAGAAAACGTAATTTTGCACATGCCCTTGGCTATGTGGACACCATATAATTTTGAGCAGTTTTACCATCTGAGGCAGATTTCAGTCATCGTAAAATATTTATTTTGTGGCAGGGCAACATTGACAGTATTGAATCTTTTAGAGTGACATGCTCACCGACAGCTGATGATTTCTTCTGACAGTGTCAATAGTTTAGTGTGCCAGTCCCGTTGTGGTGACCTTCAGATGAAGAAGCAATAGGAGCACAGCTGCTATTGATGCGTGTGTGAGAGAACCATTCAGTCTTTATGAAATGCAGCATAAATATCTTATTTACCGTTTCTTATGTTATGACAGCACTACAAAAAATGACCTTGAGATAAAGACTGAGCAGTTCACAAATTCCCTCTTTTCCAGGGAAACACTGCAGACTTTAGTACAAAAGCATATTTGGGTTTGTGTGTCAAGGAAATCCACCCTTACAAAAATGAAATATACTTAAAGTAAATTGTATTAAGTAAACTTAAGTTCAAGTATATTGTATGTAGTTAAGTACACCAATATCAGTGTACTAGTAGTATACTTGGAATGGAACTATTTCAAAACGGCTGGGGACTGAAGTGCCCCACTTTTTAGTTTATAAAAGTATACTTTTAAGTGTATTTAAAGAATAACAGTACATAACTAGTTTAAATCTAAGTTTTCACTTTTATATTTCAACTATACTACAAGTGAACATCTAAGTAAATGTACTAGCTGTATACTTATAGCCCACTTTTTAGTTTATGAAAGTACACTGAAGTACACTTTGACGTATTAGTTTTCTTTGAATGAACTTAACATCATAGTCAAGTTAAGGCAAGTTTATTTATATAGCACATTTCATACACTATGGCAATTCAAAGTGCTTTATTTAAAAAAAATTCTGTAATCAAAAAATAAAAGCTCGGAAAATTAACAGTTATACATGAAATTAAAAGAGATATGTGATACAGTTATAAAATGAATTAAGAGTAAAGAGGTAGTATATTTTTAGTATACTAAATATACATAGTAAATAAAGGTAGTATATATTTGTACATTTTACTTTAAATTATGTATAATGCAAGTATACTACCATGTCTCTATTAGTATCCCAAGTATATTCTAACTGTGCTTTTGAGTAAACTTGAAGTTAACTCCTATATGTACACAACCAGTGGATTTATGCTAATGATTTATGTAAAGTGACTTAATGAAAAAAAGTATATCTCTAATAAGTACATACAAAGGTAGACTGAAAGTCACTCTCTTGTTTTTAGTTTAAAAGAAGTATACTAATAGCACACTTGAATACACTTCTCTTTTATAAGTGTAGTCAGACTTGGCCAGACTCTCAGCTAATCTGTCTGACGTACAGTCTGACATAAAGACTATTCCTGTCGTCTAGTCTGATCTCATAAGTCTCATAGCGTATAAACTCATACAATACATAATTTAGGACACACAATACAAATAAATAAATCTAACAGTTTGCACTGGGCTTCAGAATGAGAAAACACCAACATATCAGCAATTATAAATATTTCCCAGAGAACAAATCGATTTGCCGAAAACCTTAACCAGACTTTGTGTTTCTGTGTCCTGTGTTCATACTGTTGCGTCAGGTTGAGTAAATGATGGTCTGTTGTCTGTCCATAGCTATTTGTCAGGATGAAGTGTGTGTGTGAGCATGATTCTCTGTCGTCAATCGTGAACAAAAAAAACTCTCGTAACATATCTTGTCTCTCGCACCTGTAGGTTATAGAGTTCGATGATGGATCGGGCTCTGTGCTGAGAATCCAGCCGCTGCGGACGCCGCGCGATGAAGCCATTTACGAATGCGTCGCCTCCAACAGTGTTGGGGAGACGAGCGCCACGACACGACTCACTGTTTTACGTGGTAGGTCTATGACGAATAACACTCGCTAACCTTTGCTCTCTCATTGCCTTCCAGCCCTCACAGGTACGTGTAAAGTCTATTTGTTCTTTTTGTCTGTTTGTATCTTTCTCCAGTGAGTACACTGCCGGTAAAAAGTTTAGAATAATTGTTTTAATGCTTACAAAGGCTGCATTTATTTGATGAAAAATACAGTCAAACAGTGATATTTTTAAAATATTATTACAATATAAAATTATGTGATTTATGTGTGTGTGTAATACTCTGGTGTTTTCAGAATTGAATCCTAATGCAGTGTAACATATTTATTAACAAAAATAACAGGCAACAGGAAAAGGCACAACACAGAGTAAATCCAAACACAGGGAAAGGCAGTACTGAAAAGAAGGCACGTGATCCATGCACAAAAACACAACACCGAACACCAATCACTGAACAAGGAAAGCACAAGGGCTGCATCTGAAATCACATACTTGGCTACTGTATATTAGGCCGAAAAAAGAAAAGAAAAAACTGTACGTGACAAAAGAAGTATTCCGAATTCACAGTACTCATAAAAGGGTAGACAAAAAGTACCTGGACAACCTACTACTGATTCTGATTCTGAAGTGTACATACAGTATTTGTGAATGGCAGTGAAGTGATGCAACTGATGCCATCGGTCACATGACCGCAACAACATGATGAATGTAGTTTGTCCGGATTACATTCATACTACAAACACTTCATACTATATAGAACATATTTTTTAGCGGTTGCAAAGCACTTACTTATTCAAAATAATTATCTACTCAAGATAGTATACGATTTCGGACACAGCCAAAACTTACATACAGACAGGGATGAAGGGCAAGCAAGCATAACAAAAACACATGGGAACAAATAAATGAAACTAATCAACAAAGAAAACTACAAACTGACTATAATCTAAACAGGAAACAGTAAACAACTTAAACCTAAAACAAGAGTCCAGAGCAGGAGTTTTTCAGCATCATTACTCTAGTTTTCAGTGTCAGATGATCCTTCAGTTATCATTCTAATATGCTGATTTGCTGCTCACAAACTTTGAAGGCTGGTGCTTTGGCTGCTAAAAACAGCTTTGCATCACAGGAATAATACATCACATTTTAAAATCTTAATTTAAATGAAAGTTATTTTAAATTGTAATAATATTTCACAATATTATTGTTTTTATTACATTTGTATTGAATAAATTCAGCCTTGATGAGGATAAAATACTTATTTCAAAAACATAAAACACGTCCAGTACTGTGTGTTTTGGTTTTAGCTGGAGTATTTGGCCAATGCAGCAAACAGCACTGTCTGCACTTGCATTTTATTTCTAGAAAAGCCTCCCATGGATGGAGCCTGCAAAATGTAAAAGCTCCTTCAGCTCTCACTGACCTTGGAGCTTTTTAAAGGGGTTGATTAATATTCTAATTAGCGAACGGGATTTCCCGCTCGCTAGCTTCAGCATCATCAATATAACTCTAATTTTATGCTACATTTACATCATTTTTACAAAGTTGCCCTGTAAGGATGTGTGGAGAAAACGGAGTGAAAATGCTCTGTTTTTACAGTGAAACTGCACGCTTCACCATTCAAATCCAAAGTCTCTGTGTTCTGAAAGGCTTTTACCTGACTTATCTTTTAATGGAATTATGAAACGCAGTTACTAATCTGGTAGTTTCGTCTGAGGAAGAACCCACCGACCTAAAATGGAAGAAATCGGAGAGAAGAAAATGCTTTCCACCTCCAAATATTTGCATGGTTATTGGCAAAACATTTTTCCTCTGCTTTCTCTTATTTTCTCCCTCCTTCTCGCTCCTTTGTGGCCACATCTGTTGTTGGAGGGAGAGTATTTCTGTTTGCAGCTCAGGCCTGATAAAACCTGCAACACAATAGTAGAGCGTCGCTTAGAACACGCACACACACACACCGCAACACAGCAGAACTCAATCAGGGGGATAGTCTGCAAATCTCTCTGGATATGTTCAGAATACAGGCCTAGTGCTCACTGCATATGGCACAGTGCACACTGCAGTCTATACTGCCTGTTTGTGAGCAGATATGATGTGAACAGCAGGGGAGACTGAGGGGAATGTTACAGGACACACAACATAACATGTCCTTCATAACTCACAGATCTCCCTGCCATCTGTGGGTCTGAGAAACACACGCCAGCAGGTGCCGATGCAACATTTATCACAATATTCAGTTCGATACTTTATAAAAGAAAGAAAATAGTCGAAGTTGTCCCTGTTACAAACACACACTGATTTTAATCGAGATTGTGTCATTATATCAAATTATATAAACTTTTTTTATTAAATTAGCATTTTTTCAGTCTTGATTTTAATTTTAGTTTAAGTCTTAGTAATTGTACGTGCTTTCGTCGCTTTTATTATGTTTATTATATAAATTTGCATATAACTTTGATTAATTAAAAAAAGTAACAATAATCAAAAATTTGGGCCAGGGAAGTTTCTGAAATTTGAATAATGTTTGTTATATATTTCAAATAATTTTTATTTTTTATTTCCCATTCAGCATCTGAACTTTTACCCAGCAAACTAGAGATAAAACAGATATTAATTACAATTCAAGGCGTTAAAACCAAATAAATGTATTCTTCAAAATTATTTATATATTAAGATTACGTGTGAATTTATCATCGTGGAAACAAAAATGATTATTTTACATAAAGCAAATTGTATGCAAAATGTCTTAACTCAGGCTGTCTGATCCAATAATGAGTCAAGGAAGATTAAAAATGACTTCCGACTCGTTCGTCACACTGGAATGGAAGGTCAAGTTGAGCACAATGCAGTGTTATTCAGTATTGCACACAGAGAGCTGCTATAGTCTGCCGTAACTCATCTGACGTTTAGTGCGTACAGCAAACTTGCATACTGGATAATATGTACTGCAAACATAGTATGAGTAGATGGTGGCATGCTATTTAAAACAGGCTCTCTCTTCGAGCCTCACCTGGAATGACGGTTTTGATGGAAATGTTATAATTATGAACAGAAAGCCCTAAACAAATATTTATCCATTAATATAAATGAAGGAAGCAGAGTTGTAGTAATTATTGCACATTCAGCCAGTGGGCAAGCAGCATCGTTTGAGCATGAATAATGACACACAACTAATACGTATTCCGCCGTAAGATATCAGGCTGCGGCAGACTACACCAGCGTCAAAAACAAGCTTAGCATTAAAGCACCTTTGCCTCAGTTAAGCCCCGACATACTTTTCTTCTCCTAAAAACATGCCGTTCAATCGGCCGTTCTGTGTTGTGTGGGAATATGGGTCATGTCTTATTCATGAATGCACCCACTGAACTGGGACCAATGTGTTCGGTCCTTTCACAGGGTGGGAATTGCAGGCCGATATTTGCCAACAAGGTCACAGGCACAATGCATTATACATCACAGTAAACAAAAGATCTCCATGCTGGGAAAAAACGCACATGTTGCTGGTAGCACCAATACATTTCAACACACTCTTGAAATACATTTAGCAAAATATCTTGCCTCAAAAATACCCCCCGAAAATGATCACTTTATGATCATCATTTACTCTACATGACGTTGTTTCAAACACATGTGAGATGTTTAGCAGAATGTTCAATCTGCTCTTTTCCATACGTGACCATATATGTGTGTATATATATATATATATATATATATATATATATATATATATATATATATATATATTTAGACATGTTTAAACATAAGTGACAACAAACCTGGTGCACATATGCTTCAGGAGAGGGGGAGATAATGAGTAAAATACTTACATTTCTCACACATAAAATCATGACTTCAGAAGACTTGACATAGTCCATAAGTCATTTTGTCCTTTTTGGAACAAATAACACAATCATTTGAACATTAGATGACATCATTTTCATTTAAACATATTACATTGTAAAAAAATGTGCACAGCTTTGTTGAAGAAAGGAAATTGAGCACCAAAGCAAATAATGATGGAAACAGATTTTGGTTGCAGGATGCAGGTTGTTGGTTGAGTATACGTGTGGGATAAAGAGGAGAGTTCTGGAAAAGTGAAGTGCCACTAGACATGGAGAAACTGAAATGGTTTTAAATGACCCTAAGGGGGAATATTAGCGTCACAATTTGGCTCCAGGGATGGAGAAACATCAGAGAGATTAACTGAATTCATTTAGTTCAATGTGCTGTGACCTGATGTCCATTTGACATCCACTCACACAGTCAGCCAGTGAATATCATCAGCACTTTCCTGTGGTGTCATCTGATGTTAAAGACCCAGAGGCACTGACCCCATCATTTTATATGTATATGAATATGTATATGTATATGAATATAGTATACTGTGGGCCCTATCTTGCACACAGCGCAAATTACTTTGTACACCACCGACACATGTATCATTCCTATTTTGAACCCGACGCACAGCGGACTTTCCCCTCCACAGACGCACGTCGGTAAATTAGGGAATGAACTTGCTCTCTGGAGGGGGGGCTGTTCAACGAAAAGAGAAGGCGTATTCTGGCGCAAACGTTCCCTGGTGCTATTTTGTGGTTTCAGAAAACAATTCCGCCACAGACAAGGAAAAACCTAGTCTATAGTCAGTGGCACGTTATTCAGATGCTTTTTTAAGGGCGCATGCTTGGCCATAATGTTGCGTGTGCACAAACACTTTGCTTCTCTCTACACAGACACAGCAGTTACCATTTTTTGCAAACCATACATAATTACAAGGAAAAATATTACCACACGAGGGAGATCATTGTGGTGTCCATGAAGATGTGAAAAAATAAGCATAAATCCAGTTTAAACATTTACCCAAATTATTCAGGCTAATTGTAGTAATGACGGATTAAACCTGTTTGATCAATAGTGGCAAGACACATCGGTATATAAGGACATCTGACAAAGTGGGTTATCTGTCAAGAACCAGAAAACAAAATTCTGAAATCTGCGAAATCACCTTTACCATCATGTAAGTTGCGTGCGCCTGGCAAATCTGCAGTTATAATAGCAATCCGCCATAGAACAAGCTCACCTGCACTTAAAGGGAATGTGAGGTGATGCTCTGATTGTTTTTTTTTTGTACGTTACGCCCAAACCACACCTATGAGCAATGTAGCTACTTCAGACCAACCCATTTTTAGATTTGCGTCGATATCCGCCCACAAAGGTTTTTTTTTTTTTTTTTTTTTTGCGTTTCACTATTGATACTTGTGTATCAGATGTTAAAATAGGGCCCTGTGTGTGTGTAATTTTTTTTTTTTTTTTTTTTTTTTACATATACTGTACATATGATTTTAGCCAATCTCACCTAGGAGGTCTCGACTTGTCCAACAGTTATTCTAAATCATAAAACGGTTAATAATTTTGTATAGTCTATGGAATAAAGTCAGTCATTATATTATGAACTTTATTTATTATAAAGCAATTTTAGTTATGAAAAACCTAATATACAGTACTGCCCCATATTTTGCAACCTTCTCAATTGCTTTTTGCACAAATTACATCTTTTGACACCCAGTAAGTTGGTTCCACCAACCCAGGTGGTAACACTTTACAATGAGGAAATTATTGTGGGAAATACAAGTTTATAAGTAACCAACAGTTGGTCCCAAACTAGCTAGACTCAGTGACGTTTTATATAGTCTAGGGGTACATTTACACGACAACGATATGCTTACAACTGAGAAGTTTTTCCTTTGAGTTTTCCGCGTACAGACGACACCATTGTCAAAACGATCCCCATTCACACAGATCCACGTAAACAACTAAAAACGCTGTATTCTTCTGCCAGGCCATTAGATGGCAATGAAACACTATAGATTGAACACGTAATATGCATGTGAATGACGTCATCGTCTTCAGAGATTTGCGTTTTTTGTTGTTTACAATGCGACCGTATTCAAAAACTTGCACTTTTAAACCCGTTTTCAAAAGTTTGCATCTTCAGGCACCCACTGCCGCTGTAGTGTAAATTAATGGCCAAAACGCAGATTTTTTTTTTACATTTTTAGATGAAAACGGTGTCGTGAGCAGAGGGTTTTATCAAACACACCTGACCTGGCTAATCAAGCTCTTTGGAGTCACTTGAATTCATTTGTGCAGAAGCATATCATCTTTGTAGGTCAGTGGGTCCCCAGGAACAGGGTTGAAGTCCTCTGGTCTAAAGCAACCCTGTTATTGCCCCTTCTATTACCAAGATTTTATCTGCAAATATATTTAGTGACAAAAAAACAAATCATACAAATAAGAGTTTAAAAACTGTATTTATTCCACAAATTGTGGTGATTGGGTTGCAGAAAATGAAAAGCAAATAAAACCTCTCATATAATATTTAATTTTGCCTTTTAAAGTTGATGATCAACACTCTCCCAATTTTGTATTTTATTCGTGAATCATTAGTGCTTCTTTTTGGATTCTTGCCATTTGAAGTTAAAGTGCTCGGTTGTTAAAAACAATACATGTATCTCAGTTTAGTTGATGGTGGCATTTATAGATCCATCTTTTACAGTGAGGATAGATGAATGTCTCCATAGAAGCAGGAAAAACCGTGATGTCATGGAGGGAAAGTCCAACAGCTGCTCTTCCTTTCAAATGTCTGTTTCTGTGCCTTTCCAATGCAAACTGATTCCCATAGCGGAACTAGAGGAACTCTGGCAAATCCAGTGAAAAGCTGCCCCGATCATAACAGATGACAGCGGCGGGAAACACTCCATTCTCTGCTGAGTTGAGTTGCGTCTAGACAAAGCCTATTTTATGGTAATCCGGAAATATCCGTGCCAAAGCCGGAACGGCGGCACCTTTTTTTTTCTAAACGTGCATCAAATTTACAGAATTTGACTGTCCCTCAACTTTTGCTTTGAACGGAGGCGTAATCTTCAGCAAACAGTTGTCGGGCATTCGTGCAGGAAGTCCGGATCTCGAGGTATAATTTAAAATCCTGACAGAAAAACAAAGGCATTGACTTAGCGCTCAAACGGCCATCCAGACGAATCGCTGCCTCAGCGCTCTCGCCGTCTTTGAGCGAGGTGTGTGTTCGCGGACCCGCAGAGGGAGGACGCTGGGAAATTGCTGTGCCTGTTGTTTGGTGTTCTGACAGCTGCATCGAGGGTGAAAGGCGGCAAGAAAAGCTAGCAGAGCACAATGTGCTTTCGTTTACCCCTCCGTCTCGTAGGTGCCAAGACACAAACGGCCCACCAGGGCTTTCAGACATTTCCGAAGACCCTTTGACGCCCGAGTGCTTTGGAAACATGCTGACTTATCTCGCAACCCAGGTGAACCTTTCTTTGAGCTGAAAAATAGAAATGTAGAAAGGATGGGAACGAGGACCTGAGACAGCACATAAAGTCAACGCGCTTTTGTTTGAGTTTGCCGAGGTAATGCCGTTTCTGTGTGACCCCCTCCTTCCCTTTTTAAATTAGCACCAATGCCATTCATCACAGAAATGGAACAACAGATAATGATGAGTTATTTATTATCATAATTAAAGACGAAGCCGTTAGACGTATTGATCTGCCCTGCTGAAAATTCCCCCATTGGTAATTAATGGAGTGGAGGAGATCTGTAATTGTACAGTGTGAGTTTGGAGCCAAACATCAGCATGTCTGCCAAGACAGATGGGTGTAGAAGTCCATATTCTGAATCTGCAGAGACCCTTAAACACTGATAGATCATGTGCCGGCTGTGCATTTGTTGGTCTAAGTGGATGGGGATATCGATCCCTACAGATGGCTGTGCTATTTTCTCCATTAGTTTCTTTTCTGCTCTTGCTCGTTGTTGTATGTTTGTTTGTTTGTTTGTTTTTCTTTTCATGGATGAATTTGTTTGTAGAGCCCTGGAATCGTTTTGTGTTTATTCTGATTTTCTTTTTCAGCTTTTATGCTCTTAAACATTCTGAGCATCCCATATGTAATAGAATCATTATTTTCTGTTGTGCTGTTTATTTGATACAATTTATTAACAAGTACCTTGTCATCGTGGGTAGTTACTGCACCGACATGTTTTTTGTTATTATTATTATTAATAATAGTACTATTATAAGTAATATTTCACTGTAAAAAATAAAGATGACCATTTAATACTACTACTATTACTACTACTACTAATAATAATAATAATAAAAAAATATAATATATTAAAATATAAATATATTATTATTATACTAATAATCATAATAATAATCATAGTAATAATCATACATTATTATTATAATAACTATTATTATTATTGTCACACGTTAGATTAGGGTCCAATTCTCACTATTAACTAACTATTAACTACTACTTTTGCCTCAAACTCCTAATTACTGCTTATTAATAGTTACTTTAGGTATTGGGTAGGATGGGATGTAGAATATTGTCATGCGGAATAAGGCATTAATATGTGCTTTATAAGTACTAATAAACAGCCAATATAATATGCATGCTAATAAACAACTAGTTAATAGTGAGAATTGGACCCTAAACTAAAGTGTTATTATTATAATTAAATTTTATTAAATAAAAATAAAAATATTTAAGAATACAAGTAAATGCTTTTGCAATTTTTGACTGTAATAAATATAATAAATTGAGCATTTAATAATAATAATAATAATTATAAAACAATCTTAAAATAAGATCAATAATTAATGTAATATTTTACTGTAATAAAATAAATAAATCTAAGGAAAATAGAATAATAATAATTACATTTATTCAATTTATAATTATTATTATTGTTATCAGTTCATAAGTGCTTCGCATACAATGTTGGGGAAATGAACAGTACTGCACTTCACTCATATCTTCTTTTAATTAAATCATAGCCTTTACAATTTGGTAATAATACTGAACCATATCCAGATTTTGGTTTTATTTTGATTAATAGTGCAGTCCTAGCCTTTAGGAACAGGGTTGGGAAACATTGGAGGAAATACTACTGTAGAACAGATTTCAGAGTGTATTTTTTGTTTTGGAAACTTTAATTTCCATTTGGAAATTTGTTTTGTTTGTGTTTTATCAATTACGTCTGTTCCTTCTATCCATGACGTTTGGAACTGAAATTGCTGGCTGTGTTGTGGAACGAGCCCGTGTTTGTGCTTGTTTCTGAGGAGGTGCTAATGGTTTAGCAGGGGAGTTTGCGGGAGTGAAGGGCTCTTATCTTACGGCTTTGATGCTCTGCATATTGGAGTCATTTTCTGCTAGATGAATCGACCTCCTCCGGGTCGCTCTTAATTCAACTAATGATGCTCTTGAGAGGAGAACCTCTACATGCCGCTGGGTAATTACGTCCAAATACAGCGTCGGGTGGCTGGATGAAGAGCGGGTGAAGAAACATGGAATATGTCACAGGGACCGATTTGTCATTTTAAAAATGTACAAAGTACCCAGAATGCACCACCACTTCGGAATGGAAAAAGGGGCTCTTGACAGTGAGATGCTAGTTACAGTGTCTACCAGCGGGGACTAATGGAATCATGCTAACCAGAAATACTTTGAGCCCAAAGCCCGAGTTAGACGAATAACTGTGAGCTCATTTAATCTAAAACACATCACCTGTTACCTGTGTTTAACAATGAGTTGCGTAATGCAGCCTCACACACACACAGGGGTTTAATGAGCGATGGGAAGCCGCTGGGCTGTGAAGGAGGTTTCGCAAAATAAACCCACAAATGACAAACGGGTTTAGTCAGCAGAACATCCAACGAACTGCAGCCCCTAAATGAAATTAATTATAAAGGCTCTGAGGAAATGAAAGTGCGAGCGACGTCTGTCTGCAGCCAGAGGACGCGGAGAAAGACATGCTTTTGTTTTCCTTTGTCTTCCTGCTTCGCTCGGGAATCTCCCACGCCGTCGGTGGTAATGAGGAGCCGGACGTGATTTCATAACTCCTGCCGCTGGTGACCTCGACGCGTCCGCGCTTCAAACCCATTCCAGCGGCAGCTGCGAGTGCTTCAGTCCGCGCCAATTTCCACAAATTAACTTTGTGTTCATGGAGACTTACTGGGAAAGCCTCTTCTGGAGAAATAAAGGAATTGTGTGACACAGAGAGGAGATTACTTTTGGATTTATCCTAGTCCTGCAGAAAGGCTGATTGTTCGCTCTCTTTGTGCACTTGACATACATCAGACAATCTGATATATTTTCACCTTGATTATAATATTTGATAAATGGTCTGTTATTGGGTGTTGTTATCAAGGAAGCCTGGAAATGAAATCTAAAACTAAACTTTTACTGTTGTGACTTAGTGTTGTCAAAAGTACCGACTTCAGTAACAAGTCGGTACTGAAAAAAAATATAATTGATGATTCTATAATTTCCCTCTAGCATTGTGAGCGCTGTTGAACAGATTCATAAACACCTCTGATTGGCCATTGCGTTCACATGCTCAACATACTGAATATGACTGTGATTGGCTACAATGGTCAATGCTTCAAAAACATGTTGTCTTCACCGAACGCTTGGCTTACACCGATTTACACATGAGCGTTTGAAAGCAGGCGTCTATCAGCAGATCCATAATATATCCACTGATAGATGGATCCGCTGATAGACGGCTTCTTTCAAACACTCCGGCGTGTAAGCGCTCAGTGAAGACAGCATGTTTTTGAAACGTTGATCATTGTACCCAATCACAGACATGTATGCTGAGCATGTGAACTCAATGGCCAATCAGAGACTTATATGTTGAGCATGTGAACTCAATGGCCAATCAGAGACTTATATGTTGAGCATGTGAACTCAATGGCCAATCAGAAGTGTTTAAGAATCCGTTCAACAGCACTCAAAATGCTAGAGGGAAATGCTGGTATCATCACATTTTTTAAATGTCAGTATCGACTTGGTACCGAAGTCGTACATTTGACAACACTACTTCACTACAATACTAGCTAAAAATCTATTATATTGAGACAGTGTTGTTATTATTCTTTCACTAAAACTAAAAGTATTAAGTCATTTAATAAAATAGAAATATTGGCAATAACACTTAAACCAAAAAAATAAATGGTAACTTAACTGAAATAAGTTGAAGTACTAAAATGATTCAAATTAAACCAAATATAAAATAAATTAAAGTAGAAATAATTTTTAAAAAGATAAAAATGACACAAGCACATAATTAAATTACTAAAATTTCAACTAAAATTTCAACTAAAACTACAAAAAAGGGCTTGAAATTAACATCTGCCAGACCACCAAATGCGGGGGGATTCAGCAGTGGCGTGTAACGTAGTCACTCTTTCTAGCCACTTTGGCGGGTTGAATTTTATATATAATGTATATAAAGAGACATTTAATGTATATAAAGAGAAATTTGTAATTTTTGCTTGCTTGTCTGTCTCAATTTTGTACCACCTTGTCTGTTTGTCTAAGCTCTTGCTTAAGCCTTGTTTTAATTGTAATGTATTTATTGATGTATGCCAATTAACAACTGGCTGGGGACTACAGCTGGAAATTAGCCGTAGAGGCTAAAGCTGCTCTTTTCATTAAAAGAGGTTGTCCACATTACTATAAACCAATAAAGTAAAGTAAGTAAAGTATACATTTTAAAATTGTCGTCTTTTAAAAAGGCATCTGAATAATAAACTAAGTGCAATGTAGTGTCTTCAAAAATATAGATTTTTCGATACATACACTCTAAAAAATGCTGGGTTGTTTCAACCCAATTTTGGGTAAAATATGGACAAACCCAGCCATTGGGTTAAATTTTTCAATTACATTTTTAACCCAACATTTGGGTTTGTCCATATTTTACCCAAAATTGGGTTGAAACAACCCAGGATTTTTTAGAGTGTACTGAGATAGCTGAAAACACTTCTAATACTCATTTTACGCAGAATAGGTACACTATATAAGCCGCGCTTTCTCGCTCTTCCATCTCTCCGAAAGTGAGTAACACACACTTAGTCATTTCAGTGGGTAGTAACTTTAGAAAACCACTAGCCACAGTGGTTGGTAAATGAATAATATATATTATATATATATATGGACCAAAAATGACCACACAAGGACAAGGATTTTGGATATTGCTCTCTTTTTGGGGACATTTTGTCGCCATAATGTAGGGTTATACGCCATATTACGCCATAATTATGTATATACACACACACACACACACACACACACACACACACACACACACACACACACAGAGCAGTATATCTTTACCTGGCACAGAATGAAAGTGTTGCTCTTCCTCCTACACACGCACCCACACACACTTACAGGCGTGTCACGCTCCCGACACACACACCGTCAGCCACTCAGCCAGCAGAAGTGGGCGGACCATCCAGACATTATTCTTGAGTGAGTGGGGCTGTGCTGCTGTACTTCATGCTGTTATTACCCATGATACCTCTAAATGTGACGCCATAGGGCACACGTGCACAAATGGAATCAATGCGAGTGGGTTTCTTTCTTTGAAGCTGAAGCGTGTCATTTTTGGGATGTTCAAACATTTCCATATCTCTTAGTATAATGTGCAACTACATAAGCCGTCTATGTGGCGACGGAGGGGAAGCACATGCGCAGTATTTTAAGTGCAGATCGACTACAGCTGCTGCGAAAGTCCCAGACGAGTGTGGATTCTGATCCCGCTCAAGGTCAAAGGTCGTCTCATTCATCTCTGGAATGCTGCACTTGAAGGCAACGTTCCATATGTCTGTAACACGGCCTGGAATTCCAAGACCGAGACGTCAGGAATTCTCTCTTTCTCATGGGAATCATAAGCAATTGAAGTCCATTAACCCTGTAAAGCCTGACATCTGAATTTTTTTTTTTGTTTTTTTTTTTGGAACAGTCTATTTAAACTTTAGACATTAACCCAATTTGCCACTAATATTAAGATTTTGTCTTATTATTATATCTTAAAAAGGTTTTCACATGTGTTTTATTTTTTGATACATTAGGCTTTTATGGTGCATATAGTATTATATAGAGAATATTGAGAGAAAAAAAACAGGAACATTTTATTCAGAGGCCTAAACTGAACAAAAATATGTGTTTTGCATAATACAGATTGTTTCAATTTACAGTGATAACAGGAAAATGATTCAATGATGCAAACAGAATTCATTCCGGCTGTACAGCAGCTCTGAAAGTATTGTCATTGTTCAGCTGCAGTCAGTTCAGTGTTGATTCAGTTCTGTTGTAAAGATCATCAATTATTAAATTAGTTAATTTCATTTATAAGCAGTTCAGCAGAAAACGGTGATGTCATCATCCAGCTCAGTTCAGTTCTCATCCAATAGTGTCAGTGCAGTCAGATCAATAATTCTGTTGAATATTAAGTGTGGAATAAAAGTAGTTAATGGAGCCACTTTTAAGGACAGATTGTGTGGTTGATCTCAGGAACTGACCTCTCCTCCACCTTCCGTCCCTACAGTCGTGTGGTGATCTCTTGTGTGCATGGTTTGGTGCGTGTGATCGTTCTCTGAGTGCTCCGGTCTTTCAGAAGTCACACTTCAGAGCTGATGAGCCAGCGCTCGATAGACTTTATCAGTTCGGCGGTCCAGACGATCAATAAGTGTTTACACTCAAGGGCTTCCACACAATCAGCGAGTCCACGTGGAGCACTTCCGTGGACAGATCTACTGTATTGACAGCCAGCGTTCAGTTTCAAGTGCAGCTGTGGAGGAGCAAGAACATGCTTCTTGATGATAAAAATGGTTGTGAGCCGGTTTTATATCATAACCGCAGTAGAGAGATGGTTTAAGATGGCGGGTGTGTTCTGGAAAAACAGTTATGACGTTAAAATAAGTATTTTTCTTTTAAAAGGGAGGACAAAGTGCTCCCATAATATTGTGTTGTTGGTGTCAGAGGTCATGCTTTCAATGAAACTGAGCGAATATGACGGTCGGGTTTCCACTTGATGTCCTTAAATGAATTAGGGATGCACAGATACTGAGCTTGTGTGCTTGTTCTCAAACAAACAACAGAACACACAAACATATGGAGATAAGATTAAAGGTGTCTGTGTAGTAAATGTATCTAATATAATATTAAGCATACATTCAATATTTACAGCTGTATAGTTGCTGTTAAGCGCACTTCCCTTTCTATCAGACATCCCTAAACGTTTGTAGTTCGTACAGATGTTTCAATAGCAAAGTAAATAAAACAATGCAGTTATTACTAAAGTTAGTAAACAAGGCCATGGTGGTAACACTTTACAATAAGGTTATATTAGTTAACTGGATTAGTTAACTATGAAAAATAGTGAAGTGTTACTTCAATAATTTTTGCAGTATTGCAAAATTCTTACCAGTTTCATTAATGTATGACTGAGAAATATGCATCACATTAAGTTTATTGTTAGAACTGTTTAATCCAAATTTGATATGCAATTAATATACATAAATTATTATTATTTTTTTCTGAGTGTAAATATCATCAAAATGTTAAACGCTATGAATTATGATTAAAGTTTAAATGTTAATTAAAGCCTAAATTAAAGACTTGGATTAAACCGCTTGATTCATATGAATTACGTTTACGATGTATTCATGATCTTGAAGTTGAAAATGCTGATTACATTACAGACTTTCAGTGGATGGACACAAAATAATGAGAGAAAATTTCTAAGATCAGTATATAAAAAGGTTTAGAAGGACAAATGATGACACAAGTTTAATTTTTGAGTGAACTGCGCCTTAAATATGACCGGGATGTCACATTTGAATCACCGAGGGCTATCATCTACAAATGGCCTTACATTTTTCAGATAAATCTGAATTGAAACTGACATTTCATGTTGAGATTCTGTAACATCCAGCCAGAAAGAAGCACGTATCCCATGAACTCGCAGGCAAACGTTCAGCGACGTTCTCCGTGTCCAGACAGAGACACTCATGAACATCTGCGCTTCCCTTGAGCGGCGCTCTGTTCGCCCCGAGGTCGGCGTTCCTGAACAGGTCAAATTTCTGACTTATGAGAGACATGATTGATGGAAACATTGCAGCTTTTTTTCTCTCCATCTCGGCGAAAGCGCTCGCAAGATTATACGGCAGCTGGAATGCACTGATAAACGCACCGGTGGCCGGATTAGCCGCCTGTCATTTACGGCGCAGCCAAATGTAAAAGATAACCTTTATTATCACAGAACAAGTGTCACATGAAGAAGAGGAAAATAACAGCAAACAGAGAGAAGCTGAAGGCAAGTTCTGCTGCAGAGGAAGCGTCTGTGGCGTTAATGGAGAGCTCTTACATTCGCTGGAGTGATTCTGTACGAGACGGAACAAAAGCGTAATTAACAGGCCACGCTGAACCATGCCAAAGAAAACAACAGAATACATCAGGGGGGCGTAAATGAGAGCGCCGGAGACGGAGGAGTGGAAAAAGGAGAGCCTGAGAGGGGGTGGAAAATGCAAACGCACACGCAATCGACCGGCGTGATTTTTTAAGAGCTTTATTTCTGTTATCAGATGTGCCATGTCTCATCTCGCTGAGATATTCTTGCCGATCTCTGGAATACTTGAACAAATATTTCTCTATAATGCACTAAACTGTAAAATGGACCGCCTTCCCTGCTCTTTTAGCACCTCTGAGGAAGATCAGTATAATTAATTCTGCAAAAGAAAAAAAGAAAATTGTTGCAGTGCTTATTTTTGTTCGTTTTTTTCCAGTAAAAAAATCTAAACATTCTTTAATCAAGATACATTTGCTTGAGAAGCAAAATGACTTCAGAAATGAAGTCTTGTTTTCTAAAGAAATCTTCAAAATAGTTTGTTTATGCCTAAAATTAGAAAAATAATCTGCCAATGGTGTAAGAATACAGTTAATTCAAAAGGAAAACAAGTTTATTTTTCTAACCCTATTGGCAGACATTATTTGGGGGTTAAAACAAACTAAATAAAATAACTTTTTTCAAGCAAATGTGCAAACATTTTGGGTTACACTTCATTTTTGCAGTGTAATTATACATTTAAGTACTGAATAATAATAATTAACTACATGTAGGTATAGGGTTAGGGTAGGATTAGGGTTTGTTTGAGGGTTAGTTGCATGTACTTATGCATAATTTAATGTTATAACATGTAACAAGGACACTAAAATAAAATGTTACCACATTTTGATTAAGAAAGAAACATTTTTACACATTGTCATTTGAGTAATTCTATGTGATTTTGTCATTTTTGTTATTTTCGATTTAGCTTTAATGTATTTTTATTTCAGTTTATTTTAGTTATTGTAATACCTAAACTTATTTTATGATTCAAATGCATCAGCATATGCAACCAAATGTAAAGTGGAGTAAACACCATTTTGCGTGTAGTGACAGAGGATAACATAAGAGGTGTACAATGTTTTTAATTGTCTAAGAAGGGGTGAATAGAGGTATTTTGCTCTTAAATAGCACAAAGAAGTACAGATAGACTTCCTAAAAAAGAATATTCCGGATATTCTTTCGCCAAATTGATATAAAAATTATATTGGCAAACAATTATGTTTCCTGGATTCCTAAAAAACAAACAGAAAAATGCAGTTGTTGATTCCCAAGCTCACTTGCCTTCTGTGTTCCGTTTGGCCCTTTGTTATGGTTGTGACTCACGGTTCCAGAGTACAATTACTGTATTAATTAGCACAGGGAGCTAATCACACACACACACACACACACACAAAGCCATCAGCCTTCAGAAACAGAAAATGACGGTAGAGCTTCTCTCACCACCGCCGCTTCCTTTACAGCGAGCAAATCCCGGATCAATATGCCGTAGCCACCACGTCTCTGGGGTTCAGCTGGAATTCAGGACGAATCCGCCAACATTGACTGCCGTCACAGTCCAGGAGAGAAAACGCTCCTCTGCCCTTTTGTGGCAGGCAGAAAAAACCCAGCGCAAACTTATCTAGAGCGAAGTGAAGCAAACACAAGCCCAGACTAACCCGCCTTGGCCCGCCGCTCAACACAAAAGCGCCAAAGGAAGCGGAAAATACGGCTGGGATGGCAGTCATACTTGAAGGGTTTCCTGCTATTTGTCTTTGTTGGTAATCTGTGCTTTTGCGGCGGGAGGGATGACCGCAGCACAATGCGTCTTTACACCGGCTGACCTGTGACAGCGGCTCTAAGGAGATTGCGTTCGCTCAAAACGTCCAACAAATATATCTTATTATGGCCGTGGGGGATTTTCCACAGCGAATAACCTCATCCAGGGAAAAAACATCTGCCGGCAGCGCCGACTACGCTAAAGGGAAGCTCAATCTAATGCGTGCATCAGTCGGCCAATGTTGCTGATCGATTCCCAACCCAAATCCATTAACCGTCTGCTGCTCTTGTGTGTTTTTGAGCTCCGTGAATAACGGCACAGCCAACAGAAAGAATACTTGGTATCTTGCTCGCAGCATTTCTTGCAGATAAGCAAAAGAATCAATTACGCCGCACGGCCTTTTAATTTCCAGCTGCGTGTGTGCGCCACATCGGCCTCCTCTGGCTTCGCTCATTGTCAGTTAAACAAACCCTGCTAACTTGAGCGGGTAAACAGTAACTAATCACTTTTGGCCAGTCCGCAGAGACTCAATTAGCTGTATTTAATTAGTGTGTCGTCCTCTGTAGTCTGCTGCGATTAGACAAGCGCGTCAGGGAGGGTTTTGCATCGAACGAGAGAGTGACGCTGCCATTTTAGTAACAACGGTTACACTAAATGTATACAGTGGGCCTAAAAAAAACCGTACTCTTTTGCAAATCATTTTTGGATATTTGAAATAAAGATACAAAATTATAAATTAAACAAAATGCAACTATAAATGTTTATGTAAATTAAAACATGTAATCTTGGCCCCTAACTGAAAATAAAATAAGTGATGTTGTAAATTAGTAAAATTGAAAATAAAGATAAATGAAAGCTAAATAGAAATGTTACAAAAAACTTTTATGTTTTTGAAGTACTTGAAAATCACACAAAAAACCTTTACATAGAAATAGGCCTGTAACTTGCAGTAAAAATATGTTTCCATTTAATATGGCACTACTTAATCATAACTAACATGTTATAGGTGTTTTTATATGTAAAAAACATTCAGAAACTGTAAGTGATCCGAAATTATATTTATTTATTATGACTGATTTTATTTGACTATACGGATAATACAGACCGATCCTCACAGATCCATGTTGTTTAGGACGGGTTTGTGTTGATGAGCCACTAACAAAGTACGTTTATTCACATAATGTTCTCTCTTAAAATATAATCAAGTGTAAATGTCTGCATTATCATGTCTAAAGGATTGAAGTCTGTTGGGTAAAATAAAAAGTCAGTTTTCTATTTTATTCCAACCATTACTCCGTAAATATTTAGTTTACACATAGTTACATTTCAACTAAATATAATGGTGCAACACAAAAATATTCAGTGGTGCTAAGTTGTAACTTAGTATTTATGTCAAAACTAGGCTAAGTTGTAACTTAGGCACAGATGGTGCAACCGGCCCCTCATTATTTTAACATATATAACATTAATTTGTTTATACGAGCTTAAGAAGCATTTTTCATTGTCACTTCATGATAACTAATGCAGTTAAATAATGTTAACAAATGTAGCCTTAATGTAAAGTGAAAGCTAAAAATATTAAAACCAATTCAAAATATTAATAAATATTGTAGCAGTATATAAATAATTATTAAATAACATTGATTTAGACTCAATTAAAAATGCATTACCACAATGTCCCACCAGAGGCTTTTATTTTAAAGAGTTAAATGCGTAAAAATGCTTCCAATGAAGTCTTATTTAACAGCTTCTAAAAGCTCCTGCTAGTCATAGCTGCTTTCCCACCACCCCCTCCCCCCGGTCACCAGCGTATTAGGCAGGACATCCATCGGTTGCTCGATGACCTGAGCATCATTAATGTGTGTAAATGATCACCAGGGGGTTTTCGTTCGGCCTGCAGCTGCTAGCGACTCTCTTCACAGGGCGACCGCGCTATTATACTGCATCAAGTGACGTGAGGAAGGGAGATATACTGTACTCTAGTGTATAATGAGAGTTAAGATGAGAGCTTGGGATCCTTATGCCCTTGATGCTAAAGACGATAAATGCATGTGACTGGGCATAATGATCCCATGAGCTTCTCACTTTTAATTTAATGTTTCAAATTTTGCTCTTGTATTATGGCTTTTTGACTTCAGAACCCCGGATTTCTTTTTCTCTCACCTTCTCGATTGACCTACAGAGGTGTTTTTCCTCTTGCTGGCGTGATTTATTCGTCCTCCAGCTGAAAATCATCATCGTGGCCGCGAGCAGAAGTGCTAACATAGCATATGGCGAACGCAGCTCAATTAATTTATGCGTTGAAATGTTTTCGTCAATAACCTTTCTCCTCGAAAAACTTACAATCATGTGGAGAGCACAAATTAAATAACAATTAACAGCGGTTATTTGCTCGCCGTTAGCTTGAGGACGCATCTCTGCCACTGCTGCGGTGTTTTTTCAGCAGTTAATCAGAGAACTGGCAGAGTGAAGTACCGTTTAATTTGTGTGGTGATTTAAAAATGTAATGCTGATTAATTGTGTGTGTGCGCGTGTAGTTATTTTTTATTTTTTGTGTGGAAACCAAACAATCACTACTGGACTGTGTTAAAAATATACCACTGATCTTTGTGAAATGATTTTGATTCTATCTATCTATCTATCTATCTATCTATCTATCTATCTATCTATCTATCTATCTATCTATCTATCTATCTATCTATCTATCTATCTATCTATCTATCTATCTATCTATCTATCTATCTATCTATCCATCTATCTATCTATATCTATCTGGTCTTTGCAATGAGGGGAAACTCTTATAGTAAAACGGTTGAGATTTATTTGGGAAAGTTTCTGTTGTATAAAACGTTCCAAACCGAATCCCTGTCATGTTACTGAAGGAGTTAACACAAAAGCTACTGTGAATGGAAAATCAGTCCCATATATTATCTGAAAAGGATGAGAGTATTCATGATTTTAATTGTTAGATACAGGCGATCAAAATCAGCATTTGATAGCTATTTTTCATGCTACATTAATTTTATTTTAGATCATAGTTGATCTAATTAATCTAATTTGTCACACATCAGAACACAATGTGCCTCTGCTTTAAAAGAAAGGGACACCAAAGTGTACTGTATTCATAGAAAATGCTTCTAAAATAATGTCAGACTCCAGAAATCCATATTTAATTATGCAGCAGGGCTACAAAAAGTATTTTGCTGTTAGCTTGAGAAATATGAATAGAAAATGTCCCAGGGAAAAACCTCCCTCATGCCTGTAGTGGATCAAGGACAAATGTATTTGGCTGAACTTGGAGAGTTCTTGCTGTTTTGGTTGAAGGGGAATTTGAGGTTCTTTATTGTACAGTGGATACCCAAGATCGATTCCTCTCAGGAGAAAAAAAACGTATAGTCTCAGAGGCATATTTTGATTTCCAACAATACATATAGCCTGAAAGCCATTGATTTTCAAGCAGCATGAATTGTCATGTTCAATAATTATTAGCAGCATTGCCTCTGTTCCTCTAAGGTTGACTGCAGGCACTTGGCTTTATGGCAGGTGAAATTTGGCTCGTTTTAAAGAGCTTGATTCACACATCGACCTTGGCATTGCTTTAAAGACTTACACACATCCAGAGCCAGTACACAATTAACGTTGAGCTGAGGTTTGGATAGTGTCTTGTACTTTATTTGTTGGCATTTCCATAAACCTTGTGAATAAATTAGCAGAGTTTATTGTGAGTGAGCATGAAACTGGTAATTTCTTGAATGACACAATCTGCATTAACACAGAGGACAGATGAATCAGAATATAATAATATGTCATTTACATTCATTCATTTAGCAGATTCATTCATTTCACAAATGAGGAAAAGCATAAGCAGTTTATCATAAACGAGCCAACACTATTAGCAGTTCTGAAAGGTCAAAATTCAAATGTGTAAGCTAAAAATAAAAACGTCTGATAGGTAGATACAAGCTGAGATTAGACAATCCATGTGCCTTTATTAGTGGCTCTGTTGTGATTATTGAGAAGAGAAATTGGCCTAGCCCTGAACCCTGAGGTATTCCAGTTAGGATAATAATAAATGGACAGTAACAAAGTGACTGTACTTGAAATACTATTTTTATCACTACATCCCAAAGTATAATATTTTGCTTTCAAATTACTACATTTCATAAAAAACATATTTGTATTGGTTATTTCAAATTGAATAAATCACCAGCCCCTCTGAGAAGCAAGAGCGTGGTCCGATTAATGAACGAGCAGATTCTTTCCAGTTATCCTGTATAATTTTCACAGATCACACTGAATGATTCAGTTGTGAATCAGACTGATTCGATTGCTGACGTTTTTGAGTCAAGAACTAAAGTATTTTTGGTAAAATAACACAAAAGAATACCCATGCATCTTAAATTATATTGCATGTTTGCATAGTGTTCCTCCCCACATTTTCCCCCATATCCTATTTTTGCCACATATTTTTTGGTATATGATTTCACTTGTTTTCGGTAACTCGCTTGTCATTCACTTAAATTTTTATTTTAGTACATTTTTGTAATTGTATAATACATTTTAATAAAATAAATAATATTAATAATATCATACTTTTTATAATAAAAAAGTTTGCAGATAATACATTAAAAGTGCACTAATATTTATTTTTAATTAACTAATGACTAGTCTGACTAATGCTAGCTAGAATAAATAATAAACATGACTTATTAATCAGTACTTTTATTATATTTAAAAAGTCAATTTATTTTGTACTTTTACTCAATGCTTTTACTCATCTGCTTGACTTGTGTACTTCATCCACCACTGATAATAGGTAGGTATTGCACATGGGGTTTAGTGTGTGTCAGAAATATTGTACAGAAGTACAGAGGAGAGGCAAATTGCTAAACTTATCTAAGAACCAAATATATGCTTATGTTAAGAAGAATCTAGTTTAGCGTAATTGTGAAAGCAGCTAAACTCACCAACAACAGATTAAACCTGCTATAAGCTAGTATTACACCATGTTGGGGACAGATGCAAGTATAGGTTGGCAGACTTCAGAATGATCTCTCAGCAGTTTTCTGTAGCTTTTGTAGTAATTGTATATCTGCATGTTTGGGAAAACAGACTGACATGTAACTTTAGCTGCCAAGTAGCTCATTTCAGACGATGCCTACACACCACAGACGAGCTAATATTAGACGCCCATCCACTGCGTTGTGAAGCTCATAGCCTGTGAAGGTCACAAGAGGATTTGGATTAGAATATTTGCAGAAAGATTTGAAAATTTTGTTAATGCACAAAGGACGATTACTGGAAATTTTTCTGGAAACAAGCTGTTTTGCATTTGTGTTTCATTTCATATGGACGAATCATGAAACCTCCCAAGAACATGTCAAAGTTATACTCCCCCCTAAAATCAAAAGAAAGAAATAACAAATTGTATTTTGCATAATGAAAATGAATACAAAAAATGTTCTTGCATCATGACATTATTTTCATGACAAATAAGCACACTCTTGAAGCGAGATGATTTCCATTCACTGAGATGTTAAATTATGAATTAAACCTTGAGATGTAAGAATTTCGACATCTCAACCCAGACCTTGGCACTCGGTTGGCGTAAATTAAGGACATCTTCAAATCTTCACTGAATCACAGCACTCTGAAAGAGCGTTGTAATGATTTCAGAGACAATGAGGAGCATTTCAAGCTCTTTATGAGCTGCAGGAAATCCTCCATTACAGCAGATGCCTCCCTCTGAGGCGCTGAAATGTCATAATCAGTCTTTAGTCACTATTTAGACAGGGATATTATTCCGTTGTCTATCACACATTCATTCAAATCCTTCACTGTTTTCTGGAAACAAGAGAACATGTCCCAGGATCTGTCAACATACAAGCTGGAACTAAACGGTGATATAGCAGCTACATCACAGTGGCTCATTTGCTCTATTCTAATGTAAATCTACAGTAAATAATTGCATTTTCAATCACATTTTACACAAATTATCCAAAAGTATGGTCAAATGTTGCAGTGGAGTCAGTTGCAATAGTGAAACAATATATGCGGTTTTGTATACCTGAGCTGAGGTGTTTTCGGTTCATGGAAAGCAAATCCCAGGAGATATTTAGCTATTTCAGTGGTAATCACAGTGTGTTTGTGTACGTGTGTGTTGGTAATGTCCCCTGGAGGCTTGTTGAGTTCTTGTTTGTTTGAGATTGCTTGTGTTTGCTGTAGGTTGATACACACTCGCACCCCCACTCCCCCTCCCCTTTGTGTGGACTTGCCATATACTTCTATTGTTTTAATACTGACCTGACCATATTCTATCCCCTATACCTAGCCCTTAAACACAACAGACCGTTACAGAAAACTTTATGCATTTTAACATTTTCAAATAAGCATAATTTACTGTTTATTAATCCATTTTTTTCCCCTTGTGGGGACCGCTGACTGTTCCCCACAATGTAGGTGATCTCAGGTTTTACTATCACTGTGGGGACATTTGGCTCCCATCCAAAAAGACCGCAAACTGCAAGGGCTTTTTTAATGAATTAATTTATTTATTAGTATTTTTTTTTAAAGCAGCCGTTACCCTCTGCGTATTCACCGTGGTAAAAAAGTTAACAAAGATTGTATGAATATATCCACAGAATACAAATGACGACAATATGATCAAAATGAAAACATTGCAGGTTATCTCGGGCTAATCAATATAAATAATTAAGTAATACATTTGGACATAATTATACATAAGCATCCATTTTTTGGAGATATATTGTTTGAAGATTATTGTTTTAGTGCAACATATTGTTAAACCTATATTGATAAACATCAGGCTTATAGTTTTTTATTTGAATACATCACATTCGGGTCGAGTGGTTGCATACATTGATACATCTAGGTGTGAATACGGCTTTATTAATGGTCTGCTGAAAGTATTGTCTCACTTTTACACTGTTAAGTTTACTTTAAATGTTCGAGAGATGAAGAAAATGGCATTGTACCTAGTAAAAAAAACCTAGTTTGATAGACGCCTGAACCCTTTCAAAAAATAATTAATTTCATTATTTTTTCCATAAATTGTTGTTGTAAGGATAATTCAACAATTCTAAGGGAAATGAACTAGTCCTGAACCAGTTAGCTCCTATTGATTGGCAGCTTAATGTGGAACATATTTGCAAACCTGTTACCCATTCTGGCATATTTTACTAACCAAGGGTACTGATATACGGGTTTACATGACAACGCTGTATAAAAAAACGGAAAGTTTTTTCCTTTGCATTTTTTCGTGTTTAATGTTGTCAAAACGATTCCTGTTCACATGGATCTACGAAAACGACTATTATGCATGTCAGGCCAGTAGTTGGTGATTTCACTTTGTAAAGAAACAGTACTCACCTATTTTGTGCTAACGTTTTGAGTACATCATTAAAGAACAGATACATTTCAACACATTATCTATTAATGTTACTTGAAAAACATTTGTTCATCATTTTGAGAGAACCATGCCAAAATATGAAGTTCTGAGAACTTTCCCTGTTAGCTTTGACCAAACTCCTACTTTCTCCAGGTTTCCGCAGCTTCCTAAATGTGATAAAGGCTTGAAGAGCAATGAAAGTGCATGTGCGTGTTTGTGTGTGACCGTGCTGGTGTTGCTGTGTTTCAGAGGATCAGCTGCCCGCAGGTTTCCCCACCATAGACATGGGCCCTCAGCTCAAGGTGGTCGAGCGCACCCGTACCGCCACCATGCTCTGTGCTGCTAGCGGGAACCCCGACCCAGACATTTCTTGGTTCAAAGACTTCCTCCCGGTCAACACGAGTAACAACAACGGACGCATCAAACAGCTTCGATCAGGTAATTTTCCCCTGAACGCTTGGCTCCATAACGGCAGAAGAAAAGCAGCGACAAGAGCCGCTGTTGTCCTTCTTTACATTTGACATTCTGTTCTTTCTCATGGAAAATTTTTTGGTTTTCTGTAGGAAACGGCATCGTCGTCTACGTCCCCTCTGTGTGTGATGTGTCTTGTTTTCTTGTCTGTTTAATTTATTACCCATGATTCACTGCTATGACTGCATTTTTGGCCAGCTTAAATTGGGCTTTGTTTTGTTTCCATTTTAACACTTAGTCGCAAAAAGCAGCCGAACCATGCATAATAAATAACTGTCGTTCTCCATGTCCTTATTTCTCTTCCTTAAATGCGGAAATAGTACAATCTGGCTTCATTCACTGCTCTCAAAAGAATCATCAAGGTTGTTTTGTTTGTTGCTTTCATGTCATGATGCACATGTACCAACAGCCTAAAAAACCTCTTTTACATCCAAAAACGGAAAAAAAGAAAAAAAGTGAGAGACGTCCGTCCCTGTGTGTGTGACTTTTGTTGTGTGTTTGCGCATCCAATTGACCAAATTCAGGGCTGAAAATGTTGGTGATTCTTTTCCGTTGAATTGGGAGCCGCAGTAGACGTTCCTTCTCTTCGTCTGCGGTCTCTCTCGTAACGCTCCCCACAACCCTATTTCGTTTTGCAATTGACGCACATTGTGAATATGTAATTGTTGAGTTGAATACGATGTGTTTTCCAGCACTCAATATGGTACAATATGTCTTCCCAGAGTTCTCCGCTTTGCCCTTGTCCTGTTTTCTTTCGTTGTCTGATTTCTCTCTTGATTTTCCTAGCCGTTTATAACTCTGTGCAATAGAGTGTCAGATTTAAGTGTGTCAACAAGAGCAAACGTAAGGAATATAATCATATTTTCTATGCTGTCTTTCTTCTCTCTGTTTTGTAAATCTCCAGAGTCATTTGGTAAGTTTGTAGATCTGAGCACACATGCCTCCCACTAATGTTCCATGTTTCTCAAACTACTGTTAAAATGCATGGCATGCATTTTACTAACGGTGTCGATAAACTAGCAGAACACACACTAGTTGACTAGCAGTAAAGCACACACCAACACGAGCAGCTGGTCAGGGCCACGCACCGACACTGTCACTCCATCTTTGTCTCAAATCACAGCTCAAAGACTCTCCACTGTTCCCAATCAATCCTTAGTTCCCCTCCCGCTAGATCACGGCCACAGCAGGTCTCAAAATGGCCCCTTGTGCTTCATCCACTCTACCAGTTGCTCTTTGACCTCCTAAAGTGACCAATGCTCAATCCTGTGCTTTTCTCCACTAGAGCCAATGGCTGTCTTTTCTGAGTCTCTCTTTCCTGTTGTAGCCTAATAAAGTCTGTAAGAAAGCAAAGCAAAGCTAATTTGATTCTTCTTCCAAAGCGGCCAGACTCTCTTCTCGTACTAACGACTCTTCTTTCTTAATCTTATTTGCATTCATATAATCCACCCAGGTGGTACGCCAATAAGAGGTAAGAGTGCTCAACTCAAGTTCACAGAATGAACAACTGACTTCATTCTTCCTGTCCCACATGTGTCTGCATCCATGAAACGCCCCGGCATCTTCCCCATTGTCCCACTCCCCCACCATCCCGTTCTGTTCACGCCACCCATCTATCACCATTTTTGCGTAAGCGTTCTTTCTTTCTTTCGTTTGGTTTTCTTTCAGTTTAAGAAAGCCTCTTGTGTTTTTTTTTCTCTCTTCCGAGTCGATATGCTTACTGCAGCCCAAAGAAGCATATCCTGTATGTGTTCTATTTCATTATTTTATTATTATTATTCTTTTTTTTTTTTTTTTCTTTTGGCCATAGCAGATCATGTGTCCCTTTTTTTCGTCCAACTAAAACAGCCAAACATTTTTCCCCCCTTAGCTGTTCTTGTTCAGCCGCACATGAGCCCAGATGTCGGAGACACACCGGAGACCTCTCTGCCACGATTTTTCTCCCAAAAAAGCATCTTTCTGTCTTTACAAACTTCTTTTTTTTTTTTTTGCTCTTCGTCCTCCATTTGCTTTCCTCTACCTATACCCTTCTCAAAACAAGCTAAAAAAGCCCAAACAACTACTTTTTTGATAAAGTTTCTGCGGTGCTTTTTTTCTTCTTCCACCTATTTTTCCTTCTTGCATTTCTTGGGTTGAAGGCTGTTTTCCTTTTTGACGTTTTTATTTTTTCCATTCTTCAGGGTTGGGGAAAAGCTAACAGTGGGTCTGGCAGACGATACCGAGGTGGCCATTTTGTGTCATCTTTTTTTTTTTTTTTTTTGTCAAGCTACTCAGGAGGCGGTGTCCGCTGCGGTTCAGTGCACTTTAAAAAATGTTTTTCCCTGGGTCATGTGACACCACACTGCTGATCCCATTGGTGGATTTTTATGGGTGTCATTTGTAGCTTTGCGTAAGCTATGGCAGTGATTGGTTGCTTTCTTGTCGGCGGACGCCGTTTTGAATTTTCTAATACAATTGCATTTTATTTTTCAGCTAAGGGTTGTCACAAGGTTGTAAGTTGTGCCGACACACATTTCTTGTTCTTTGGAAAGATTTGCATGTGCTAGAGGTTTATGTACTGGTAACGATAATTCTCCCAACAGATTTTTTTTCTTCTTCTATTTTTTACGATTCAAGCAGCGTATTTTTTTTCCTGAGAATGCTGCAGTTTTTTGCTGACTTCCAGCCCCTGAAGTCTTTGGCCATTTTATTGATGGATCAATTCGAATTGAATTTAACCAAATTTTATTAGTCAAATTTCTTTTTTTAACCCCCTTTTATGCTGCTTTTGTATACTGTAAACCTTTTTTATTTGAGTCATATGCTGCTGTATTGCAGTTTTCACTCATTCCCATAATGAACAGTCCTGTGAGATGTGTAATAATATTGCAGGGCTACCCTCTCCCCCCCTCACCTTTTGTAGATCTTTCAATTAATAATCGATCAGTATTATTATTGATTATTATCACAACTGTTTTTTTCTAAAAAGTAATGCTCAAACTATTTTGAAACACCCTATCAATTAAGTGCCTTTAGAAACCCTGCAACATGTATCTTGTACTGTATGTTTTCCTCTCCATTGATGTGATTGTAAAATGTCCAAGATAATTAATGCTGCAAAGTCTCTTTTTGCTTTCTTTCTGTGTACCCTCTCAAATGTCTACGGCAGTGTTTGCCATGCTATTCTCTAGACCCGTTTCCTAGTGCAACTGCTGAAAGTTAGTTTGTAGGGTGAGATACTAGCTCACAACACACTTTGATTTAAGCACCTCAAAATTACTCCGTTCCTGACAAAATCATAATATGCATCGCGAATCCAGCGTGAAATCCATCTTTAGTGCTGAAATTGCTTTCCCATGATGCATCAGGCCTAGAGAATGAAATACTGCATTAGACATTTTAAGTGGAAACATTTCTACCCCCAGCTTCCAGGAGCTTAGCTTGCATAAACTGGTTAAGTCTATACGAACCTCTCCAATGCGAGGCATGCCTGCAGATGTCGCCTCTCAGGGTTAAACATCAGTATAGCAGCAGTCAGATGGCAGTGAACTGCCTTTAGCTGAAGTAATTCTGTTGCGTCCACCCTTATGGAGACCTAAACAGAACAAATTCCAATTCATAGTGAGAGAAATAGGCCTAGCATGTGATCCAGTGTAAGCTGTTTAATGGCTTGTATTATTATTGTAATTATCTGTTTTCTGCTTCGTGTTCTCTCCCACTGTGTAGGAGCGCTGCAAATTGAACAAAGTGAGGAATCGGACCAAGGGAAGTACGAATGTGTCGCAACCAACAACGACGGCACACGCTATTCTGCACCTGCTAACCTGTATGTCAGAGGTAGGAACAGCTCATGGTGGTAAAGAAAACCAACAAAAGAGCATATAATAACTCTAGACGCACACACATTTGAATCAAATAGACCCAGTTAGCTGGTCAGTTTTGTTGTTTGGATCCCTCTGGTTTCCTGAGAATTTTTGCAAGTATGACATTTGCTGCCGCCTTGATTTTCTGCCTGTCTGGTGTTTAATTTCGATTTAACCTTTATTGACTCGACTGCTTGTTGTGTATGTTATATGACTGACTCTTAAGATAACAGGAATGATTGATTGAGTCTAACCTCTTTCCTCTCTACAGCAAATGTCTGACAGCTCTGTTTTTCATCCCTCTTTATACTGGCAAACGGAATAAAACTATTTTCATTTATTTTGAAACAAAAGAAGAGTTTTATGTTATTATTTTATCAGTTTATTTGTGTAAACGTAACAAATGTCAGTGCGATCTTTAATCTGTAATGTAGTCTAAAATACTTAAATTTAATGTGTATGGGTGATTCTTCAATTAAGTGAACCCTTCTGTGCCCTAGGATGATTAAATAAATAAATTAAATGTTCAGTAAAAACAAACATACAAACAAAAAATTGTGTTTTAATGTACAGACTATCAGCCTTAAATGTTGTAATTAAGTTACAATATAATTACCTAATAGCCTTGTACATTTGGGTATATATGTGGGTATCCAAGAAATGATACCTAATTTGTCAGTATTTGAGAGCTGACAATCCTTTTTTTTTTACTTATATACATATATAATATATTATAACTTCCAATTTAATTTAAGGATTTTTTTTTCTTTCTTTTTTTTTCAAGCAGTGAGAAGGTCCACTAACTGAAGATTCACTCCAATGTATAAATATAAAATGTTTATTGATATTGACTTATGATGGAGCATGTGCCTTTATGTGCATTATTTAGTTCAAAGTTTACATCTATATAATCTGGCACCGTAAAGTCAACATGAAACTGCTTTCCCAACCCATTTTACTTTATTTACTTTATTCATAATGAAACCTAGGGCTTTATTCAAAATGTCTTGATCTTATCCAGAAGAAATTGATTTAAGATAACAAATTAAAATAAGAGTGACTGGTCACTGTAGGTCAACAGCCACCCTGTACACCACTAAATATCTCATATTGGTCAGCAAACAGAGTGCTTTTGATTTCATGTTGACTTTAACCGCAAATGTATCATAATCAGCTGCCAAAATATGTTCCATCTTATAAATCTTAGAGGCCAGATGTCAACTACTGCTTTAAGGAGTGTGGCTAAATTCATGCACAGGTCTCAGTCATGTGGTTTACATGAGGAACCAAAAAATATATATGTAAATTATGAACAAAACTCCAGAGGAAAGTCAGTCCAAACCACAGTAACTGCTGATGGCATGTAAAGCTCATAACTGGACCTGTGTCATATTGTTTAATGGGCAGCGCATTAAAAGGCCTGTAAAATACAGCACACTTTTCTTTTCCTAGACATTCTGTCTCTAGCAGCAATTCTCTGGGTTGAATGTGGCCTGTTTTACTCTCTCTGTATTTTCCCTTGTTTTTCTCCTCATTTTATTTTGTTTCCGCATCAATTCCCTACATCCCTCAGAGCTGCGAGAAGGTTGGTGTGTTTTTTCTTTCTAACCATCTTCAAACTTCAAAAAAAAAAAAAAAACACGATACAAACGCTAGTTATAACTCCCAACAGAACGATTTTTCTTTTTATTATTGTAGCTGCATTTGCGTGTCTATGATCAAATTCTGCTTTTGGTTCCTTATGTTTTTAGTTTTGGACAGTTTCTTCTTCATTTCTTTTTGTTATGGTCTGAATGAATTCCCTGTTCTCCGCTGTACTGCTTGACCAAAAAGTGGTGCATGTTGGTCAGAATGTGCACAGTTTGTTGGGGGGTTTGCATGGTGGATTGGTCATGCTAAAGTTGTCTGTCCTCACCCACATGTCAGTGGTCCTGCTTCATTACTTTGACCGACTTGTGCCTTCCTAACACCTAGAAAAAACTCCATGCTCTGACCTTGCACGGTACAAACTGCAATGAGACATGCTCCGTAGGTCTGTGAGATCAGATATTTTCTTTCCTTTCCACCTAATGAGCTGCTAATAAAGGACAATTGATGCATGTAGAGCGTTGTTCTCAAGACTCGACAAATGGAACGGTATTCAGATGAAAGGAAAAACATCATGTCTCCTGGAACAGCGTTTCAATTGGAAATTAATTGCGATAGGATTGAAAATCTGTTCGCAATAATTAGAGATTTCATCTCCAGAGAAGCGCGACATCTCCGGTCGAATGCATACAACCAGTCGCTGAAATTCGTGTCTTTCCTTCTTTTTCTTCCATTTCTGGTGGTTTATCGCAGAGACTTAAATAGATGCCAAGTCCTCAAGGAACGTTTGTTTTGGTTAATCCTTTTGTCATTTTAATTGTAAGTGGTACAATAAAAATCCTAGCCAAGGAACACCTATGGTCTTAAACAGGAGGACATGGTTGGACTAGCTCGAATAGGAGCAGGTAAATGGGATTAATGGATAATGACCATAGTGCAGGGTTCCTCAAATCGGCCTTACATGGTTTAGCCCAAACCCTGATCAACTCACCTCCCTGTAATTTTGAAGACATTGATTAGCTTGCTCAAATGTCTTTGATTAGGGTTTGAACTAAACTATGCAAATCAGTGAGGGATTTGAGGATCCTTGCTATAGTGGAATGTAACATTCTACTAAGATGTCTATTTAATAGGGGTGTGACGAGACCCTTATCTCACGAGACAAGACGAGACACGAGATTGGGTTCACAAGAAAGAGACGAGACGAGATTTTTACACAATATTTGATAGAAATCCTCAATGACAAAATTCATGACTGGAAAAATAGTCTGCAGGTGGATTTTGAAATGTTTTAACTAAATCATCTTGTAATGAATGTCATTTCAGTTCTACTTTATGAGTATGAATTATCAAATACATTGAAATACAACAATATAGAAGCACTGTAAAGGTTTTACCACAAACTCAACTGACTGGCTTCTCTCAAGTATGATTTCACACGAGTCTCTTCAGACCTTACTGTACATTATGAGCTTCCAGAACTTCTGATTGAGGCTGTGTGTGACCTCCAAATGAAACTACTTTCCACAAATTGAAAATAGAAATAAAAACAGTATAAAACAACAGTTTTTCTTAGTCTTATTAGTGCAAACGATAATTAAGTGCAAGTGCAACCATAATCAAAGTAGGCCAACTCTCTCTGTATTCAAAGAGCAAACAGAGACCAAAACAGAGACCAGAGCCACAACTACAATGTCCAGAGATAGGTTTGATATTGGGAGACGGGCTATTGTATGCAGTCTATTGGGAGACGGGTTATTATTGTATGCAGTCTAATTTGCGCGCATCGTGTTTACTTTCACTTTCACTCGATAGTGACGGTGCTGAACGCGCGTTCTACAAGATAAGGGGCCATTCACACAGAGTGCGTTTTTGCTTTGTAAAATGCGATACTACGTAGAATGGGGGAACTGATTTTAACTTGAGCGCCGCGTTTTTAGAACGCTGTGTCATGCGCGAGACGCTGCAAAAGATGCAAGACGCGAGCGCAAGGTTACACATCCGTCTAGCGCGTTTACATAGAAAAACAATGGAAAAGTACCGCACTGGAATGGAAAAAAAGGTTCTGTGTGAACCGCCCTAAGACATCTCAGATCGACTCTCTGTTGCGCAACAAATCCTCCGCCATCGTAACGCGATCAGTGAACTGCGACTGCAACTCGTGCTGGATGAGCAGAGTAGACGTTTACAATCGCAAAACGACAGTGGAGGCGGCCGGTGTACACCGTAATGTGAATGTTGCGGTGGCATATTCTATTCTAATTATGGCGATATCGCGAGACAGCTTTTCAGTCGACGAGACATCTCGTCACATTTTAGTCTCGCGAGATCTCGTGGCACGAGATCTCGTCACACCCCTACTATTTAATATTTTTCCCAATCCTGTTCATGTTTACACACCAACAATACACCTTTTAGACATCTCCCTTATCTGACCCATCCGTTTTAGGTCTTAGAGTCTTAAAAGAGAATGCAATCTCTTTAAGAAAAGTTTGAATATGTATGCCTCGCAAACACTGCTCTAGTTTACGGTTTCAATCAAAACTCTACGAAAACCTTGAAAGATTTGTTGTGATGAACCCTTTCTCAAATCCAGTGATTCATTGTCTTTAGACGCACGCTTTGTAGCAGGACTGATATAAACCGCTGCACACTGACTCCCAGAAGCTGCTTAAAGCAGACGGAGCCTGTCGCTTCGAGAAAGCCCCTGCCACTGTTGTGTGCATTATACATCAGCCAATGCCATCTGAGACTGACAGTATGTAAGCAGTAACACTGACATCGGTTCAGTTATTTTGGACTCTTGAATCTTCTCCCACCCTTCTGCTGTCCCATAAACTCTCTTCTGAGAAGCTGGTGGATAGTATCCTGTCTCTTTCTCTCTCCCTTTCTGTCTTGGAGACTCCTGCTTTTAATAGCCCTGTTGATTTACTGTTATCTGACTCTACTACTTCTCCCCTCTTATCCTCGTCTCCTTTCCTCTTCTCTCCTGTTCTTTTCTCTGTAATTCACAATTGTTTTCCTGTGTAATGAGCAATGTGCTTGTTTGCATGACAGATTCAGGAATGCCCCCCCCCCCATGCCCCATTTGGGTATATATTTTGGTCGTATATGAATTTGTTTACTGCATCTGTTCATATTTCAATTTTAAATCATTTTCAAATTCACCCTTTCATTGTTATTGCATTGTTTACCAATGGTTTCACAACCATTGCCATTGACACGTGCGTCCACTTTTTGAATGGCAGCCAGTCACAGACGGACAGTCACAGCTGGTCTCTACCTGTTGTTAGTTTAGCAGGGTCCCTCTCGTGGGGCTTGTCGCTGTGTGTGTGAGATGTGGCAATGTGATTCGGCACATTCCTTCACATCAACTGGAAGAGAACGCAGCATCGAAGTTGTACAATCACACACAACTCCTGCATGCTGTGGCCCTCCAGTTCCCCCTTGTGCTGCCGTCCGTCTGTCACGCGTGGGTCACCTGTGCATGGTGTCTGTTTCAATGTCCCAATCCAAAGGGAGTGAGGCGGAATGTTTGTGTCTTCTACATGTGCATTAGTTTCCTGTTGGATCCTGCCATATATCAGCCAGTTGAAACAGTGTATCGGTGAAATCCACCTGATGATAATTCTTTGTCAGTTCTTCATCTGTTAAATGTTCCCGAATGTTCCGTCTTCCTATGCTTGTGCGGTAAGTTACCAGTACTTGTGTTCTCTTGCAGTGAGACGGGTTCCACCCCGGTTCTCCATTCCCCCAACGGACAATGAAATCATGCCCGGGGGCAGCGTTAACATCACCTGCGTGGCCGTGGGGTCACCAATGCCCTATGTCAAATGGATGCTGGGGTCGGAGGATTTGACCCCTGAAGATGACATGCCCATTGGGCGAAACGTGCTGGAACTTACTGACGTCCGACAGTCGGCCAACTATACGTGCGTCGCTATGTCAACGCTGGGCGTTATAGAGGCAGTCGCACAGATTACGGTCAAAGGTGAGAATTCAAGAGACGATTCGAAATGTAACATTCCAATCGGCACCAAGCTGCTGTTATTTGATCTGTATTATCACATTCTGCAGATGAATACATGAGCTCCTACTGCTGCCACACTTGTTTGCTCAAACATGCCGACACACTTACAGCTGTTTATATCCACACACACAAAGCCTTTGTCTCTTGCAGACACAACAAAACCACATTAGTCATAATATGCCCCAGGAGATAGCATGCAAAGACTAAACAGTATCTGTCCTATCGCCAACCTCACCTAATGCGCTCTGAATTAAAGCAATAAATTACAGCATTTGAAATATTTAAGACATGTTCTAAACAAACTGCAAAGACTCACTTCCTCTGGGGGAACTTGGTTTCCTCCTTATCGCGGAGGTACTGTCAAGACTGTACTAGGCAGCTCTTTTGCTGTATTACATTAGCAGTTAATGGTGCTATAACACACGCCTACTGTTCGTGTGTTGGCAGAGCAAGCTGACACTTTAACCTTCGGCTAGTATCCCAGGGGAAAAGCACATGGTCCATGAATGCTGATGACAAAGCCGTGATGATACTGCTTAGCTTACCAGTACAAATGCACACACAATTAATGCATTTTCTCTAAACCAAGAGAAGAATCATTTCACATTTGAATGTTAGTTTTCAAATAGTTAGAATTTACTTTATTGACAATACATGTTTATGTCCTAAATTAACGAAGGTGCGGATTTTCAGTGCAACAACTTGCAGTCACAAACCATTTGCAGTCCAGGCACTAAAAGTGCTAAAATACTACCTTTTGTAAGTAAATTAGGCTCATTATAAAATGCACCTCAGGGCTCGACATTAACACTTGTCCGGGACAAGTAGTTTACCTGATTTGCATATTTCCTTCAGTGAATCAGGCACTAAAACATAGTAGACAACATGTGCAAATAAACTATCAGCAGGCACCATTCAATCTTAGGGAATTCCTCCCACAGTCTCCAATAATCATTAACTAATTGCAGTGGATTTTCCATTTTACAAGTAATTGAAATTCACTGATTCAAGTTTCTTTATTGACGCTCCAGCTTTACCGAAGCCGCCAGGTGTTCCCCAGGTAACGGAACGCACGGCAACAAGCATCACGCTCACATGGGATTCTGGAAATCCCGAACCTGTTTCTTATTACATTATCCAGCACAAGCCCAAAAACTCTGAGGACTCTTATAAAGAGATTGATGGAGTCGCCACCACTCGATACAGTGTGGGTGGGCTGAGCCCTTACTCCGACTACCAATTTAGAGTGGTCGCCGTAAACAACATTGGGCGTGGGCCTCCCAGTGAAGCCATTGAGGCCAAAACGGCAGAGCAAGCACCAAGTACCGCCCCGCGCCAAGTCAGAGGGCGCATGCTAAGTGCCACGACCGCTATAATCCACTGGGACGAACCTGAGGAGGCTAACGGGCAGATTACGGGCTACAGGGTTTACTACACCACCGATCCCAGCCAGCAAGTCAACCAATGGGAAAAACAGATTGTAAGGACTGCGAACTTTCTCACCATTCCGGGCCTGACGCCCAATAAGACTTACTACATCAAGGTCCTGGCCTTCACCTCTGTAGGAGATGGACCGCTCTCATCTGATTTGCAGATCATAGCTAAAACTGGAGGTGGGTACTGGGAATTAAATCAATTACAAAGAGGACAATGTCCAGTTTGCTTTTTACCATGTGTTAAAAAAAATAAGTTTAATTTAAACAAAAACTTATGAATAACCATGAAAATGAATAATTTGTTTACATTTTCTTTTATATCACACTTTTTGTATCAACTATTTTTTTTGTTATTTTGCTGGAAATGTAACATAAAGATGTTTTATATTTTAATAATCAGAGGTTAATGTGAATTTTTGTAAATCAAATGCTTTGATTTATTTTATGTTTTTATTTGTAACATTGTAACACTTTTATAGACACAAAGTGAAACCACTTAATGAAAAAATGTGGTTACACTTTATTGTAGTTACATTGTACTTACTCAAATAAGTACTGAGTAATATTAATTAACTACATTTACTTACTATAGAGTTACAGTTTGGGTTTGGTTTAGTTACTAGGGTTGTTATTATAATGCGTACATGTAGTAACGTGTAACTACATCACCTTAAAATAAACTGTTACTAAAACTTAAATTTAAAACTCAAAACAGATCCTGCATTCTGATTGGATGAGCTTCATTCATACATGTAGCCAATGTACATAATTGAGTTGCAATTGAATATGTTATGGGACTGTAGTTACATACTGTGAACTACCACACAACCTCAGATTATTCCAGGAGAACTAAGCCTGTAGTGAGATAAATGTCTGCTTATCCCCTCATATGTATTGTATTCCCACAATACAAACATAAACATTACTGTAATTACACTTTGAAAATGACAGTTTTTTTTTAAATAATTTCTGTTATTTATTCTAACATTTTATAGTGCCCTCTCAACCTACGGACTTCAAAGGTGAAGCCAAATCTGAGACGAGCATCCTGTTGTCATGGAATCCCCCCACTCAGACGGGCCAGGACAATCAAATCATCGGATATGAGCTGCTCTATAAGAAAGGAGATGACAAAGAGGAGGTCTGAATGTCAACAGTCATTGGAAAACGCCTCCCAGAATTTCCATCATTGTCATTGGTCAGGGTGATTGTATGAACTGTATTTTCTAGGATGTTAACCTTCATTTTGTTGTTCCTTTCCTCAGAAACGTGTAAGCTTTGAGCCTACAACCACCTATTTGCTGAAAGAACTGAAGCCATTTACTACATACACATTTCAGCTGGCTGCTCGCAGCAAACACGGCGTTGGCGCATACACCAACGAAATCTCAGCCGAAACACCTCAGACACGTAGGTCCTCTTCTGTCTTTACTGTCTATCCTAAACCCATGCAGTCCAAGAACAGGAGCAGCACTTGCTTGAAGCAGAAATCCTCCATTTCTTAACAGCGTTTGCTAATGTAAATCCTGGATTTGTTTGAACAGTGGTTTACACTGAGAGATTTTTGAGAGATGGAGGCATTTCTGCAAACAACTTGTTAGCGCACATCTTGTTTTAATGAAAGCCGACCTGTGGGAAATGTCAAATGACAAGGTCACTTTGTTAAATTTGGTGTCGTATAAGTAAGCCAAGAAGGAGATGAGAGTGTATTATTCATCTGTTTGGCTGCAGTCGTTCAGCTTCAGGGTGCCTTGTTTTTTGACTTTGGCTATAGTATACCACACTGCATTTGAAAGATTTACCGAATTTGGAAAGGTTCCTTTTCCTGGAGCCTTGTTGTAAGCTCAAATGCAATGATACATAGCTAGAAAAGAGAATTGCATTCCCAGAAGACCTCATATTTATTATCCATTCATTCAAGTTGAACTGTAACCAAACCTTTAGATCAACCCGTTCATTAATCTTGCATAATTTGATGCATAATTGATGTTGACAAGCTTGACTCTGCTTCACTTCATACTCACAATTTGAGGTAATCTGAATAAATATGAGGTCCTCTGAGAACATGCCAGGTAAGTATCTTGGAGGGCTGTTTATCCGGTAGAGTGTTTGCATGTCCAAGTCTAGAAACGTCAGTCATGAACTCTTGGACCATCCAGGCTTTTACCTCAAACCAACAGGCCTCGGAAAGGTTGGTGAGCAATGCATTTACTGTTTGTACAGAGCTGACACATCAACCTTTGAAATTTTGGATTGATGGTAACTGCTTGGAGGAAACAGGGCCCAGTAAATTGCAACTCATTTAGATATTTCACATGTTTGGAAAATGCTTTTGAAGTATGATGAGAGAAAATGAAATTTGTGCCCTGAATTTTAGAATATATTTAGGAAAAAATAACATATGTAGAATTACGAAGGTAGGTTCTTTACTTTGTGTCTGCACCTGTCCCACCCACACTATTTGTGATTTATTTATTGTTTTATACCTCCTTTATGAGAAATCTGTGACATGTCTGCCCGTTTCTGTTCATCTTTTTAAGCTTCATTTAAATTTATTTTCTTGTCATCATTTTTTTTTAAATAAATGTAGTCCTTTTGGTCCATCCTCATTTTATGTTCCTTTTTTTGTTTTTGTTTTGTCCATCAACATCATCTACACATCCACCACAAAAACAAAAAAATCCTCTTACCTCAACCCCGTGAACCTCACCTGGATCCAACCAAACTCCAAAATCACTTTAATAACTATACTCCTCCCACAATCCTCTGATCCTCCAATCAGAGCCCTCAGCTCCGCCCCAGGAAGTCAAGTGTACTAGTCCCAGTTCTACCAGCATTCTGGTAAGTTGGAAACCGCCACCAGTGGAGCTACAAAATGGAATCATGACCAAATTCACCGTCCAGTATGCGGCGATTGAAGGCGACGATACCTCGTTGCAACAAATATCAGACATACCGCCTGAAAAGTACCATTATCTATTGGAAAACTTGGACAAATGGACAGAATACCGTGTGACAGTGAGCGCCCACACAGAAGCGGGGGAAGGCCCTGAGAGTTTACCTCAGCTAATCCGTACAGAGGAAGATGGTATGTCTTACCCACACGCCACTGTGACCCTATTCTAATGTCTTTACCCTTAAAACATGACCCACTTCTGGCAGACTTCTGCCCAAGGCACCCTAAAACCCACTCGCCCCTCTAGTCCCCTGTATTTACACTAACTCTACTAACCAGGATTTTTTGTGACCTTTCACTGAGCCAACATTTATTTTGGGAGAATGTTCGAGATAATTTTTGAGTCTTTTTTCGTGACGAGACTTTCTTGGAAATGTTCTTCTGACAACCTTAAACTTTCAACAATCCCAAATATTTTGCTGTTTTTCCCCCATTTTCTTAAGATCAATGAAATGTTTTTTGTTTTATTTTATGGAGTTAAACTCATTTTCATACATGAGAAAAGACGCCTAAAATCAACTGTGAATCCTCAAAAAATGGGGCTTTTTTCTCAAATGTCCCACGCCAATGACATTTTTCTTAAATTTTTCCCATTTGTTTTTTCTTTTTGTCTTCACTCTATCATAGCCAAACTCCTTTCGAGTGCTTCAAACCTCTGAAACACTCCTCTTGGCTTTTTTGCTTGTTATTTTTATTCCATATTTTGACTCCACTAACCCCATTTTTCAGAAAAAAAAATTTGGTCAGTTGTGTGACCTGTTTTTGGGGATTGTTTTTGTTTTTTTTCCTCTCTTTTTGTTTTTTTGTTTTTGACTTCCCATTGTTGAGATATTAGTGTTATCCAGTACTTGTTAGTGGTATACACCCATTTTGTAGATTTTTGTCTGCTTCACCACTTTCTCTTGAGAGAGGTCCAGTCGGACGGGAAGTGTCCTCTTTAAGCTTGACCTTTTTGTCTTTTATCCCATAATTCTCTCAGTGCCCAGTGGCCCTCCTCGTAAAGTCGAGGTGGAGGCTGTCAACTCCACATCTGTTAAAGTGCTGTGGCGGTCGCCGGTGCCGAGCAGACAGCACGGGCAGATCCGTGGGTACCAGGTGCACTATGTGAGGATGGTTAATGGGGAACCCATTGGGCACCCTGTCATCAAGGACATCTTGATCGATGACGCTCAGGTAGGCACCCACCTGCACAGCTGCACCGTTTCTAAAGTAAATCTTTACAAGCTTTTGGCAACTATTTTGATTTTGGTCTATGTCATGTTTTGGCAATCCCAGAATGCATTTCAATATGTTCACTGGAAGAAGAAAAAAACAGCAAATTAAAAGAGATCCCTGCTGGTTTGGAACATGGAAGGTGGTTTCTAGATGGAAACAGAATTTCAGCTGATAGCTGGTTTGTTTCTAATCTAAGATGGTCTACCATTTTGGACCAGCTCAGAGCAGGTGGAAACCAGCTACCAGCTTTTACTGCAGTGATGCCAAGTGTAAACTAAAGGCTAAAAATTGTGAACAAACTTTGTAAAATTATTTTTAGATTTAGAAGAGTGAAAGTTTGTAAGGACATATGTTATTACTGTGCACAGAAATGGGCTCTGCATGGTCCTATATGGTTTCTAGGTCGATAATGTTTTTTTACAGTATGTTGAGATAAGCACTCATCAGAGTGATACTAGACTGGCTGCATGTCCAAATGTATAATGAAAAATAATTACACAATTCTAGGAGAAAAGTTTATATTGAAACACTAACATTAGCCCAAGTCTACATTACAATTATTGTTTAATTCATTTTTGAACAAAATAATAAATAACTCTGGATAAGGTTAAATTACCAAAAAAAATTATTTACTTTAAAAAAAAGAAACATTTGCTATAACTTTTCAGTTTGTCAACTATTGTATTGATACAGTTGTGGTCAGACTTATTGGCACCCCTGGTAAATATGATAAAAGATGGCTGTAAAAAACTGCATTGTTTATCATTTTGTTCTTTCATTTAAAAAAATAGCAAAAATCTAACCTTTCCTTGAAGTAAAATAATTGAAAGTGTGGGTAAATGTTTTTCTTTTCTCCTAAACATGTTGGCTAGAATGATTGCCAGTCCTAGAACTTAGTAAAATATATCTGAAGTATATTCCCACTAATATATATATATATATATATATATATATATATATAATTTTTTTAAGCACACCAGGGTGACTAGGAACATACAATTGTTCCTAGTTCCTAGCTTCTTGTTTCACAGGAGTATAAATTTGAGGAAACACAAAGGCCAAATTCCCTTAATCATCCATCACAATGAGTAAAACCAAAAAATATAGTTCTGATGTGCAGCAAAAGATTGTTGAGCATCACAAAATAGAATGTGGCTGTAAGAAAATAGCTAAAGCATTTAAAATGTCCCACTTCCACCACCAGAGCAATAATTAAGAAGTTCCAATCAACTTGAGATGCTACAAATCTGCCTGGAAGAGGACGTGTGTCTATATTGTCTTAATGCACAGCGAGGAGGAAAGTTTGAGTGGCCAAAGACTCTCCAAGGATCACATATGGAGAATTGCAGAGATTAGTTGAGTCTCGGGGTCAGAAAGCCTAAAGAAGAAAAAAAAAATCAAACAACCCCTTCTTCAGCACATGTTATTTTGGAAGGTTTCAAGAAAAAAAAAAAAACTCCAGCATATTCAGATGTCAGACATGACTGGACCTTCAAATGGGACTGAATTCTATGGTCAGGTGAAACAAAAGAAAAATAGCTTTTTGGCAAAAACCCCACCAGATGAGTTTGGTGCAAACAGTGATAAAAAGTACGCCATGGTTACATATACCACTAGATCTTTAATGTTGTGGGCCTATTTGTTTTAACTGGAGGTCCTGGACATCTTGTTCAGATGCATGGTATTATGGATTCTAGCAAATACCAACAGATAAAAAAGCTAAACCTGACAGAATCTGCTAGAAATCGTATAATGGGACAATGATACAAAACAAATATAAAAAACAACACAAAAATGTGTCACTGAGCACAAAATGAAGCTTCTGCCACGAAGCTTCCCCTGTCCACAGTCCCCTGACCTCAACCCTATAGAAAATGAGTGGATTACTGAAGAGAAGAAGCACCAACATGAAGCTGGGGATCTGAAGGATCAGGAGAGATTCTGTATGGAGGAATGGTCTCTGACCAATGGTCAGGTGTTCTCCAAACTCATCAGGCATTAAAGAAGAAAACTATTGAGCTGTTGTCTTGGCAAAAGGAGGTTGCAAAATATAATTGTGGCCAAAATGTTTAGTAGAAAAGCATTTATTTTGTGATTTACCCCCCACTTTCAATTATTTTACTTCAAGGAAATGATATATTTTTGCACATTTGTTGAATGAATGATCAAAAGGATAAACAATGCAGATTTATTTTTACAGCCATCTTTGATCATATTTACCAGAGGTGCCAATAATTCTGACCACAACTGTACATCAAAGGACAGTATTGACAGTAAGGTTCTGGGCTCCTGAATGTGTGCACGCGACTTGTGCGAGCTACTGCGTGTGTGTGTGCGTGCGTGCGTTTCTGTCTGTCTGTCTGGCTGGCTGGCTGTCTGTCTGTCTGGCTGTCTGTCTGTCTGTCTGTCTGTCTGGCTGGCTGGCTGGCTGTCTGTCTGTCTGTCCGTGCGTATGCTACAATGTAGCAGCACATCAGTTTAGAATGTAAAATAAACTGTTCAAAAACTGCATCCACCCGATCAATATTGAGTATCCAGATAACAGTGCTGGGGACTAACCGAAGAAACAAAAACATGTCCATGGAGAAAGAAGACAGCTAAAATAAAATTGATGGATATTTGGATAATGTGCTATTCAGCTATTCATTATTAAAGTCATTATTTGCACATACTTTTAGTAGATGAGGGGTATATTTTCACTGAATGACCCTATTAACTGTAAGAACGTAGGCAGTAAATGTATTCTTACGACATGCACAATTTTATATAGCCGCCTTTTCATATCTTCAAGATTGACATGAAGACTTTCCCTAGACATTAATTTCCCCATGTGAGGTGAATGATGATGTGCCATAATCAGCCACGATTTACATACACAGCATATACCTGTTATCTGTTTGATTATATGTGATTTAATGTTAGACAATGAGATGACATTGAGATCTGATTTCACACGACACATACTGTAACACCCTGACCTCAAAGTGCAATGTAGAGACACGGACACTCTGTTTGAATCCTCCAGAATTATGAATCATTCATCATTCCAACATCTGCTCACTCACAGAAACATAAGAGACACTCCTCATGTTCATCAAGACTCTCGTGTCTTCATGTGTAATTGAACATCTTTTCTTGTCTGTCTGTTTGTGTTTTCCTCCTCCTGGTCTCTGGTCTGGGCGTCAGTGGGAATATGATGATTCAGCTGAACATGTGAGTACATTTGAGAAAACAGCTGCATTCAATTCTACACATTCACTGTATTACTGTATTCCATGCATGATTTGCATACATACACCTCATTTGCTAGATGTTTAATGTTATTTAACCATAACCATCTGAAGACAAGATTGGATCTCATTCATTAAAAGTGTGCATTGTGTGAATAATGACACTTGTATACCTGGATTTGTTATTACATAGAAATCATGATTTATCAATTAGTTTGCAGTTAATTAAAAGGACAGAAACTGAAACATGCAGTGTGTTAATTGAAAATGTTTATGCATAATATTATCATAAGAAATGAAATAGTGAATACCCAGAAATACTTTCTTATTTAAACAAAATAATGTGCATTATAGTTGGATCTATGAGTAATGAATGGCCTTTACATGGATGGATGAAAGGCTTTATATCAGTGGTTTTCATCCAGGGGGACGGGGCCCAATAGGGGACAGCTTAAAATGTATTTAAATTAAGACCAAATGCACTATAAAATAAACTAAAACGGCTAAAACTCAAGATATAACCTGCGGTCATGTTGTCTTATTGACAACCCCTAATAAGGGGTTAATAAGGGGTTAACCCCTTAATTCTCTCAACCCCTGTCATTTTTATTTAAGAACCAGTGTTACCACAGTCTTGGAAAACGTGGATACGTGAGGAATTTTCAATATATATATATATATAATATAAAAAAATCATAGATATTTCCATAACAAAAATATTTTTTTCTAGTTATTGTCAAATTCTAAAATATTGTATCTGGTAAAAAAAAAATTGCTGAGAAGTTGCTATTTGAGAGAGAGAGAAAAATCATAAAAAAAAACAGTAATCAAATGTAAAATATAAAAATGAAATGTAAACCCTGAAAAACATTTAGTTATTAAAACTGTTGTAAAAAAAAAAAATACAATTATAAAAATTAAAACTAAATTCAATTCCATAATTAAAGTAAATGTAAATGTTATTATAAATATTTAATTATATTAAGGTATATTGCCTCTCATTTCTGTAAATAATAAAGTTTAAAATATGAACAGGTATTTCTTCATAGAAGAAGTACCCGAAAAATCTTGGGGGCCTTCAAATATTATATTTGACAATGTGGGGGCCTTGGAGTCAGAAACGTTGAGAACCACTGCCCTACATGATTATGTATTGCATTTATTATGCAAATTACTACCTACAGACACAGATATGTTTATTTAGAACAATCCAGATTCATGAACATTAGAACAAGGGTAAAACATTTTTTTTTATTGTATTACTGAATGAGACCTAATGTGTACAGATCCATTTTCTTAAAAAAAATTAATGATGTTCCTTATACTACAACTTTTGTAAGAAACATATTCTTTAGCTTATTTTTCGGTGTGATTTAAAAAAGTTTTTATTTTCCAGTCAGTGTTAAAAATGTTCTTGTGTTTTTCCAGGAATTAGTCCTCTTTGATTTGCTCGCTGAGACCACATACTCAGTTACCGTTGCCGCTTACACCACCAAGGGTGACGGAGCACGCAGCAAACCCAAGCTGGTCACCACCACCGGAGCCGGTAGGTTTAGAGCAGTTCCTGTGGACTCTGTAGTATTCAGCAGGTCTCTCCCTGCAGCCATTACCAGTGAATGCCTATAATTGCCCTCGCAGTGATGAAGGCGATTGTAATTCCACTCACCTACAGCTCTCACTTTGAAATGCTCGCAGGAGTTAAGGAAATAATGGAAAAATCTGTCAGGAAAATAGACTTTTTCAAAAGAAAAGAATACTGCGTACTGTATGGATTATCACTGAAAGTCTTGAAACGCACAATCACTTATAAGTACAGGCGCTTTCTGTTGTACCTCTAATTGTGCTGTTGTTCAGCTCCCTGAAAGGCTCTTTATTTCACTTTTGTCATGTGCAACTGTGTAAAGGTATACGATCACTGTTGATGTCTATTTGATATTGTATCATTACAAATTGTCAAACTCGCTGCGTTTTTGACTGGATAATTTGGAGAATAGATACTGCAGTGCTGGTAAAATATTAAGAGGATCCATTAAAGTGTGTTAGATCAGTGAATTTCAATGTAGTTTTCGGAGACGACACATTACCAGTCGGTAGACATTTTGGACTATTGTCCTTACCGTGCTCACATTGCACACAGGCCTGTCACGATCGGGAATTTTATGCTGACAATTAATTTTGACGTTTTGATATGAGGTTTTCACAAAATGTGTTCATTAAGCCCTCGTCTATCGATCCCAATGCTCCAAATAGCAGTTAAACATCTAAAAGTATCTTTATTTGTACGTTTTCTGAGAGGAGTACATTTGCCTTGTCCATGAAAATTGTAATAGGTCGGTAACACTTTACAATAAGGTTCATTAGTTAACATCAATTAAGTACCTTAGTTAACATGAACTAAGAATGAACAAGACTTCTTCAGCATTTATTAATCTTAGTCAATATTAATTTCAACATTTACTAATACGTTATTAAAATCAAAGGTTGTATTTTTTAACATTAGTTAATGGACTGTGAACTAACATGAACAAAAATTAATAAACACTGTAACAAATGTATTGCTCATTGTTAGAACTGTTCATGTTAGTTAATACATTAACTAATGTAACCTAATGAACATAGGCTGTGTTTCATTAGTGTTAATCAAACAATTGTGGTATAATGGAAAATAAAGTTGAATATATTTAGATATTATTCAACTCCTATAGATATTTGGTTTTGACTTGGTGTGAACCAAATTATATGTAATTACCAGGGATTTTAAGGTATGATTGCGAGGTGTTTTTGTTTTTGAACCTTCAGAAAACGTTAACTTGATGTAGCTCAGTATTTTTTTGTCTAGTTCCAACAAATCATAAATATTTTTGGAGGTTGATTGTGAAAATATGCTCATTGCTACTCATTTTCCCGGCACGACACACACACACACACACACACACACACACACACACACACACACACACACACACACACACACACACACACACACACACACATATATATTATACAGTTGTGCCTGGGTAAATATGATCAAAGATGGCTGTAAAAATAAATCTGCATTGTTTATCATATTTATCTTTCATTCAACAAATTAGCAAAAATCCAACGTTTCATTGAAGTAAAATATTTGAAAGTTGAAAGTCTAAAGCTTAATTTTGTGCTCGGTGACACATTTTTGTGTTGTTTTTTATATTTGTTTTGTATCGTTGTCCTATTGGAAGATCCAACCATGGCCCATTATACGATTTCTAGCAGAGGGAGTCAGGTTTTACATTTTTTATATTTTCTAGAATACATGATACCATGTATCTTCTGAACAAGATGTCCAGGACCTCCAGGAAAAAAAAAGGCCCACAACATTAAAGATCCAGCAAGTGTATACAGCAGTATACAACCGTGGTCATGTTTTTTTTATCCCTGTTTGCACCAAACTCATCTGAATATGCTGGAGTTTGTTTTTGGTAGAGTGAGGAGGCTTTTTCTTGAAACCCTCCCAAACAACATGCGGTGATGTAGGGGTTGTTTGAATTTGTATTATTATTTTGGCTGTCTGACCCCAAGACTCAACTAATCTCTGCAATTCTCCATCTGTGATCCTTGGAGAGTCTTTGGCCACTTAAACTATCCTCCTCGCTGTGTATACAATATATAAGACTATATAAGACACACGTCCTCCTCCAGGCAGATTTGTAACATCTTTAGTTGATTGGAACTTGTTAATTATTGCTCTGATGGTGGAAATGGGAACTTGTCAATGCTTCTGCTTCACATCACAACTACACTACCAGTCAAAAGTTTTGGATTGGTAAGATTTTTAATGTTTTTTAAAAGAAGTCTCTTCTGCTCACCAAGGCTGCATTTATAAAAATAAAAAAACGTAATATTGTAAAATATTATTACTATTTAAAACAGCTGTTTTCTAATTTAATATATAGTAAAGTGTTATTTATCCATGTGATAAAAGCTGAATTTTCAGCATCATTACTCCAGTCTTCAGTGTCAAATTATTCTTCAGAAATCATTCTAATATGATGATTTGATGCTCAAGAAACATTTCTCATTATTATCAATGTTGAAAACAGTTATTTACATTTTTTTTTCAGGATGCTTTGATGAATATAAACAGCATTTATCTGAAATAGAAAGCTTTTGTAATATTAAACACTACCGTTCAAAAGTTTGGGGTCAGTAGTAATAATTTGTATTTTATATTTTGGGGTGGAAAAAAATGAAAATAATTAAATACTTTTATTCATCAAGGATTCATCCATTTATTCACCAAAAGCTACAGTAAAGACATTTATAATGTTACAAAAGATTCTATTTCAAATAAATGCTGTTCTTTTGAACTTTCTATTCATCAAAGAACCCTGAAAAAAATTGTAGACAACTGGTTTCAACATTATTAATAATAATGAATTATTTATTTTAATTGTTAATTTATTTTAATTAAATGTTGCTTGAGCATCAAATCCGCATTAGAATGATTCCTGAAGGATCATGTGACACTGATGACTGGAGTAATGATTCTGAAAATTCAGCTTTGAACACATGAATAAATTACATTTTTAAATATATTAAAATACAAAACAGTTATTTTAAATTGTTATAATAATGAACAATATTACTGTTGTTGGTTTTATGTGATTGTTTTAATCAAATAAATGCAGCCTTGGTAAGCAGAATATACTTATTTTAAAAACATTAAACATTTTACCGATCCAAAACTTTTGACTGGTAGTGTGTATATTCTTTGGTTTTACTCATTGTAATGGATGATTAAGGGAATTTGGCCTTTGTGTTTCCTCATATTTATACTCCTGTGAAACAAGAAGTCATAGCTAGACAATTTCATGTTCCTAGTCACCCTGGTGTGCTAAAAAATGTAAATATGAATGGGAATATACTTCAGAGATAATTATTGGACCAATGAGTTTTGGAGAAAAACATTTATTTCATAATGTGATTTTTTTTTTTTTTTTTTCACTTTCAATTATTTTACTTCAATGAAAGGTTAGATTTTTTCGAATTTTTTGAATGAAAGATTAAAAAGATAAACAATGCATATTTATTTTTAGAGTGAAAATTAAGTATAATATGATATAATATAATTAATATAATATTGTATTGTATAAAGGAATACCTTTGACTATCTGTATATACTTTTTTACACGTTTTTATATGTATTATTTATTCTTTACTCTCTGCTAGATTATGACTCTCCTGCTTCTCCCTCACTGGAAAAGTAGACAAGAAGATATTGCACATTTTATGTAATTTCTTTAAGCGCCTTTAGATGGCAAAATGTGATTGAAATTTAAAGTGCAAAATTATTGCGGTTATCTCAAACAAATGCGATTAGATCGAATAACCACAACCAGGCGATTAATCAATAATCGTGACAGGACTAATTGCATGTGACATTGCCAGTTACATCTAAGCGATTTGAAACCGTTCAATCTCAATAAGACATGAAGGAAACTAATTGCGGTACTAACGCATGTAAATAAAGCTGCATTTACTCAGTGTGTGACTACTAAATTGGCCCTGTCCCAAATGGCACACTTCATATGCACTTTCGGTCTTGAGGACTTACAATGGCGTGCGCGTGTCCGTGAGACCGTAGGGTGTCCCATTTGTCATTTTACCTCTCAGAAGGGTGCTCGCGAGCGCCCCCCTCTGTGGTCGATTTGCGGCCTCGATACACACTTTTGTCGAGCCCGCACTGATGCGCACTCCGCATCCCTTATATACTGTCTATGTCCGCAGCAGACTTCTTCCCGACAGTCAAAGCTGCGTTACGTCACGAAAGTGTGCCCTCAGGGAAAGACTGCAAGTGCTTACGGTGCTATTTGGGACAGGGCCATTGAGTTCTTTTTCACTGCTTATTTTTGCACAAACGGTGAAACTCACGCAACAATTTCTGGCTTGGTGAGTAATGATGTAAAAATATATTATGTCTCACATAAACATAAACGGTTGGGAGGAAACCGCATGTGTGTCGGTATATTAGATTAAAATATCCTTCTTAAAGTGACAGTAGCCTATTAAGAAACACTATTAAATTAATTCAGTGAAGGCTATGCAGTTTTTTTTTTTATTATTGTTATTTATTTATTTTTTTACATTTGATTACATATGTATAATTAGGTAGGCCTACTTGAAGAGCATAAAGCACACTTAATTACATTTGCATCTTTGCTGTATTGACAATTAATTTTCAGTAATATTATTGTTTTAACTGCGCTGACTTTATCAGATTATCAGATCAACTAAATTGTGCTGAATAACGACAATAATTTAGCAACATTAACACTAACCTTTAACTCATCTTTGATCACCAACATAACATTTAAAAAAAATCATGCCATAAAATAGCTTGAATGTAACTCTACACCCTAACCTCATTTAATATACGCGGTTCTATGAATATGCAAATGAGCCCCGCACCAGCTCAGAGATAGAGATTTTTTTGAATTAACATAATTTTTCTTAATAGTTTCAGCCATAGTTTTAGTAAAGTATAATAACCCTGGTTTGTCATCTGTCCATCCTCAGTTCCGGAAAAGCCTCGTCTCATGGTGAGTCCGACAAACATGGGCACAGCGCTCCTGCAGTGGCACCCGCCGCCTAACACCCACGGCGCACTGCTAGGCTACCGCCTCCGATTCGGGCGTAAGGACGTGGAGCCGCTGACGGTGATTGAGTTCTCGGAGCGCGAGAACCACTACACCACCAAAGAGATCCACAAGGGGGCGTCCTACACGTTCCGCCTCTCGGCCCGCAATAAGGTGGGATTCGGAGAGGAGACGGTGAAGGAGATCACAACACCCGAGGACACGCCGTCCGGTTACCCGCAAGGCATCATAGCCGAAAGTAGCACAACGACCACCATGCAGGTCAGCTGGCAGCTGGTGGCGTTAGCCGAGCGCAACGGAGCCATTATCAAATATGCCCTTCAATACAAAGACATCAACAGCCCTAGCAGTCCCTCAGAACTGTTCATCACAGCACCTGAGTCCACTGCCACGCTGTACGGCCTTAAAGCAGACACGACTTACGATATTAAAATGTGTGCCTTCACCAGTAAGGGCCCCGGTCCTTACAGTCCTAGCGTCCAGTTCAGAACGCAACCCGTCAACCAAGGTAGGGGGCTCAAAACACCCTCTCTGCCCACGTTTGCCTCCTTCTTCAACCTTTGAGAAAGAGTGTGGTTCTCAGGACCAAATCGAATGTAAAAATACCCCTAGCATAACTAGCTCATGTCAAATAGCACCCTATGGAGAGTCAATGGTAAGCCGCAAGGTAAGGTTCTAGTTCTGGCCTAGTCCTCATGAGGTAGCAGGTGAAATGCTTCGCAGGTAAGACTGCTGATGACTAGCTGCCTTCCTAAAAGGTGGTAAGAGAACCGCTCCAGCTCTGTGTCTAATTCATCTGCCCCAAATTTCTTTTAGCAGTGTTTGCAAAAAATTTCCACGTGAGAGCTGCCATGAAGACCTCTGTGCTGCTGACGTGGGAGATTCCCGAGAACTACAACCCTGCGCAGCCGTTTACGGTAAGAGACTATGAGAAACATTTAACCTGCAAATGCAGTCTGGATAACAATACAAAGCGGGTTGAAATTGTTTTCTTTATTTTTTATACTATAAAAAAAGAGTGCTTATTATGGAAATAATAAAGTATGCTAAAGACACTGTAGTACAAAGCTTGTTTTCTGAATGATGTACATGGTATTTTGCCTACCGTTGGGAGCAGCCTTTGCATCCATTAAAATGCTCTATCTATCACATTAATGCTTTGGCGTAATGTGTTCCTTCCAGATCTTGTATGATAACGGTCAAAGTGTGGAGGTGGATGGGAAGCTGACGCAGAAGCTCATCACCAACCTTCAGCCGGAGACTCAGTATTCATTCCTGCTCACCAACCGTGGGAACAGCGCCGGAGGTCTGCAGCACCGCGTCTCCACCATGACAGCACCTGACATACTTCGCACCAAACCGTACCTGATTGGCAAGACCAATTCGGACGGCACGGTCACGGTTGAGCTGCCGACGGTGCAGACAGCAGAGAAAATCAAGTGAGTAAGAGTTCTTCTTTGCGTTTGGTTTCATTGAGAGAATCACCCTGGGCTTTGCAGAGTGATCTATGTAGTTAATCATTTCATCTCACCTCTAAGATTAAATCACATTTACTAATAATTATGTAAGGTCATCGATCTCAAGTGGTCCATAAATTGTAAAATTGGTTGCTTAACCATTTTTAGTTTCCATCATTTTTTTAAATGATCAACTATGTTTTGGTGTTTATTTTATTTATTTCCCTTGGTTTAACCAAAGTGTAGGTTTTTGTGACATGGCACACAATAGATTGTGGGAAGTTTTTGGAAACCTCAATATCTCGAGCTAGGATGGTCTGAGATCATTGAACAAGAACTGATCTCTAATTAATATTACAAGGTACATGTACATATACAAATATTTTGCACATTTTTGCTGTTTAAACTGTCAGTTTATAATGGGAAGGGTTCAAGTTTTAGACTAATGTTTTTAGTGGGTACCTAAATAAGTATAGTGTGCATGCAGAACAATTTAGATTGAATATTGCCTTCTTTTTTTTTTTTTTATAAGACTTTGGGATGGAATATCTCTGGTTTGGGAGCAGATATTAACCTGAAATTTCCTCTGGCAGCATTCTGCTGTAAAAAAAATATGATTTTGAGATTCCTCTCTTACAGAGCTAGAGCTAGTAGAAATCGCAGGAAAAAAACCTACTTTGTTCATGTTTTCAGAAATGAACAGATGTGTTTAAGCATAACGCATAATAAAAATGAACATTATTTTACAGTAATTATGTTTATATTATGATCTATGAGGTCTAAAACAGTCGTTCTCAACTAGGAGACCTTGGAAAACTTCTAATGGGGACATAAAGTCTTAAAATCCAAATCTAAGGAACTCCAATGTGCAAAATATTTATATATGTGCATGTAGTAGCTTGTAATGTGTGTTACAGTGTTATTTTTGTACTATCGATATACCATTATAGTTTTTGTTAATATTTTGTATTAGATTGAATTTGGAAATTCTCATCATTTTAGTTAAAGTTGTAGTTATTTTTATTTGTTTGTTTTTGTAATTTTTATTAGCCTCACGGTATATATATTTTTAACATGTATAACACTTTATTTTAATGGTCCACTTTAGACATTCTTCTAACTAGAAGTATATTTGCAACTACATGTCAAATACTCTTAATAGAGTATTTGTAGACTGTCTGCTTAAGTGGTTATATCCCCCAAAAATGAAAAGTATGTAATTAATTACTCACCCTCATGTCGTTCCAAACCTGTAGACGTTCGTTACACAAATCGGAACACAAATGAAGATATTTTAATGAAATCTGAGAGCTGTGAATGAATCTTTCCTTCCATTGACAGGCCATGCAACTACCACTTTCAAGGTACAGAAATGTAGTAAAGACATCATAAAAGTAATCCATGTCAGTTCTTTGTTAGCACAAAAAACACAATTTACCACTAGAGTGAATTATATTTTATTTGTAGATTCTCATTTTATTTTTGTTTAATTTGTAGTATTTTTATGTCTATATCGTTTTTTAAAGTTTTAGTTTTTAGTTTTTTTTAGTTTATATAGTTTTAGTTATTTTAGTACTTTAAACGAAAATGATAATATGATATATGATAATCATTAACTAGTATATACTTCTCATTCTTTGTAATCCATGTCTTCTGAAGTTATAAGTAACAAAACCTTTTTTTTCTTAAGTGTGCTTTTGCATTCTTCTTGAACTTGTGGTTGACTGAAATTTTGCCAAGGCCAATAAATATCAACTGATATTTGGCTTTTTTTTTATTATTGGCATCAGCCGATACGTTTTTCTGGGGTTGGACAATAAAACTGAAACACTGTCCAATATAGTGTTTGAGGTTTCACGCCTAAATATGATTGCCGGCCATCACTGATTTTACATTCCATCAGTAATAGCAGAGTGTGAAGGTTGAATTAGCAGAGCAAAAGTACAGCGGTACATCAAATATTGCAATCCACACAACACAACGGGAGACGTATCAGAGTTCAAAATTTAGAGCTATGGTATCCCAGGTAATGTCAGCATACCTCTACGTAGGATGAACCACATCCAGGAGTAACTGTCGACACAAGAGGAAGCTGTCTGAAAGGGATGCCCAGGTACTTACCTGGATTGTTTCCAAAAAACATAAAACCCCTGCAGAATTAAATGCGCACCTCGACTCCTGTTTCCACCAAATTCTATTATTAGGCTGATCGCATTCAGTGTCTTATGGATAGTTCACCCAAAAATTAAAATTAGCCCATGATTTACTCACCCTCAAGTCATTCTAGGTGTAGGACATTCTTCTTTCAGACGAATATAATCCGAGTTATATTAAAAAACATCCTGGCTCCTCCCAGCTTTATAATGGAAGTGAATGGCTGTTTCTGTTTTGAAGTCCATAATAAATCCTAGTATCTATCCATCATAAAAGTGCTCCACACGGCTCCGTGGGGTTAATAAAGGCCTTCTGAAGCTTGTGTTACACCTGTGTTTGTGTAAGAAAAATATCCATATTTAAAACTATAACTGTGAAACTAACTTCCACTAGCTGTCATACGCGTGTTTACGAGAGACTGGCGATCCAGCGTAGGACTGAACCTTGATGCGATCGCAGACAGAAATGCAAAGTTGAGTCTGTGCTAATTTGATCTAATATTTATTGTTTTTAAAAATGTTTTAGGGTGTATTCACACCAGGAAAGTCCGATAGTTCACTTGCTTTGGTCCGGACCAAATAATTTTTTTAGTTTTTTTGTTTGGTACGGTTCGCTTTCACACTGCTCTTTTTGCAAGTGAACCAAAATGTGTAAACAAAACCACACGTGTGCTAAGGTCGTCCATTCATTGGACAAGGATTCTCAAGTAGGGAAATCAGGAAGTGCAACAAAAAAAAGGCTCGGAGATATAAAAAATATAAAAATAAATTAAAAATAAATTTGGAGATATTTCGTAGGCTACTGCAATATTTGTTCTTTTACTGTCTCGTTATTTCGAAATAATATGTGTGCGTGCATCTGTAAATCCGGTGACGCGTGTATTGATTTTTATTAATAAACAAGTGTTTTCTCTAAAAGTGTCGACTCGGCTGCAAAGATGAAGTTGACGATCGCCATCTCCGTGAGAACGCGCTTAGAGAGAAATGCACATAAATAGGCTAAGCCTAATAATGGATTACATAATCAGAGAGTAGCCTTTTTCGTTTTTCGTTTTGAATTATTTCGTTTAAAGACATTTCAAGCTTTGTGTATTTGATGTATTTGTCATGTCTGTGTGAGGCATACACTGAGATTCGTTAAGTTAGGATGTGCTCTAGTTCACGTGCAATGCAAGGGAGCGCGCGGGCGCCTCCCTCCGTTATATTTGTTTTGTCGGCCTATTCATTAAATACAGGCAATTGGTTGATGAAAAATGTATTAAAATTAAGATACAATTTATACAAAACGAAATTCACTTTAAAGAAAGGCTTTCTATAACAACTTCAACTTCAACGGTCAAAATCATGTCTGACCCGCTTCATGTCTCATATTGCGCGTCCTATCTCGGTCGTGCTGTTCACTTTTCATAAATCAACATAAATGAAAAAAAAAAAAAACATTATAATATTTTAACAAATATGAAACGCGCTTTTTTAAATGGCTACAACAGTATAGTAGGCCTACATATCCTACTCTCTATTTGTACAAATTTCTGCACATTAATTTAATTCTGAATTTTGCACTCACAAGTTGAAAGGCATTTGTTCAAATCAAGTTCACGGATAATTGTGCATGCATTTATTAGCCTAATCATTATGATACTAAAATCCTAACAAATAGGCTATGCTATGTACAAAAAATCAGATGAGTTCTCTCGAAAAATCTCTCGTTCACGTTCATTGTATTAAAAGTGATTCGTTCAGCGAAAATATGAACGCGTTCAGTGAACACGTTCATGCACAACACTGCCAATGATGCACACACGACGGGCAGAATGACGCGCAACGAACAGTATCGTGTGGCCAGACAGCGCGCCGGAATGGAATTCTCTTTCGCACTTGAATGAACAATATTGGGTCGATATTGATATTGGGCCGATATTGGGTCGGTTCATGTTCACATCGTAAACGAACCGTACCAGAGTTCGTTTGGAACCGTACCGAGACCACCTCTTCAGCTGGGTCTCGGTTCGATTGTTTGGTCCGCACCCGAGTTCGATTGCTGTATTCACACCTGCCCAAAAGGTCCGCACCAAGGGGGAAAACGAACTAGAGTTCGATTCAATCGAACCAAACAAGGCAGGTGTGAATACACCCTTAGATTTATGTAGCAAATGAGAATCGATAAAATCATTTACCATATTTTGGGACAAATATCTTAATGATTTTCAGTTTTCAATAACGGAAAAATATGCAAAAGTATGGTATCTGGGGCTGTTGGTGATAAAGGCACAATATTTAACATGATAATAAATAGCTGGCTTTGTTGACATGACATGGTAAGATTTAGATGGTATTTCACAATTTTTAGGTTGGGTGTTCACCTTAGATGTGGGTGAAAGTTCCCCCAAATCGCTTTATTCAAAATATCTCTGTTTGAGTTTCTTGGGAGAAATAAGTCATACAGGTTTGGAACAAAATAAGAGTGAGTAAAATGTGTTTTTTTTCAGTAAAGCAGCCATCATCTCTACCAGAGAGACCCTCATTAGTGTGTCTGAAGCACCAGCCTCGGAGTGAAACCAGACTAAAGTGAGAGGAAGTTGGCAGATTATTGATGTGTTTACCGAGGGTTTCTCTCTTTCGTCAAACATGTCGTTAATCCAGTGTCATCCGAAGTGGATTGGAAAGTCCAGATTGATCGGCGCTAATCTTGATAGATGTCCTAACGCCTTTGCTGGCGGCCGAATCTCGACCGCTGAGACGCTCATAGACTCTTTCTTGCTCTCTCTGTAGGGGATACTACATCGTGGTGGTGCCGCTGAAGAAACAACGGCCCGGAAAATTCATCAAACTCTGGGACAATCCGGATGAGATGAATCTGGAAGAGGTAACAGACACATTACACATCAACACTGGAGTCACTGCATCGATAAATTAGGCCCACTTTACAAACATTATTGATCATGGCAGCGGCCCATGTAAGGACATCAGTCCCAATACAACTACAAGCAGTTGATTTGAAAAGAAAGCAGCAAGACCTCGCAGTTCTACCAGCTCCCTTCATATGCAAATCTGTTTCTGCCCGCTAATGGAGATGGGAACAAAAGACATTCTCCTCTGAAGGGCAGGACGAGTGGGCGAGAGATAGAGCCGAACAATATTATTTTTAGCCATAGTAAATATTTAAAAGGCTTTTATGTGGCGAGGCGAAAGACGGCAAGTTTTTTCCCCAGAATTGTGCCAGTCGAACTGCCAACCGCGGCACGTACGCTAAGCTGCAGCTCGGGAAGGCACGGCACCATGCAGGGATCTCCTTTCTGATTTGCTGACGGCTGGAACCCCCCCCCCCCCCCCCCCCCCCCCACCAGCTGGCCTGAGGCGGTTCAGCAAAACTGGTTGCGATGAAGCTGATAGTTCTGTTAATAAAGAAAACACACCGTTAGCATTGCGACCAGCATCATCAAACAAAAGAATGACATGGATTTGTTGTTGTGTGTGTGTATATATATATATATATATATATATATATATATATATATATATATATATATTTGTATATTTAACAAAAAAAGTCCCTCCAGTTCTCTCTAGTGTACACACACACACACTCAATTTATTTTACTGTCAATATTTGAAGTAGCCTGTTCAAAGTGGCTCAAGGGCAGAAGAACTGAAGCAGTTTTGACAGCTTGAACAGGATTGATAGAAAGCTTTATCAAAGCGGCCCTCCATCTCACAGCAAATGCCTGCGGATAAATACACGTACATGCACGCACACACATGTTGGGTTTTCATGTTTTATGGGGCTATTGCATAGACATAATGCTTTTTTATACTGTTTAAACTGTATACTCTATCCATAAACCTGACCCTAAACCTATACCTTTATAATGTGTTACACAAAGTTTTCATGTAAAGTGTTACTGCAAAAACTAATAATACTGACAAAAGAACATCAAAAAATAGCTAAAATTAAAACCAACATGGAACATATGAAAATAAAAGCTAATGAAAATGATACAATATTGAATATAAATACTACTAAAATAACACTGGTCTGTTCACAATCAGACTAAATTCAGCACTGATTAAAATGTTTGTGATTGTGTGCTGAACTGATCAAGCATTTGTCTCTGTTTCTTTTATAGTTGTTGCGAGAAATCAACCGAACGAGTCTCGCTCTTCGGTTCCGCAGGCAGCTGGAGCTAAAGCCGTACATCGCCGCATATTTCCACGAGTTGCCGACGGAGTTCACGCTGGGTGATGCCAAGACGTACGGAGACTTCGAGAACAAACAGCTGCTGAATGGACAGGAGTATGTGTTCTTCGTGCTGGCTGTGCTGGAGATCTCAGACAACGTGAGTCTCATCCTCCACTTTCTATTGCTCTTATGGTAAAAAATTAATAAATAAATTATTATTATTATTTTAACAAAGCATTAAAGCGATTGCACACCTTATGATTTTTGCAAGTTAGGGGAAATTACTTTGTAAAGGAGAATATATTATAAAAATAAACTTATAAGTATGCAGTTATATTCTTCATTGTATGATATTCTTCAAGGTTTCATTTGTTAACATTATAACTATATTGGTTAACGTGAACTTACGATAAAAATTGTTCTAAAGCATTTATTAATCTTAGCTAATAAAAGTTGTGTTTTATTAACGTTAACAGAGGTGCATACTGTGAAATATGTATTGTTTATTAATGTTAGTTAATGCATTAACTAATTGTAACTGTTGGAACCTTATTGTAAAGTGTTATCAATATGATAATATCCTTAAAACAAGATGCAGTTATAACACTGTGAATACATCAAATTTTTCTAAGCATAAACCACACTAAACTCAACTGTATTTATGCTTAAGCTTATTAACACCAGGCTTATTATCGTTCACATTTTTATTCTCAACTAAATATATCCTGTTTTAAGGATATATAAATATTTATCAAAAATACTGATGAATAAAATTGTTTTATGCCTGGGGCCAAATCTCCTTTGTCTTTTGTCCAAACGATCGCTGACATTGGTGTCAGAGTCACATGATGCGGTCAGAGCGAGAACACCAGGCTGAACTCTATCAGCACACAGCCTGCTGGGAATAAGAGCTGTCTGTCTGTATCTCACTGGGAAAGCCCTGAAGAGCTGTCAGCGGCGGGACTGTGAGATAAACGCCTTCTCTTTAATAGCAGCAGAGTCTTATCAACTGCACTGCAGAGAGACAGACACACACACACACACACACACATACAGACAGACAGACAGACTGAGGAATGATTAGCTCTGTGAAAGCAGTGAGACTGCATTCACTGTGCACTGGGAAGACAAAAACTCAGACATTAGAGCTAGATGCAGTGACCAAACCTCATATCGCTCATATGCGACACGTCCCGCTCTGTGTTTTCACTTTCCTCCATGTTTCTTTGTCAATCTCATGTATAAATTGGATGAAGCAGTTATGCACAGCTGGTAACAATGAAAAGAAATGAACACTTTTATTCAGCAAGGATGCTTTGAATTGATCAAAAGTGACAGTAAAGACATTTTGTATTTTTACTAAAGTTTCTATTTAAAAAAAATCCTGTTTCTACTCATCAAAGAATCCTGACAAGTATCACGGTTTCCACAAAAATATTAACTAGCACAAATGTCATTAACATTGATAATAATAAGAAATGTCCCTTGAGCCGCAAATCAGAATGATTTCTGAAAGGTCTTGTGACACTGAAGACTGGAGTAATGATGCAAAAAATTCAACTTTGCATCACAGGAATACATTTACATTTTACAAAATACAGTATTAACATGGAAAACAGTTACTTAATATTTCACAATATTACTGTTTTTACTGTATATTTGATTAAATAAATTCAGCCTTGGTGAGCAGAAGAGAATTCTTTCAAAATAATTAAAACATTTTAATAATTTTAAACTTATGAACTGTTTGGCAGTATATGTCTCATACTATTTGTGAATATAATGCCTGAGAAGCATTTGTGTGTGCGTGAGTGTGTTGCGTCTAATGTCTCTGTTTATCTGCTTGTGCTGATGATTTGAGAGTAAATTAGATGCTAATCACTGAATGTAGTTCGTAACTCACATCACTGAACACATCGCAACACACACTGATGAATTTTGCATTAATCAGAGTCATAACAGGATTTGAGACCTCTGACAGTGTTTTTATATAATCGTATTTATATAGTTCCGTTTAATTGTTTCCGTTAATTGTTTCCAGCACATCCAGGCTGTTTGACTGTGTACTTGAATAACAATATGTTGCCATTGATTGCAAGGAACCTGCTTTAAAGAAACATAGCAGAAACGCATCCATACGTACTTACTGTTATATGTATGGTTTATGTGAAACTAATGTGAGAATAATTCATTCATTCACATAAAGAAAAGCAGTTTCTCCTTAAAGGAATGATTTAGGCACTTTACAGATCAAATTACAAACTCTTTTGTTCTACTGAATAATTCATGTTCAAGTGCTTTAACAAAACTACAAGCTTCAAATTTCTGCTTCTGAATTTTACACAGTTGAATAATGGCACTTTCCAAGCTAACAAAAATGTTCCAAGAAGGTTTTGCTAACATTCCCATTAAAGGGATAGTTCACACACAAATGAAAATGTGCTGTTCATTTACTCGTCCTCAGCCATCTAAGATGTAGATGACATTTTTTTCTTCAGTAGAACAGTAAAGAAGGTTTTTTTAGCTGAAACAGTGGTCCTTGGTGATTCTTATAATGGAAGTCATAATGGTGCCGTCACTTTGAGATTCAAAAATACATCATCATCTTGGATGGCCTGAGGGCGATTAAATTAACAGCAAATGTTCTACTTAACTAAACTACTTAAACTATCCCTTTAAGTTATGAAAATTTTATTTCTGAATGTTCTCTAAATGTTCAATATATTTTTACAATATATTATATACACAACCCATGCATGTATTGTATATATCTAAGACAAATGTGTTATTTATATATAAAATAGTTCTATTTATATATAATATAAATCATATAAAAATATATATGCAGTATATACATGCAAATATTTCTCAAATATATACATGCATGCATGTGTGTGTATTTATATATACAAAATAATTATACACAATACACACACATATATTATGTAAACAAACTTTTATTTTGGATTCGATTAATCGCAATTAATCGTTTACAGCCCTACTTTGAAACCCTCTGCTACTCTCGTACTATAGATGCCCATTGTATGCGTTACTTTAAATAATATTTCAACTCTTTTTACAAGCCAAGAGACACGAAACGATTGTTTTATGTGGTATTTGACATAAAAAACAACAACAATGGGTTTCATTAAACAGAGTATTTGGTGTGAAAGTGTGAATTCAGGGTTTCTTGATCAAGCGATTCAGATGACACTGTCGTTTTTTGGGTTTTCTTTCAGATGTTGTACGCGGCAAGTCCCTACTCTGATCCGGTGGTGTTTGCAGATATCGACCCACAGCCCATAATCGATGAAGAGGAGGGTCTGATCTGGGTCGTGGGGCCCGTGCTGGCCGTCATCTTCATCATCTGTATTGTCATCGCCATCTTGCTGTACAAGAGGTAGAAACCGTGGAGAAACGCACACTCTCAATAACCTTTGCACATTATCTGACTTCAAATGTGATGTACAGTATTTCAGTATTCTCAGTGAAACAGTGAAAAAAAAAAGAAAGTATGGTGGCTGTTGGTTAACATTAACCAAAGGACTCAATTGTAGAGCTATTAGGGTGAAAGATTATGAATACAAGCTGATCGTTGGAATAACATTTACTGATGAATTGTTCTCAATAAGAGCTGAAACTTGGGTTAAGAAAGTAATTTGGATTGTTGACTTTAAGCCATTGTGTGTGTATGTGTGTTTATGCAGTTATGCATAGTACGTATCTTCAATAATCTGTGGCCCTCATTTGAATATAGACTGATCTGATCATCTGCTGAAAATTACAGTCAGGCATTGAGTTGAACATCTATTGTGATGAGGTCCTTCATATATCCAGGGTTATTTGATGTCTTCTGATGGCAGATTTATTTGTTAATCACAGAATCAATGTCACGGGCTCATGCACACATCTCATAGTGTAATATTACAATGTCAACAACACAACACACTCGCTGCCCATGATGCACCAATTCAATCCGAACAAACAGTTTCACATGAGCAATTCCTGCTGTCAAGACATGTACAAAGTGAAGTACAAACCTGTAAATATCAGGGTATTAACTGATTTTTCAGCCAGGCTTGGAAAAGGAACAACATTTTTTAGTTATATTATATTATATTACCAATAAACTAATACTTTTATTCAGAAAGAACATTAATATGTTTAAAAGAGACAGTGAAAACATTACAAAAATTTATATTTTAAATAAATGCTGTTATTTTAATCCATTCCATGTATTAATGAATATTTATAAAAGTATCACGGTTTTAAAAAAAGCAGCACAGCTGTTTTCAACATTGATAATAAGAAGAAATGTTTCTTGAGCAGCAAATCAGCACATTGGAATGATTTCTAAAGGATCATTTGACAATGAAGACTGGAGTCATGATGCTACATTAAAAATCTTACAGACCCCAACCTTTTGAACAGTATTCATTATTAGTTTTATCATTAGTTTTGCTCATCAGATAGGTCAGGGCTTCTCAACGTATTTCGAATGGTTCCTTCGTGACCCAAAGTTCTGTTGGCACACTTCAAAAACACACAATTAATTGAGAAACAAGACTTTGTGAGATCAAGACATTTTTTCTCACACCACTTAGTTAGGTTCAGTTGCACAGTGGATCTATGTCTTAACACAACGTATCAGATGAAAATGAACAATGCAAAACCCCCTCTGAATATCAGTAGAACTGATGAGGAGATCTGTGTTTGTCTTGTATACTAACCTCTGTTCTCCCTTTCTGCTGCTTTCACTGGAGCAGTCAACCAGACAGGTGAGAGCATTAGAAGAACTGTACCTGAGACTCATGCAGTGGTTATGGCACAGAGGGCACTGAACACTCATTTCAATTTCGATCACAAACGTGTTTGCTTGACCACTTGCAGTGATGCTCTGATAGTCCAAGCAAAGTAAATTTTGTCTTTAAGTATATTATGTTTTTGTTTTTTGTTCTTTCAGGAAACGGGCCGAGTCAGAGGCCAGGAAAGGCAGTCTGCCCAGTGGTAAAGAAATGCCTTCCCATCACCCCACCGACCCCGTAGAGCTACGCCGTCTGAACTTTCAGACTCCTGGTAAGAGCTGCTTTACACAAACACAAACTAAACACAAATCCTCAACTATATTGCCCTAAGAAGTTTCAACAAAATGTTTTGATTCCTGCTATTTTTCCATGAAGTGAAGTATAATATAAAAAGTGAAGTATAATATCTTGAATCATGAGGAGCGTGATAGTCTAGAGCAGTGCATCCCAACCCTGGTACCCTCAATTCCGGATGCCTCCGTTATCTGATCTTATTTCAGGATTGGGTGTCTATAATAACTAACAAGCTGATGAGTTGAATCAGATATGTTTGATTAGTGAGACTAACAAAATGTGCATTTTTTGGGAACTCCATGATCAAATTTGGGAACCACTGGTCTAGAACACACTAGCTCTGTTCCAAAACCCAGTGAGCTGCCTACTTAGACAGACTTTTGGATGATGTCATTGGTGCACTCCAGACTTGAAGGCTGCTCAAAATGCTTGGAGCAACACCTCACTAAAATTGTATGGCAGCATTGCATTTTGCCTTTACAAAATCCATTGCGACATGCTCAGAAACATGTCATCCATAAGGGAGATTACAAGGTCTGTTTTACCCGATATTTCTGTATATATCTTTGCTAGCTTTTCAGCAAGATAACATCAAATTGTGTGGTGCTGCCTATGAGGAATATGTCAAATCAGTGACTCAAGTGGATCAATTATAGATTCTACCTATGTAGACAACAAGGCAGCTCATTGGTTTTGGGAGCAGAGATACCGTCTCGGTCAGCTTGTAGGCGGCTCTGTGTCATTCAGAAACACAGTCTTAAATGAGTCCTTGGACACAAACAGAGTAGAAAGGTTGTTTTTCTTAGCATATTTAAGATGTAATGCGAAGGTCTGTTAGCCATATGGAGCTGAAAATAGAGAGCAGACCTCTTGAGGAACCATCCGGAGTGCTCACAAACACACAGGACAGGTGGCTTTAGGACAGACAAAAGGGCAGGAAATCCCTCTGGACTCAGGAATTGCAGCTTTTCCCGCTGACCCAAGTACTCCTAGCAACACATTCATAGCAGCTCAGTGAGTTTACCTGAAGAGCAAAGCCTGTCGCTAACCGAAGCCAGCGTAAGAAGACCATGGCGATATATATTCAATACAACCTCTGTTGGTGATTGTATATTCCATTGGTGAATCAAGACACACATATACACACACACACACACACACACACACACAAACACACACACACACACACACACACACATGTAGGCAGGCCATTGTGCTTGAAGTCAGCGGAGTGTGAACGAGGTGTAGAGGAATCTGGAAATTGTCGAGCGGTGAAGCGCTGCTCCCTTCTGACCTTGCTGAACAAGGTGAAGTACACTCGGTTCTAGAGCGGCCAGCCGTGAAGACCTATAGATTTATTTTCTGAGGGGCAGAACGGCGGTGACAACAGTTGCTCCATTAGTTTCTCAGAGGAGAACCTGGTGCCAGCGAGACTAGCTCTAAACACACTGAACCGGAGTCCATCTGTCTGTCTGTCAGAAACACCTGGGCTGCAAGTGCAAGACAGATGGACTGGAGGGAAACAGTTCACCTTTCTAATAAAAAACAGCTTAGACCAGCATTTGCTGGTGTTAGCTTGCTTCCAACACTTTTCACACTACTGGTCTGTTTTGATGGTTTTAGAGAGGTTTGGGAGGCCAACCAGCCAACCCCAAAAACTCACTTCCCCCACAACACACAATTCATAACAGCTCACAAGGTATGTTTACTAATTTCCCTCAATTGGATTTCCTCAATCCAATTATAAATGGATTATGTGGGTGCATGTAAACATAGCTAGTGAGTTTATTCCGAGGATTGACATTTGTTGATAACCAAAACCCTTAAAAGTGCCATTGGTTATTATACAGTTTTTGGGGGAATCAATGCATACACATGTAGGCTTCCCATTGTGTTTGGAAGCACACAAGCATGAATGAGGAATGTGGGAAGTGTTGCGAGGTCAACACGACTGTTGATCCTGATGAAAAACCTGGTAGAAGCAAAACCGCTTAAAAGCCTGTGTTTAGCTGGTCTGATTTCAGGTTCTGTGATTCAGTGGTTTTGTGCTCATCATCAGGGTAGTCTGGGAGACTAGTCAGCCACCTCAAGCTGGTTCAAGCTCAGTTTTCTTCTTGAACCATTCATCAAGTGGCAGAAAAAAAGTTGTTGAGGATCCAAATCTTTAACTTGATTCCCATCCATGCTCCGCAGCCTGTGTTAGGTTAGATATTCATCTACAACACAAACATGGCAGGACTCGTACTGTATTCACGTGTCGGGTTTGCATTGCAACATGGTTTCAAGAGCGATGTTCCATGCACTCAATCCTCTCCGCAGCTCTTTATTAGTGGACTCATGCCCCTCTTTCGCAAACAGCCTCTTAGAGAAGCTTTGCATCCTCCATTTTCCCTTCAGGCAGGGGAACGTAGGCTCTCGACAGTTGAAGATCCCTCTCTTCAGTGAGAACGGCCTCTGCATTAGCCCTCCTCTCTTCAAACCCTTGATGCCGTCGTGCGGTCACCCAACCCTCCCCCCATCTCAATTTTCATCTTGAGGGTGCTTGATGTCGCTCCGACGCGTTTCTCCGAATGGCAGTTTCATTGTCACCGAGGCTGGTAATGGGTCTTGAGAGGCGGTGGATGGCAGCTCTCTCCTGCTGCTTCCATTAGCTAATGCCCTCTTCTATCAGCCCAGAGATGAAAGAACCGCAGTGCCACGTCCAAGCGTACGGACTCTTTTTCTGTGGCACGCAGGCTGTTGTTATGCAAACCGGTTATCAGAGAGCAGCTTCTGCTCCTCGACTATTCAAAAGCATCCTCTGCAGTGCAAACACAAGCTCTTTCTCTCACAGACATGCGCCTTCGTTACTGAAGAGAACAAGCAAACACGCGCATGATAAACGTGCACGCCATCTTCTTTCTCCTTGTTACATTTGTTTGTTTGTTTTGACATTTGTTTTTGTTTTTTTCTTTTTCTTGGTTTCCCTTCCAAACTTGTTATCCTCATTTCCGCATGCTTGTCCTATGTTAGCCGTTGGCATGCGTGAATTTGTTTTTACTAACAAACTTAAATATAAAGTTGAAGCGTTGTTCCAAACTGTCTATTGTCATTTCAGACTGTGTTTCTACTGCCTTTTTTTAGTTCCGGTAGTGATCGATCATCACATTTGCTTGTTTTAACGTCAGCTAGTATGATTTATCCCCGTACCCTTTTCCTTTGCAGGTTCAGCCACATCGGTTTACCCCAGTAACCTCCATTTGTCAAGTTAGTCGTTCTTGTTTCTACATATGCCACTGTGTCTGTTCATTTTCTCCGATTGCTCTCTTGATTGTCTCATTTATTTATGCGTTCATCGACTCACACCGCTTTGCCTCACTCCAGCGCAGGAGGCGGGGTTTGATATGTCGCATTCTTTAGACTCATGGCCGGCTCAGACTTTAATATCCAGCCCCTAACGTTCTCCTCTATTCCATCTTTCCACCATGTTAAAGCTTGCGGACGAATAACATTCTTCTCTTCATTAGGAATGCTCTGTGCGGCTTTTGTGTCCATTTTCTTCAAGCATGTGGCTGCTTCGTCCAATCATACAGGCCAAATAAAAACCTCACATTCTCCATCTCCTATAATGCTCATCTCTCAGTGTATGCTCAGATTCGCTAGCGCTTACATCAGGACTCTTTGTTTGTCTCCTGTCCGTAGGGATGGCCAGTCACCCTCCCATTCCGGTCATGGAGCTGGCTGATCATATTGAGCGCCTGAAAGCAAACGACAACCTGAAGTTTTCACAGGAATATGAGGTAATCATCAGCTGTTTTGTTACTTTCTGCAGGGGAAAAAAGCCTTTTTGTTCTCAACCCCTTTTACTCCAAGGCCCCCCCGTTGTCAAAGGCAATATTTCCGGTATTTTCTGCTGTATTGGCAAAGTTGTCAAACGTATTTTTTTCACAGAAGCTACACTATTAAAAATAAAGTTTCATAAAAGTTTTTTTTTTTTTTTTTTGCAGTGTTGATATAGATAGAAGAACCATTTTTGGTTCCCCGAAGAACCTTTCAATGAACAATTCTAATAAGTAAAGCACCTTTCCCATTTTTAAGAACCTTTTGAGCAATTGAAAGGTTACATGGATGTTAAAGGTTCTTCATGAAATGCCAAATAAACAAAAAACTTTATTTTTAAGAGTGTAGGAGGGGTAATATATTAAAATGATAAAAAAATTAAATAATTCCATAAGTTTCAATAACTTCTCCTTATTTTATTCTCAACTAATTTACATGACCTTTCTCATCATTTGTCATTTTATATATAGGGGGCCGTACAAGCCATAATTCATTCTGGCACTCTCACAACCATACATTCTCCTTTCACATGCATGTATCTCTACTCACACACACTTAAATTCTCCTTTCACATATATTTCTACTCTCTCACACACTTTTTCCTTTCACGTGTATATATTTCTACTCTTACACACACAAATTATCCTTTCACATACATATTTGGGTTGTTTTTAGCCCAAGGGCTGGGTAAATATAGGACAGAACACAGGTTGGGCAAATTTTACCAAGCAAATTGGGTTGTTTATTTAACCCAGCTTAAAGGGTTGATGTAATTATTTATTTTCTATGATACAGTATAACTTATTTAGTCCTTACAGATTAAATCGTCTAAACCAGTGGTTCCCAACCTTTTTTTAGCTTCAAGTACCCCCCACAACTCCATCAATAAGACTCAAGTACTCCTTCATCGGCACTTAAACCTATAGTTTAATGCAGTTATCACAATTTATCTAATTTGCTAGTTTTATTGATTGCAATTCAGACTTGAAGATAATGGGAACATTTGAATAAGAAACATAGTGTTTGTAATTGGACATTCCAGCTCTTCAAATGTTATTTTGAATATGATGACAAAACACATTATTCATGTATCCTTCAGAGATTGTCCCCATTTGTAAAACTGAAAGTTTTAAGATGTAGGAAATCCAACATTTGATGGAAAACACTTTTATTTAAAAATAAAAAAGACACAAAAAATATAACTATAACCAGTAGATGGCAGCAGAGGATCACTTATTGGCTCAAATTAGTAAGTTGCACTCCACAACCTGTTTTGCTTTTGAATTTATAATTAGACATTATAAAATCACTAGATTTAAAAATCTGTTGTCAAAGTTCAGCACTTTTGTACTGAAGTAGGAAAAGTAACGAAGTTTAGTGAAAAATAATAGATTTTACATAGATTACGAATGAATTACATAGAAAGCGAGCAAATAACAAGCAATCACTGAAGCTGACGGTTGGCACACTTGCAAAAACTCCCATTTTAATCAACGAATCTGACTAAAGTACACAATAAATCTTTAAATTACAATGTGTCTAATCGCTTTGTTATAATGAGAGGATTTGTGAGCACATAGGACTTAATCTGGCTCTAAACAGAAACGTATTCAGTGTTTTGAGGGATATTGAGCCTCACAACCAACTGGTAACTTAAACACCTCTGATTGGCCATTATTTTCAACAATAATGCCTGTTATTGGCTACAATACTCAATGCTGCAAAATCACATTGTAAAAAGACACAATTGCAGCGATTAACACGCCAGGTTGGGGGTGAAGCTGGAGCGACTGACAGCACCTAGCAAGCCTATTACGCCTATGCCACAGCCCTGCACAAACCCAAGCAAAATCTAAATATTTTCGCATACCGCCTGGAACCCACACAAGTACTCACGGTTGGGAATCACTGATCTAAAGCTTTGTAAAATAATCCAAACAACCACTGATTTATCATAACCTCCTTTATTTCCGTTCTTTGTTATTTCGTTCTTAATACAGCTTATTTTATAAAAAAAATCCATATTGCCTACATTTAAACTCATTTAACAAATATTGTAGAAGTAAAAATTATGCACGTGCTGGAAATGTGCTTGCGTTCGGCGGCGGAACTGCTAATTTCAGATCGCCACCCTGCAGTTCACTCATAGCCACAAGATGCTGTGGCTGCTTCCATAACCTGCCCATGAACAATCAGTGCACAGTTCTAAGAACATATTTCAATATCCAAAGTAATTATATTCAGTATCTTTAGCAATAAATCATACATTTTATGCAAGTTTCCATCATCTAAAAGGACAGATGCGTTTAGTTGAATGACATCGCATCCCTGTAGTCTGCTTTGCATTCAATTAAATTATTTACAGCAAAGCAACGATTTTATAGATGAAATAAAACATACACAAACCTGTATTTTATTGAAAAAAATGCACCAATTTGGCCGCGCAAAAATGCACCAAAGCTGAACGTGATCGCGCCTCACCTGCCTTTCGTTTCCACTATTCTCTCTCTCACACATGCATACTTTCTTTTCTTACGTACACATATTTCTTCAGACATACATTTTCTTCTTACATACATTTATTATTTATAATATGAAATGTATTTGAATACATTTGCATAAAAGCAAAATGTATGAATGCGTGCATTAAAGTATGTGACTATTAGGGCAATATTATATGTACCATGAAAGGAGAATGTAAGTGTGTGAAAGCAAAAATATATGTGAAAGGAGAATGTAAGTGTGTGAGAGTAGAATATATGTGTGTGAAAAGAGAATGTAAGTGTGTTAGAGTGCCAGAATGAATAATGGCTTGTTTGACTCTTCATACATACATGACAGAAGCAACTACATGAACAAAAACAGATGGTCATGTTCTTGGGCATGATTTTGCAGTTTTCAAATCTTTTTTTCTTTTGAATTCCATATTTATTTAAGATTATTTGAAATGTTAAACGGCTTTAAAACAACAAATCGAATGTTTTTCAACATTATTGCTGGTAGTTTTAAGGCCAAGCATCGCTATCAATGTTACTCGCACTGATTTGATAATAAACTCCCTGGCAAGCACACCATCCCTATTTGGTTTTGACCCGATGAACGTTCGACGCTCGCAGTCGATATCGATTGTATCGGTCACGCTCACAGCTCCCCGCCAACCACAATGAAACATTTCCTGTCCGTATCTCCCGCCACTTATCAGCTGTCATTTAACACGCCAGCGTAGGAAAAGGTCATGATGTTTCACGGTGTAATCTTGTTATCTACTGTAGTTTGGGAGAGACGTGTCGTTGAGATCGCAACATTATGCTCTGTTTTGTTTTCCGACGGGTTGCTATTTGAGTGGAGCGGGGCCGTGAGAGCAAGGTTTCGTCACTTTCTTCAGGCCCCTCAGTCTGCGGTTACTGAGCATGAGGTCAGACGTGGAGCTCCGCCAAGACGACTGCCAGAGCTGAGCTAAAACACACGGGATTGTCATTCTGGGGTGGTTTTGCATGGGCACGGAAAGTAATTTCAGCAGCACAATGAAGCGGGCGAGTTCACAAGCAATGTTTCAAAAGATTTGGGCAGAATGACGCGGCTTAACTGGAGATTTGTCATCTTTAGTGACGTTTTATGGTGCAGCGCGGCGACTCGCCATGGTAGAAAAATAGCACCACTGTCAATTTACGTTTCTTCATATTGGGCCCCGGTTGTTACACAAACAAGCGCAAGCACTTTACTGCGAAAACAGCAGCGTTCTCCTCTTCTCTCAACAGCCAAACTCAGACTGCAAATGTGGAATATCTGTCTTGGCTATTGACAATCTCAGAGCGTTTATCGTTTTGCTATTTTGGAGTGTAATTTGTCCAAGTGGGGCTGCGATTTGTTTGCAGTCGTCGGCTCTCGTTTGAAAGGGCACATCAGTGGACAAAAGCGCCGTTTGAAAGGGAGCACATCTCTGTGTGATCCTTTAAAATCTATTCAAGGCATGAAGACATTACTTTCCCCTCTACGCTTACGGGACCAATTTTCATTCATTCAACGCTCCTCTGAAAACTGTAATTTGAAATTTGTCAACGCGGAGAGCTGGCTCGCAGGCAGATGCGTATCATCTTTTCATTTTCAAAAGACACTGCGGAGACTGAATAATTTCATTATTAAAGTAAATGGGAAAAAATTGCAAACTGCACATAAGACTGACGCTGAGGTCATATTGTGCACAAAAGCTCTTTCACTTGCAGGCTCATCCCGCGTTCTCCAGCGCTTTCATGCCGACACCTGTTTTTAATGCTTAGTGCTGAAACCTTCAATCGTGTGACTTCCTGACGAAATGTATAGAGGAGCATCACTGCAGGAAGAGTCATATGTGGAGATGGACTGCATTGTGTAAACTGTGTGTTCATTCATTCATTCATTATGTCCTTTGTTCATTCCTATATTTTTGTCATTTCATTTCATCCATTATGTTTTTCGACAATTAATTCATTTCCCTGTCCTTATTAATGTGTTCATTCATTTGTCCAATTTTATGTTCTTTCATTCATTCATTCATTCATTCATTCATTCATTCATTCATGCATTAATTCATGCATTTATTCATTCATTCATTCTTTTTGTAAAAATTGTGTCAGTTAATTGTATCCAATCATTTGTATTTAATTGATTTGCCTATAAATGTATTAAAAATAAATGATTAAATAAAATAAATATAAAAAATTAGTTATTTACTCATATATTCATCACTTTAATGATTTACTCATATGTGTATTATATGCTTTCATGCATTCATTCATTTGTGCATCATTTTTTCCAAAGTTACTCCATTCATCTGTTTAACTTTATATGTCCATTTATTCATTAATCTGTTAAATTATTAATGTGTAAATTTCCTAGACATTTGTCATAACCATTTTCGTTAATTATTTATAATTATTTCATTCAAATAAATATATGGATTAATGCATGCATTCATTTGTGTATTAATATGTTCATTTCTGTCAAATTTTGTCCATTTGCTACTCAATGGATTGTTCATTTGTTTAATTCATTCATGCATGCATGCATTCGTTCATTCATTCTTTCATTCATTCATTCATTCGTTCATTCATTCATTCATTCATTCATATGTGCACTGATGTCATCTGCAATGACAGTGTCAGTAATTCATTGCACATTTATATATATACTAGGATATAAGTTTGTGATAAAGCTTTTCCCCATGTTTCCCCGCCCATCACCAGCGTTTATTTCTGAACGTTCTCGTTATATGACGCGTTACAGTCACCGCTCTATTTTTACAGACACTGAATGCTGATCATACCCGCACGGGTCAGGACGCATCTCTATTTTAGATGGATATTTTTGGCCATGATGTGCTTAGAGTATGTTGTGTCTGAGCCAACGGCTAACATATGCAGGGTGCAAATGAAACACATCTGTGTGACTTTGTTTAGCTCTGGTGGTTAATGTGTGCTCATTAATGAATCTGTTTTCCTCACTTTTCCTTAGTCAATTGATCCTGGTCAGCAGTTCACATGGGAGCATTCAAACCTGGAGGTGAATAAACCAAAGAACAGATACGCTAACGTCATCGCCTACGATCACTCCAGGGTCCTGCTCTCCGCCATCGATGGTACGATCTTCTCTTCTCATTAGTGTTTGATCATAGTGTCATTTCAGAACAATTCATTAAATTAATAAAAGTATAATAGTTATGACAAATGTCTAAAAATTTACAAATCGATTAATTAATTAATTTACAAATTATATGTCTAAACACACATAATTTAATCAGATTTATGCTTAAAACAAGAAATGAAGAAAAATAAACTTAATTCAAGATATATACAGTATAACACAAGTCTTGATATGTTATGCTGTTGTTTCTCATGTAAATGAATCTTGTGTTTAGGATGTTCCTACCATTAAAAAACAGGCAAAAATACTGATATAGCAACATTACACATTCATATTGAACATTTTCAACTCAACAAAAATAAAACATCTAATTTCCCTCCAAACTGTCAAATAACAAATTCAACCAGCGAACAATGAAACAAGTAAATGCCCATCTGCCGTGTCCAGGCCTGATAAACGCGCCTGCTTTGTGTTTCACAATGAGAAATTAAATAGAGTGATGAACTGCTGCAGAAAATCCTCATCAAACCTATACCCGCTTCATTCACACACCACAAACACTGATGGAGCGGCTTCTCCACCGGCCTGCTCACATTCAGTCTGAGACAAGAAACAAGACAATCTGAGACACACAGTGGAGAAATAGTGGCTGTGTTCTTAAACCTAGTGAATTCCCTTGACGTTTACTGCCTGTGTAGGGAGCTATAGTGTAAGGAAGCATCCTAATGCTAATGGAACATCATTGACTCAATGCACAGTTGATTCCAATGGAGTTTGACATTCGCAATAATCTGCAAGAAATCACTTTCGGTACCAATATTTTTTGTTATTTTCCGAGTTGTTTTAGTATTCTTTATATTCTATTATTATATTTATTAATATTTGGATTTTAATATCTATCATTTGCTTAACATTTCAGTACTTATTAATATTTTACGTGTAGTAATTAGTATTATTTGTAATTGTATGTGCTTTTGTCGTTTCACACACACACACACATGTGTGTGTATATATATATATATATATATATATATATATTGTTTTAATTATACATATATTGTAATATTGAATATTATTTAATATATATATATATATATATATTGTAACATTTTAATTTTATTCTATTTATGCTTTCAATTTCTGAAAGTTTTTAAAAGTTTTATTAGTGAAAACAACACTGAATGTGTTAAGAAAAACAGTTTGCTTCTTGTTTTAATTATGTTCAGATATTTATTTATTTATTTTTACTCAACAACAAGACAAAATATAGATTATTGGTTCATGTTGTCCTTTCTATGAAGCCTTAAAATGTTGGCAGCTCACTAGATTTTGGAACAGAGTCATAACGTGTCAAGTACACATCTGGTCAAACACACACACACACACACTGTTCATTACTATTTTTTTATATCTATGTGTCATTTTGGCCTCTTTTGTCTCCAAAAGAGGGAAGGAAATGCAGGATTAATTGTCTTTCTATCCTGTCAGTCACAGAATGAACGAGAAAATGAAAAACATGGAGTTTTAATTTATTTATTAATTCTTAGTGAAATAATTCACATGGAAGAGAGACAGACAGACAGAGAGAGGGAGGGACAGCGAGTGAGAGGAGGCGTCGGGCGGACGAGAGAACGCTGGGATGAGTTTTATCTCTCTATTGCATGTGTGAGCTGAGCTGGAGCTGCAGCATTGACACGCTGTCAGCCCTTTAACAGCAGAAATCAAGCCTTGCTCTGTTTTCTCCAGATTTCTCACACTTCTTCACTTAGATTCAGTTTATTCCACTGGTTTTTGTTTTTTCTAATGGAGAATGAAGGTCTGCTCATCAGAAATCACACAGCATATATTAGATGAAGATTTGTGGCCATTATGCAGAAACTTCCCATCTGAAGTTTGACAATCTCACTGGTCTGTCATTCTAATATGGGCAACATTATCATATTGAAAAACTGTTATGTTTATAAACTTTTTTTTTTTTTTTTTTGATAACTAAACATTTGTTGAACAAAAAGTCAACATGCTGAAAGTCTGTAAATGAAAGTCAATCTAGAGCGTGTTTTTTGTTTTGTTTTTTTTTACAGGTGAACATATATGAATTATAACTAAAGATCATTATACTTACCCAGTTGATTAATCCCAGTACATGAAAACAGTTGTTTTGTATTACAAGTTTTCTGAAAATGTTATGCTAATATATGCAAACAAGACAAGACAGTATCTACTTGAATATGCACTAAGTTGCATACATTTCTAGAACAGAAATCTGAAAGCCAGGTTCAAAATGATTTGTTTGATTTGGTTAACATATTAGAGGCACAGTTGTTTTACAGAAGGGCTTTTGCATATCTCTTTTTATCACTCCATAAATCAGAAAACATGTTTCAAATTTTACATTTATTATAAAGAGGAAAACACATTGAGATGTGACATCTCTGTTTCGAGGCGACCTCAAAACACTGTCAACAGAGAGAAAAACACATTTTCACAATGTTTTTTTTTTTTTTTAGGATTACAATTTTTCATAAAATCAGGTGAATGTTATATGAACAAACACCTCTGTAAAAACCTTCAAAATATAGATAGGTATGAAACTGTAAAGTTTGGTCTATGTAAGTGCTGTAAATGAGCACAGACTTTAAAGATATGCATTGTAATTGAAATATACAGACGCAAATAGATGAACACTTAAATATGTATTTTGTATGTTTTTTCCCCACTAGCCAAAAAGAAGACATGTTATGGAAGCAAAATAGAGCAACATCTCAAAATTGAATTGAATGCTTTAGCATGTGCTAAAAACACAGCTCACAGTGTTCCGTAGTCGTCTTGTTCTCAGTGTGTTCTGTATGTTGTGTTGTTTCCGCAGGTATTCCAGGGAGCGATTACATCAACTCAAACTACATTGATGGTTACCGCAAACAGAACGCCTACATTGCCACACAAGGCGCGCTGCCGGAGACCTTCGGCGATTTTTGGCGTATGATCTGGGAGCAGCGGAGTGCAAATATTGTCATGATGACCAAACTGGAGGAAAGATCCAGGGTACGATTTGCTGCGACCTCACTACTCATCTGTTGATTTGATTAGCTTACACTGTTGTCTGTTCACACCCGACGTGACAAATCTATCACAAATCAGTCAGGAGAGCGTGTGGACGGAGTCTCTCTGCGAGCGTACTGCTGTCTCACAATGAGTGATAAGTGTTTAAATTAATAACATTTTGACATTATTTAAAATACATTATCACATACTAGAATCTTTGTCATGTGTTTGTTGCTATTAGAATGTGTCAGTTAATCAATACCGGATTCAGTTTCAATATGCAGTACCGTTTTTATTTTTTTATTATTTTTTATTATTAATATTAGAAATGGAACTTGTAATGAATGTTGTACAGTGGTGTCCCATTTTTTATTTGTTTACTATTAGAATATTTACTAATAACTTAACAAATTATTATCTCACATAAAATAAACCTAATCTAAAATTATACAACAAAGCCATGATTTTTGACGTGTTAAATGTATATTCAAATAATTGTTGTAAAGACATATTAACTGTAAAGTTAACTGTCACACATTTTGCATATACGTTTTTAATGAAAAACATATATCATGGAAATACAGATCTTATAAATCTAAATGCTATGGGAAATAAATGAACAAACTAAGATTTATTGGCAAATAACTGACAATCACACAAACCGGGGTGTTAAACTGTATGTCTTAAACTTTGGTAACAGGGTTGGAAAAATTGCAAACGTCATATAAACAAAATGAACAGCTCAAATATTTTGTTTTTCTCTTCCTGATGTTTTTCTGATGGTAAAGCATATTTTTGTACTAACTGTTTGTTCTGGCCCTTGTCCATACCGTATTTGTGAAAAGCGCACAGCTATAACAGCATTATTTTTAACAAATTACATAAATTATTGGCAAATTGAACTGTTTTCAAACAGAGGTTTAAAAGCTTTTGTCATTTTTGTCAAACTGATTGCTGGTCTAATTAATATTACAATCCATGTCATCCACAATTTGTGCAGATTTTACCCACATTTCATTTCATCTTTTCCTCATTTGCACCATTGATGTGTGTGTGCGTGTGTGTGTGTGTTTTTTCAGATTCCTTCTAATTTCTTCTCTAAGGCAAGACAGAGCATCATGTCGTCTTCAGCTGCCATTATGAGTTGCAGAATTTAAATTCTTGGCTTTCCTGCATTTAGTCTTTGTGATGTGAATTGTCCTTTGCATGAATCCATGGACTGATGCTTCTGCTCTGTCTCTGGTCTAATCTTTAAAGATGGACTGGGGGGTCACATAAAGCAGCTCTCCTGCGGTCTTTGTGTGGCCGTAACATGCAGCCTCTCATGGTTTCAGTCATGTAGTGCTTGAACGTCTTGATGCATTTTAATGAGCACAGTGTCAGGAAATTCTCAGCTAAACAATGTCTTTACGAATATGTTATCAGCAGAATATAATCTTTCAGATCCGGCTCTTGTTTGCATTTAGACAGACCTGCATTGAATATGCAATGCACGTCGATTTCCTTCTTGTAACCGTGTGTTCCGTCTTTTTTATTCTTTTCCTCCTGACAGGGCGGCTGCCGTACAGTAATGTGACGCTATTTTATAGCGACTCACAATGCAACCAACATCTATAATGGTAATAAGGCCCCAGCTTTAATGTGATTGCGACAGAGCGCTTGAGATAGTAATTATAGCGTCTGTCAGGCTCATGGAAAACCCGCTCGTGTGTTGAGAAATCCGCTTGTCAGCAGGAAATGGGAATTGTGTTGCTCGCTGCAGTTATTCTCTTGCTTTAAATGGACTTGATGTATGTTTGCTGCTGCTGGTTTGATGGAGATGTGTGTGTGTGTTTGCAGGTGAAGTGTGACCAGTACTGGCCAAACAGAGGGACAGAGACGTACGGACTCATTCAGGTCACGCTGCTAGACACGGTCGAGTTGGCGACGTACTGCGTCCGAACGTTTGCACTTTACAAGGTATGTGGGTGTTTCAGGGATCGTTCACCCAAAACTGAAATATTTCATCTGTGCTGTGAGCGTTTTACTCTTCAATTCAGAACGGCTCCAGCGAGAAGCGGGAGGTGCGGCAGTTCCAGTTCACGGCGTGGCCGGATCACGGCGTCCCGGAACATCCCACGCCATTCCTGGCCTTCCTGCGCAGGGTCAAATCATGCAACCCGCCAGACGCTGGACCAATGGTGGTGCATTGCAGGTCTGAATAGATCTCTTTCATTGTTTTTACATTATTGTTTTATTTATATTTACAGTATATTATTAGTAACACAATGAAAATGATCATGAAACTCCAACAATGATTGTAATATGCATTATATATTGTTGGTAATGTGTAAATATTTTATTGTTACGTATAGTACACCATTAAAAAATGTGGGGTCTTGTATTTTTTTTTTCCACAAAAATATTTAGCAAGAAAAAAAAGTTAGGAATAAATTACATTTTAAAATGCTTTCCCATAAAAAATATATATATTTTAAATTGTTATAATATTTAACTGTTTTTACTGTATTTTTTATAAAATAATTGCAGCTTTGCTGAACAGAAGAGAATTTAAATGGCTGTGTTTCCAAATCTAGATTTCATATTATTATTTTTTTAGGCCACTGTTTGTCTGCTAACCACTTAATGAATTTTATGTAAAACATTTAATAACTCAAGCAAGCAGTATCTTACAAAAGACTCACAGGTGGTGTTGAAGACGCGTCGGGTGCTTTTCATTGATCAGCAGAACTCATATTAATGTACTGATATCTGAAGTAGGAAACTGAGGGAAAAAATGTATCGGTCAATCCCATTCTTGGTCTCGAGTTTTAAACACGCTCTTCGTCTGTGTGTCTCTGTACAAAGAAACATGATTTTGGTGCATGGCAGAACATGAGGCACTCTTGCATTTATGGAAAACCCAGATATGAAACCATCTGTTAAATTCCCCTCAAAGCGAAAGCAGCACAAAAAACATCAGGCAGCAAGAGGCATGCAAAAAAGACAAGCCACGAGCTTCCATCGGAAAACTGCCAGATAGAAAACAAGGATTAGTAAACCCTTAAAAATAACACATACGGCAGTTAATTAGAGCTCCCAGCGAGCGCTTGAAATTGAAAAAATCCTTATTTCCCCTCTTTTCTCTAGCTGGCTTGCGTGCTGAATACGGGAATTAATATCATTCATTGGGACGGAGACTTTGAATTCCTTTCGGCTCAGATCAGATAACGGCACGACAGCGAGACTTTAATCCTTTCCAAAACACCGTCCCCCTCCGCGAGCTCTTGCCTGACCATTAAAAAACCTCATTCTTTCATTTCGTGGCTGGTGTCAGAAAGTTGACGCATCCTTCGGGAAGAGCAGAGAAAGTTTTAAGCTTCGCATATGATGTGCTAACGTGTGGGCAGGAGATTATATGTGCTGTTTGTCAGGCAAAACAAAAGCACTTGTGGGTAATTAACCTCACTGGAAGAATTTGTCGCTGTTAAACGATTCGCCCAGCACAGAATGAACATTCATAGTGCATACGCTTAATGCTTTCGTGAAATCTGGCGAATCGATGCTGATAGCCACGCGTGTGCTCTCGCTCTGGGCAGTGTTAGCCGTAAAGAGGGTGTTTACCCCTGTCACCTGTAACCCACGGGTCGCCGCAGACACACAGCCAGTCAGCCGTTATTGCAACAAAGGAGAAAGTCCATCCAATCGCATGATTGAATGTCACAGAGATCACTGACCGAGACACAGACGAAGGGCTTGTGAGGGGTAAATCTGACACAGCAGTGATTTCTAAAGTATGTTTGAATGAATCTCATGAAAACCTGTCAAGAACACACCCTCATCACATTTCACCACTGAAATTAATGTTGCATAAAGAAAATAAAGTCTTGCAAAAATCAGTGGATATCTCAGGGCAGTTTAAGTTGAAGTCAGTTCCTTTAGTTTATTTAAAGTGGTCATATGCTACTATGCTTTTACGTTAAACTTTCTTTAGTGTGTAATGCTGCTGTTTGAGCATGAAAAAGGTCTGTAAAGTTACAAAGCACAACGGGAGTTATTCTCTTTATTATTCAGCATGGTTTTGTTGCGATAGATAGATAGATAGATAGATAGATAGATAGATAGATAGATAGATAGATAGATAGATAGATAGATAGATAGATAGATAGATAGATAGATAGATAGATAGATAGATAGATAGATAGATAGATAGATAGATAGATCAGCTCTGGTTTCCCCACAATCCAAATACAGTTGTCTATTGGAGACACTAAATTGTCTGTAAGAACGAGTGGATGGGTTTATGCTTGTTGCAATTCATTCTGGATTTGCCTTATCTGGTTATAATACATGTGATGCTGCTTTGGAATTTGGCCAAAAAGAGCTGAAATAATAATAAGAATCCGGAATAAGACTTTGTGAATGGTCTGTCGGGAGCTCCTCAAAATGGGTTTTGGAAACTTTATGTATGCATTAATGAGGTTCTGTGTGTGTTATTCCTGCTAAAGTGTGTTGTTGCTTTATCAGTCTCACTGTGCTCACGTCTTCATGCAGGAAGAGCACTAATATGAGCGTATGTAGTCTTTAATGAAGGGCTCTGATCTCAGGTGTTGGTGGTTGACGTCAGCTGCGGCGCTTCAGGAAGTTAGCAAAGCTTTGGCCTCTTCAAAGTGATGGAAAGAGGAAAGTAGATGGAGGCTTTTAGAGTCTGTGGATGGAGGTTAGAGAGGGTGAGAGGCTAAATGGAGGGCTTGTTTTCCTGTGATAGCGAGCACAAGTGTACGGCAATCAAACCGAGTCAAGAACGGCTTCATCCACTCGGCAGAATCTCTGCCATTAAATACTGTTTTACTGCGGCAAATGTTTTGCGTTTATGACAGAAATACAGTGCAACTTTGGCACATTACTCACTGACTATGTTTACATGTGCACCAACAATGTGATTATGTCCAATAATCAGCGTAAGGACTTAATAGCAGTAAGATGTTGGCATGACATAAGCAATTTTCATTCTTCTGATGATTCACTAAGAATTGTGGTTATTTTTACCGCCATTTTTCACATAACACCAATGCACTGCACTGCAATTCACACACTGAGTGTTACTGGCCTATGTTTTAATCTACTAGTGACAAATGCAGAACACATTTCTATGGATGTATTGGATTTTTTTCTATTAAATGCTTAAAAAGTCTCCATTTCTATGTTTTGGACCAACAAAATACTGCATTATATTCATGTCAAATAGATGTGATTTAAAGTGTTTACATGCCTGTTTATTGAGATTAAATTAATCATACACCACGTTTTTCTACTATTATATTGCCTAAATCTCTTTATAATTGCATTATGTAACCATTTAAACATGATCTTTGACAACTAAACCAATCAAAGCACCTTAACACAAACTACACAACACACAAATCCTGTCCTCTTGTTTCTCATCCGTTGCGGCTGACAGTGCCGGCGTGGGTCGGACTGGCTGCTTCATCGTCATCGACGCCATGCTGGAGCGAATTAAACATGAGAAGACGGTGGACATCTACGGTCACGTGACGCTCATGCGTGCACAGAGGAACTACATGGTCCAGACGGAAGACCAGTACGTCTTCATTCACGACGCGCTCCAGGAGGCCGTCACTTGCGGGACCACTGAGGTTCCCGCCCGAAACTTGTACGCCTACATCCAGAAGCTCACGCAGATCGAGTCCGGAGATAATGTTACCGGAATGGAGCTGGAGTTTAAGGTAAGATGGATGTTACCAAACTCAATCTCGGAAGCTCTGTCTGTCTGTCTATCCATCCGTCCGTCCGTCCTATCGTTCTATCTATAAATCTGTCTGTCTATCATTTTATCGGTCTGTCTGTCTGTCTTTATACTTAGTCATAGAAGCAAACTGTTTGGATGAATCGGTTCACAAAAAAGGGTTGCCCTTCTCATCACTACAAGCAAAGAGCGGTTGTTAAAATAGTGCAGTATCTTGTTAGTTTATCCGTCTAGTGTCCAATCCACTGATTCATCTGATTACTCTAGATCAAACTCACATCTGAACAGAAGGGGCCTTGAAACGGTGTGATCATGTCACATATTTACAGACATCCGACCACAAGCTCTGGCTCCTCCTTTCTGGAAAGACTGCAGTAGAACCGCCAGCTTTGCCACAGGAAGCTGCTTGTCTCTCTTCTGTTATTCAACCCCGCCACATTTTACACGGCCTGCAGTTTGTCAAACAGAAATCTATTTACCCAGAGTAAGAAGGTGATCGAATGTCATGCCACATCATGATCACTCAGCGAGCAAAGCCCCGGCCCTGGAGTTGACCCCGCTGGTGAGGCTTGGCTGCTGGTGTTTGGACCGTCTCAGGCCACCACACGCCGGCTCTCCAGCTCTCTCTCCACCATCCGCAGAGACAATGCGGGGCCTGTGGTTTCTCCTTCAGGAGCCCAGAGATCCCTGTGCCGTTCTCACACTAGTGCTAAACATTACTTCGCTCACATTTGCTTTCACTCTCTTGTTTTCATGACCAAGTTCAAAACCGTTAAAGACATTAAACATCTGCTGAAATCGTCTTTGTGTTCGTGCACTGGTTTAATGTCAACATACTCAAAATCTTTCTGTCTATCTATCTATCTGTCTGTCTGTAAATCTAAAAAAGCCCTAGCAACAACCTAGAAAAGTGTGTCTGTCTAGTAAATAGTAGTACATCTGAAAGCATTCAGTCTGCATCTCAAATTACTCTTTAAACACTCGCATATCCACAAAGCCTTAATAAACGTCATATGTCTTTAGCATCATATCAAATCACTATCTAGACAAACTTAGTTTTTTTTATGTTGTTTTTTATGTTGTTCCATGCAGCGGTTAGCTAACACAAAAGCTCACACCTCACGGTTCATCAGTGCCAACCTGCCCTGCAACAAATTCAAAAACCGACTGGTTAACATCATGCCCTACGAGTCCACGCGCGTCTGTCTGCAGCCAATCAGAGGAGTTGAGGGCTCCGATTACATCAACGCCAGCTTTATTGATGGATACAGGTGAGCAGAAAAGCCTAGATCTGTCTGTCTGTCTGTGTGTGCATGTGAATGTAATGGTAAATGTGTTTCCTCTCTCGCTGTATCGTCAGGCAACAGAAGGCTTACATTGCAACGCAGGGTCCTTTAGCCGAAACCACAGAAGACTTCTGGAGGATGCTTTGGGAACACAACTCAACCATCGTAGTGATGCTGACCAAACTCAGAGAGATGGGCAGAGTGAGTATTTGACAACTGCTCATCTAAACCAGCGTTTCCCAACCGGGGTGCCGTCTGGCGAGAGCAGGGGTGCCGTGTAAAAACTCCTTTAAACTTTATAAAATTGCTAAAATGTGTAAAAAACATTATGTAGGCTACCATCAATCTCGGATGCCTCTAATAACAACAAATAACGCACACGAATTTATAATAAAAATCCAAATCGTAAGTTTTCGGCATTGACTTGCGGAGGTTGCACATGATTTCATCCCTGTGCTTCATTCCCAGTGCGTCCACATAAAGCTGCCACTTTTTCATGGCTTGTTGCGCTTACGGTCAAATCACCCAAAAATATTGTCACAACATCCGTCTTGCCGCGTATTCACATAAACACATCGATTATCTCCGTGCTGTCAACAGTAACGCATGCGATTTAATGTTTTTCAGTTAAAACGCTTTAAACTATTTAGCGCAATTAACGCAGCATCCGTTTTTTTCTGTAATCCTTTGGCTAGCGTTACACTATATGATCACGTTCCTCTTCATGCAAATGCGCGACATGACAAAAGAGAACGTGCTGTCTGTTAATGACCTGCTGTGCTGACACAGGACACACAGAAAGAGGCGCGCTTCTCTTTCGCGCTTGAACGAATAGTAACACACAATTATGCCAAAAGAGTATCCTCATGAGCAGTCTTAAATTAGTTAAATAAAGTCTTAAATGAACGTAAAGAGTTGCGACAAAAAAGGCACAGGTAAATATGACATTTATCATGGGCTTTTAAGTTCACTCAAATTAAATGTTGTTATATTGTTTGCAGCCTAATAAAATAGATAGCTTTCAATTATACTGTAATGTTGAATGGTGATAATTACCGTAATGTTTAAAATTGAAGAAAAATTTTTTTTGAAGAGATAAGTATCAGTGATACTGGCCTTCATTCATAAAAAGATGCCATTAAACAATTATTTAAAATATACTGTCTTTATGTTGTTTCTTCGTTAATTTGGAGATTAACTGTGAAATGATTACATTATAAAATATATTAAAAACAAGCTATCTTGTGCAATTACAACAAAATTATGCCAATATAAAAACACAAATACACTGAGTGAGCAAACATTTAGGTAATATTTGCAATGGTAATTGAGTAATGTTTATATTTGGATAAAAGCCTTAATAATAAAATATGTCATCATATAAAGTGATCTCTTCAGAAGAAATGACTGATTCCTAGACTTTCAATAGCCTGGACCTACCAGACTCTCGTACATTTCATTTGTATATAGAGTCTGGCCTCTCTCCATTGACAAGCGTTAACTTCCTTGAAGAAGTACTCTGTTGAAGTTTAAAACTATTGGATCTGCCCAGAGCCACTCTGGACCTGCCATAACCAATCGCTAACGTTTGGTCGTGACGAAACTTCAACTCAAACTAGCGCACGACCTCAACGTCATCGTTCTCAGCCACTCCCTCTGTTCGATGATTGGACCGGTAAAAAATGTATAGGAGAAAACCCAAGAATATACCACAATCCCAGACGTAGATCTGAAGGAAAATTAAAATTGAGCGGAAGTACGTAGGAGGGCGGAGCCAGGCTAGACTTTCAATGGATGGACAAAACAAATGAGATATTATTAAAAATATCTATATGACAGTAGGTGGTTCTCCCCTGTGGTATTGAAAATCTATACATTTCAAGGTATCATAACAAAGGAGTATCGTGACAACACTAGTGTAGGGTGCCACACATTTTTGAACATTTTCAAAGGGTGCCATGACTGAAAAAAGGTTGGGAAACACTGATCTAAACATCTAAATCTGTATCACAATCAGGCTAAATGTTGTCCTTGCAACTTGGCTAAAGGTTTGTGCTTGCAACTGGACATTGAGCAAATGGGGGAAGATAAACTAAATTGAAAATATGAACTCTGTAAAGAAAAAAAAAGTTTTTGTGAAGTACACTGAAACTAAATTTGGTGTAGAAACAATGTTCACTCAATGATTGCTAGTGAGTTTAACTAATAATTACAAAGAGATGGTAAGTAACATATTTTGAAGTAAAAAAAATTAAATACATTTTCTGAAGACAAAAAGCAAAAATGGAGATGAAAAACAAACTTTGAAGTATATGTTTTCTATCTCAGCCACTCTAAAGACTAAAAGTAAATGTACCCTTTTTTAAGGACATAAAATGACAAAAATACTTGTAAATTGTATTGTACAAAAAAAATGTGTAAATTGTTCTATCTCGCCAATTCTACAGGCTACAATCACAATTCAAAATGGCCACATGATTTCATCTTCAAATTTATTTAAACATCAAAATACCACGAGAACAATATGAATGCCTATAGAGCCGTCTGCCAAAAAAAAATCTAAATTTTCTCTGTTTAGAAATGTCGTGGTCCTTGTGATTGTGACACCATTGAGAAAACAGCAACGCAATTTTTATTTTATTTTTTTAAATAAATTTGGTCACTTTTTTCACTCAATGATTACTCCTGCCATGCTGTTATTTGTACCCAGGCTTACAGACTGTTGTATTCTGTCTGTCCATCAGGAAAAATGCCATCAGTACTGGCCAGCAGAGCGTTCAGCCAGGTATCAGTACTTTGTTGTGGATCCAATGGCTGAATACAACATGCCCCAGTACATCCTGAGAGAGTTCAAAGTGACGGACGCCAGGGTAAGATGGCAAAACCCTACTGTGATGTGTGTGTTATAGTGCATGTTCAGTCTGAGAGCATCTGTGTTCAGGAGTCTAATTCCTTCAATGCGTTTATTTTGATAAACGCCCTCACTCGTACCTTCTTGCCATTTTATATATGTCTCAGTCTTTTGCGTTGCTTATCTTGGATATACAAAATCACTAAAGAAAGGCGAACTCTCTGAGCTTCTCATCAGGAGAAGCTTTTTCAGCCGCCCACATCGGAGGAATTAGTGTCTGGAAATCACTCATTCGCACGCTCAGGTGAAGCACACACGTCTGAGCTGTGGGTGGCTGAAGCCTCATATCCCGCTAACAGACAAACACTGAAAACTGGTGATATGATTTTGAAACGTTTTATGGTAATACCATGGTGTTTTTGGTGTACCATGTAAATGCACTGTAAAGACAGTAACGATGACGTCGATTGTACCATATCAATCCGAACGCGATGATAAAACATTAGAAGGACTAGCACTTTCGACTTTACAACTTTGCAGGATGTTTACATTCACAAACAGCTATATTACACGCTTGCATGAAAGGGAATATTCGAAAAACCATAATAGGGGCACTTTAATGTGTCCTTACTGATTAAATGCATCAATTTATAAAAATAAAAAAGTAACATCGTACTGACCCCAAATTTTGAATGCTTGTTTTTGTTTTCAGCATATATTTTTAAATTATTAATGTTTCTTGGGCTTTTCAACCCTCATGCAGCATGGGTGATGTTCTCATCAGTGTTTGACAAGCGCAGCGTTTGCCACACATAAATGTGAATGTAATGGATTGGTGTTATGCGTCAGGGAGCAGCTGCAGCTCCTTTATGTTGGTTTGTGTCTCTCTCTTCTTTTAGGACGGACAGTCACGGACCGTCAGGCAGTTCCAGTTCACAGACTGGCCAGAACAAGGCGTGCCAAAGTCAGGGGAAGGCTTCATCGACTTCATCGGCCAAGTGCATAAAACAAAAGAGCAGTTTGGTCAGGATGGACCCATATCGGTCCACTGTAGGTAAGAAAGACACGAGTCTATGTGAGAAAAGCCTAGCAGATTGTAATTTTCCATCAGTACACAAAACTCTTGTCTTTTGTTCTATTTAATGACAAAAAATTATCTAATAACAAATACCTAATTTTCTATATTTAAAATTTTATATTATACATTTTATATAATTCTTATAAAATAAATAAACCATGAAAGGGCACCTACGTCACTGATTACCCAGATTAATTTTGTCTGAAGAAACCGTCCAGGCATGCGTGAAGTATGGCAAAGAGACACAGCATCTCGCTCCCTTCTCACGTAGGGAACACGTACGTAACCCCAAAGGTTCCTTTTCAACGTAACCCTTGCGATAGCAAAATGCCCCAAGCATGGGAACCAAAGGATGAAGCCATGAAGCCATGAAGCCAAGTCTGTCCACAAGTAACTGTGCATGACCCTGTGACCCAAAAAGGATAGTCCCTTAGGGTAAGACACTAGATGGTCATCTAGGGCCACTATGAGTAAAGCGTCCAACGACAACGTGCCTCAAGTGTGGGACTCAAGGTTGAAGCTAGAGTCTGTCCACATAGTTCCTCTACAGGATATCTACACCTTGGCCCAGATCAAGGTCTGCTGCGCCAACCTGAACAGGGGACGCAAACTCAACCTCCCCTGGTGATTTATGCACGAGACTACCAATGTGTTATCCATCCACACCCATGGTAGCACCTCAGGTCTGTAAGAAAGTCCTTCAATCCTAGAAACACTGCCCTGATCTCCAGGCATTCCATGTGCCGTAAAGATGAAGGCCTTTTCATAGATCCCAAGCTGGATGACCATCCAGGACATTCCCCCAGTCTGTAAGAGAGGTGACCAAAGCAAACATTTTGCGATGGTAATTTGCCCCAGTGCAGGACCCTGAGTTAGAAACCCGGGTCTTCCCACATATACATGGTAAGAAGACCTCTGCGCGTAGGGGGTTCAAAGTGCACAGACCCCTGCTCACCAAATACCACTGGAATGGTCTCATGTGCAGCAAGCTTAATCACATCCATGCACTTTGTGAAGGTGTAAGGACCGAAAGGAAGAACTCCATATTGGTATGCTTCAATATGCTATATATGCTATGCACAATTTACACAGTCAGCCCCCTCGAAAACTGTCTGAGTGTTCTGCGCTCCCAAACAAACAACACAGAGATCGTGTGAGTCATCACCTGTTAGAAAGTGGGGCACCGCGGCACACACCTCCTAAATTTCTTTGCTTGCCATTCCTATAGTTCTCCTATCTAAATAAAATCAGACGATCACGACATACAATTTTGACAAACTGATGCTGGTGATTTTGGGACCCTTTATGGCCTTGATGGCATGCTACGCTTCTTCACATGACCTCCGTCGGCCAATAGAACATGCTGAAGGCTTTTCCATAGCGGCAACACCATGACGCAGAGTCGGAGAAAGGGAACTCACCGCCTTTTAAAAATGAATTTGAATTGAAATCTACTAACACAAATATATAAGTGTACTAAAATAAACATCTAAATGTCTATTTTGGATGTTTTCTTTCCACTAGTCTGAAAGAAGACATGTTATAAAGCAAAACAGAACTCAATTGTATGTTACAAGAAAACGGTTTGAAATATCCAAAATCCAGTGGACAAATGTTGTGAGGCATAATCTGAAGGTCATGTGGTACAAAACTGTTCAGATTATGAAACAGATTACTCTGTGTTTTGATTGGTTTGTTGAATGTCTCGGCAGTGCTGGCGTGGGCCGGACAGGAGTCTTCATCACGCTTAGTATTGTTCTGGAGCGGATGCGTTATGAAGGCGTGGTGGACATCTTCCAGACGGTCAAGATGTTAAGAACACAGCGGCCGGCGATGGTCCAGACCGAAGTACGTAACATATTCACACTTTGACTTAAAGTACAAACTTGTTAACTGTCAGTGTCCCGGTACAGTTGCCACACTTTTTATTGCCTTTCATTCAAAATATTAAGCTCTCTGAATTCATCATGTGAAAACCGTTTTGAAATTGAACTATGGAAACTTTAGGCTACTTTCAAAAAAAAAAATGTACTTATTTTTTGTGATATCAACTTCAAATTTCGAACACTTTCGATAATTTCGAATTATTTTGTAAAATATATATTTTGTATAAAGTACATTTTTAGTTCAGAACATTTGCTTCACAATAAACTTAAACTTGCATTACTTTTTATGATTTCACTTTTGCAAATAATGAGTATCCTCTTTAAAAAGAATCCATCATTAGATCTGTTCCAAAGCATTCATAAATTACAATTAAGTTCAGTTTAAGACAGTTAACTCAGGATCAAAAAATACTTTCTCTTCCTCAAGCATTCAGCATCGTATTAAATTAAAACGGCTAATAACATGCAGTTCAGTTTAGTGATTCATCTTTCAGATGTCCTCTGTAATTTTAGTTAGAAGAAGAGACACGTGTGAATTGAGTTTGTGACACTGATGAGGAAAAGAACGTGACTTTGTTCGGCCCGCAAACGCTCATTCTCATTTATAACTACAAACCCTTCAGGTTAGCCATGCAAATTGGTTCAGATAAGCAATTTCACAGCTAACCCACACAATGGCCTTTTCCAGCGTCAATGGGGTAAAATTATTTTCCGCGTTCAATGCGACAGCGAAGTGATGAGGCTCGAATATCACGCTTGGCACAACACAATCCCTCCTTTTCACCTCAGAGCACCAGCGAGATGCGCGACACAAAAGCGGCGACATTAGAGCTGCGCGCGCAAGCCTTCACGTCGCAGACCGCTGAGCTGATGTGTTGCTATGGAGATGAGAGGAGCCACGCATCCGTGAATTCACCGAGAAATCCATAAAATCTGCTCAGAAGATGTCACATTACATCACTGATGTGCTTTACCAAAAGATTGCAATTCAAACGTCGAGTCAGTTTATTTCTGTTTAAATCCTGCTTAGGTTTTCATTTTGCAATAATAATAATGTCATTGTATTTTTTTTTAACTGCCTATCATATACACTTCTCAGTTAATCCCCTATGAAGTCTAGTGAACTTCCACATAGAGTTTTCTGTTTCCAAACTTTCTGTTATATCAGTGAATGCACATTTATTAAGAACAAAATGTATGACCATATAATCTAGTATTTTGTCTTTATTAATTATCTATAAATAATATTAGATACAGTTGTGGTCAGAATTATATTGTCATGATACAATGATACATACTGTGTCTATATTGTCTTAATGCACAGCGAGGAGGAAAGTTTGAGTGGCCAAAAACTCTCCAAGGATCATAGATGGAGAATTGCAGAGATTAGTTGAGTCTTGAGGTCAGAGAAGCTGAGTTTTGCGTTGAGTTTTTTGGGGTAAAAAAAGCCCAAGAAAAATCCTCCTCGCTCATCCAAAAACAAACTCCAGCATATTCAGCTGTCAGACATGACTGGAACTTCAAAGGGGACTGGATTCTATGGTCAGATGAAAAAAAAGAAAATAGCTTTTTGGCAGAAAACCCACCAAATGAGTTTGGTGCAAAAAGGGATAAAAAAGCATGGTATCATTGATTCTAGAAAATACCAACAGATATAAAATCAAAACCTGGTTGGATCTTCCATCAGGACAATGATCCAAAACAAATATCAAAATCAACACAAAAATGTGTCACTGGACACAAAATGAAGCTTCTGCCATGACCGTCCCAGTCCCCTGACCTCAACCCTATAGAAAGTGAGTGGGGGTGAACTGAAAAGAAGCACCAACATGGATCTGGGGATCTGAAGGATCTGGAGAGATTCTGTATGGTGTTCTCCAAACTCATCAGGCATTAAAGAAGAAAACTCTGAGCTGTTGTCTTGGGAAAAGGAGGTTGCAAAAAAAAATATTTCATAAAAGGGTGCCAATAATTATGGCTATATTTCATAATGTGATTTAACCCCCACTTTCAATTATTTTACTTCAATGAAAGGTTGGATTTTTGCTAATTATTTTAATGAAAGATAAAAAGGATAAACAATGCAGATTTATTTTTACAGCCATCTTTGATCATATTTACCAGGGGTGCCAATAATTCTGACCACAACTGTAGTTAACAATGCATTATTAAAAAGACCTAAAGTCGCATTCTCAGGTTACACATCAGCCCTGTTAACACCATACGTATATTAATATAGGTACGATAATCATACATTGAAAAACAAACAAAACATTTAACCATTATTATTTTGAGATGTAAACTCTCAGAGTACCAGCACATCTTTTTTTTTTCTTCTGAGAAAGAAATACACTTTAGAATAATTTTAAACGGCTACATTATGGAAATAACATATAAAATAATAATATTACAAGAATATGGTAATACTTTGTCACATTAGTTGCATTGATATTAACGGATACAACTTTTGATTTTCATAATGTATTAGTATGTTAAATGTTAAAATTAACATGAAGTAAGATTAATAAATGCTTTGGAAGTATTTTCATTATTAGTCCTTGTTAAAGGCACACTATGTAATTGTTCGCCACTAGAGGTCGTTTTTTCATTACAAAGGCGCATAGCTTGATTTTGCGGAATCATGGAAGTTGTTGTCTTCAACTCTATAGCCGGTGGAGAATACTACAGGACTCGGGCAGAAATCATATTCATGGATGACCGGTAATGTATTAACGATTTATTAACGTTACGAAAGCCGTTGGAGCGGAACGAGGCCGCTGGAGTGATTTGCTAATGAGAGAAAAGCACGACACTCAGCTCGAGAGCAGTGGAGCTTTTATTATGCCACAGACCGCTTCCGCTTCTTCCGTTCATGCGAATGTGGGGTAACAGCGCTCTTTTATTATATTAGATGCATTTGAGTGTGATGAAAGTTGTTATAATGCTACTCTGTGCGTTTGCTCGGCGGATACTATATGAGACACTTGTTGCACACTGCAGCGAACTAGATCAATATTAGGCAAGGTAAAAATGGTACTCGCGGTAAATCAAGAAAATGAGATTTAAACAAAAAGACTAATTGTGTTGAGCTGTATAACAATGATTCGTTTTGTGTCCAAACAGTTGCTCACCTGTCTAATAAAACAGATAATATATTAAAGCGTCTTTGGTGTTTCCATGGTTTCTACAAAATAAAAACGGAAATCGAGGGTGACGTGGGTATGATGTCATTGATAGTTGACTCACGTTCCGTGTCCTGGTTAAAACGCTGATTTCTCTGGATTTAAACATATTTAGAAACATTTGGGATAAGGTAAGTACACAAGTCAACAAAATATAACAGTTCATAGAACATTGTTCTAGTGGTTTTTGGATACTACCTTGGATGTGCCTTTTGTACTACTATTGTGGTTAACTAATGTTAACAAATGGAACCTTATAGTAAAGTGTTACTGAATATAGTTATGTGCTAAATGAATTAATGTTTCCAGACACTAAAATGCATGTTAATTGCAATCAAATCAATTAATTTATATTAAATGCAATCAGCTGAAATTTGGAGTGTTTTTTGATCCACTTTATGTACACTTAAGTGGCCTTTTATTTCATTACCGGTAATAGTATCTGCAAATACAGTTTGCTTTTCTTTTTTCCTTTTTTTAATCCTTTTAAGATTTGAAGTGCACATTCAATGCAATTGACCCTTCGCAGGGAGCTTGATTGACAGGTGATCTGACCAGTCATACTTCGCCATCCGCCATTTTGTCCGACAAAGCAGTCAGGAGAGTTAGTAGATTAACATGGGAGGATTTAAACTTGAAAAACGGAGTGTACTGACGCCCTTCCGCGGTTAAAACAACCCTCAACCCTGTTATCTTTCTGAATTATGTCCAACATATACAGTACATTAAGATTCTTAATAAATCTTTATTCAAAATAGTGTAAATAAATGCACATAATGGATCTATTGGAGTGTTTGATGTGGCAGAGATTTCACCCGTTTCTCTCTGTCTCTCAGGATCAGTACCAGTTTTGTTACAGAGCCGGGTTGGAGTATCTCGGGAGCTTCGACCACTATGCAACATAAGATCTTCGTCACGCTGTCAGGGAGACGGATCGGCCATCAGACATCCAGCGGTCATTTAATTCTTCTGAGCCATAAATACCTGCTTGTGAAAAGAACTTAAACTCTTCGATTACATGTTGGATGTGCAACGTAAACCTAGAAATACTTAAATGACAATAAAAGACAAATATCCAGGTGGACCAAGAAAAATCACCCCGATCTGATTTCAAAAAGTGAATAATGAATAAATAAATAAATAGTAATAATAATAATAATAATTTCAGACAGGTGAATCTAGACTGCTGAAGCATCGCGCAGAAATAATGGTTGCTTCGAGGATTCATGAACACAAATCATAAAGGAACATTGTGGAGTCAACGAATGCAGAGACGCTGTGAGACGGGGAGCTCGACACACATTGTAAAGAGAGTTGGTTTTGTTCCACAATCAATACGAGGAGATGCGTCACTGATGAAGAGTGACATCATCATCATAAAAGAAAACTAAACAAACGGACAGAGCTGAAAGTAATAACTACGACACACTGATCGGTAGGTTAGATGTCTGGAGAAATGACACAAATAACACAGCTTTTGTTTTAAGTTCTGTGACTGTGTTTCAGAAATCAGTTCAAACTAACTGTATTTTTTTTTTTTTAAACAATGTTTCTTTTTATTATTTTTTTCTGATGTCCTGATGTTCGCACCTCTGTGCCCTACTTAATTTCATTGTTTTGCCGGTGGTTTGTGGCATTTTGTTTTGTGAACACACACACACACACACACACACACACACATTGAATCATGGGGTGGGCAGAGTATAAAGGTTAGAAGATATCTCAGTTCTTCCAGAGAGAGATATTAAAAGAGATGATGTCTTTATTTATATAACGTTGAAATGTATATTCACAAAACATGACTAAAATGCGAGGAGATATAGATATATAAATATAATAATATATGGAAGTGATGGTGGGTTTCTGTACATCCGTTGGAGGGACGTTTTCCGCTGGAATGCACATCAGACGGATGGACAGACGGACACAGACTACGTTTAACGCATCTTTTCTTGTGCAATAAATCGGTGTTTTACAGCCAGAGGGTTCGATTCTCGTTTGTTTAACGAGGACGGGGTGATTGTCGTCATATTCACAACCTCATAGGTCAAAGGTCATCGTCGTGCATCTGTTAGGCCATAAGACGTCCACGTGTTCATTCTTTTGCATTTAGAGTGCCTTATATTTATGCCTGTTCTTTTTTACGATATTCATTTAACGACGTGTATAGTTTCATTAGTTCATGTATGACTATGAGTATTTATCGAATGATTTCCCACTCGTACGGATTTATATTGTATGAAATTATATATGCAAATACGTAATTCCATCATTACTGTTTAATTTTCTGTGGCCTTAATTAGGCTCAGAGAAGACGAAAAAAAACGACAAGGGTACGAAAAGAAAGAAAAGCGTTCGATAACCGCCAGGCCCGATACTGTTAAATCATTTCTTTTGTATTACTCATTATAAACTTTTGAGTTCCCAAATGGCACAAGCAGAATCCTGGGAAAAATTAATGACTTTCTGTCTTTTTAAAGGCCAAGCTTTAGCATCAAATGTCCCGTCATCTTTGCAATTTTTCGGCAGTGGAAAATGAACCTCAAAACCTCTTGTTCAAAGAACCAAGTTATTCTGAAAATACTGCAGAGCTCTAGCCGATAAGGTACAAAGTATTTTAACGTGCGAATTCTGAGACAAGAATATTATTATTTTACACTTGAACCTCACTGGCTTTGTGGATGTGCATTCCAGATGCTTTTCCCCCCAATTCCCCCCTCCCCCTTATTCTTGTTTCAAATAGATAAAGCGCTTTGTTATCAGTCCGAAATCAATAGTTTTGCTTATTTTGTTGTTCATTTCAAATGTTTTCATTGTCTCACTTGGGTCACTATGTCGAGCAGCAAGCATCTGTTGCATAGCCTAATGCAACTGTCAGCGCCACCTAGTGTTCAGCGCTTCAATGTGCAATCTGTTACACATCGGCTTTTCTTTCACTGTTCTGGATCTTATTTGAATATGCATGAGTTCAACTGCAGTGGGGGCGAGTAGGAAGAATTGCACTTTGTATCTCTTTATCTCTATGCACTGCCCTACTGATTCCGCACCCATTACGGATTTTACTTGAACCCAACTGTACGAATCTCCTTCAAACTTCACTGGGTGTGTATGTAAATAACACAGAAAAGAGACTACCCAAGTAAAAAGAGAAAAAGAAAAAAAAAGATTAAGAAAAAGCTAATCGGTGGCGAAAAGAGCATCTTTAGCAGGTGATTTCGAAGTGTCACTTCTTCCCCCGTTCAGCCGGTTGAAAGACTGAAGCGTCACGAACGCAAACATGCACGTGGTGTTTCTAAGCTCCCTGTTACTCACATCTGGATGCATAGACTGAAATTAATTCAATTCAGTTGTAAAGAAAAAATGGCTTGTTAAAAAAAGAATCATAAAATTACCTCTAATTAGTTGTAAATGTAAAATGTTTTTTGATTTGATTTTTTTTTGTTCCTCTGAATGAATGGAGTGCTTTTTATTTTCATACTTAGATGACATTGGTGAAAAGACACATCTGTACGAGAAGCCGTCCTTCTGTACTTTGCTGACACAAGTTCCATTTGTTATAAATGAATTCTATTAAAAAATGTAAGTGTTATGCATATGCGTTTCCTTCCTTCTCTCCTCTGGGCATTGGTGATCAATGGGACTTAATTGCTCAATACTTCAACACTGTTATAGGGTAAAAAAAACACAGTGGGATTTTTTATTTTATTAGTATTAGGTCACAGTTTTCAGAAAATCCTACTGACACACCATGATTTTACTGTGCATATCTACATTTGCATTCTGTTGGGTTATTCAGTTAAGCATGTTTTGATGTCAAGATGGGGTGGGGGAAACAGTTAAACATGTCTATTGTAAGCTGATTTGTTGTTTGCAATCATATTCTGCCGTTTGGCAAAAAAAAAAAGGATGCCTAAAGGCCCCGAAATACTTAGAACAATGATGTGACGTCATTTTGAACAAAATCAGACAAAAATGAGGTTCGTTTGGAGTTTGTTTTGAGAGTTTGAAACTGCTTACCAATGCAAACTTTCCGGAACAGTTCTCTATGGCTGCTAAACACCCTTGTACTACCATTGGTTTGTGGCGATTTGGTGAGGCAGATTTGCACGGAGGCTCCGCCTTCTTTCACGTGGAAAACTTTAAGGGTTAAAGGGATAGTTCACTTTGAAATTAAATTTTGGTATGTTTTAGCTTACCTGAAGTGCATCCAAGATGTAGGTGTCTTTGTCTCCGCAGTGCTTTCAATATTGATATTTTTAGGTCAAACCGTTCTTGTCTGTCAGTCATATAATGCAGGTATATAGGTACTGTCTCCAAAAGCATGCAGAGATGTCTCTAATAGCATGCAGAGAAAAGTCCAAATAAAAAAAATTCCCCATCGTAAGTGCACATTGATGGCCTAAGCTTGAAACTACTGCGGAGACAAAGACACCTACATCTTGGATGCACTTCAGGTAAGCTAAAACATACCAAAATTTAATTTCAAAGGGAACTATCCCTTTAATTTCTCCTGTTCAGTCGGTCACGGTCAGACGTCTGCGAGTGAAAACATGAAAACACGGGAAAGCTGCTTTATAATAAAAAATAAAGTTGTACTTCTGATGAAATTAGACACTGACACTGTTTTTCCTGTTTAATATGGTAAAGCTGATTGATTTTAAGAAATGTAGCCTATTTTATAAGTGCTAGGTAAATAAATGTTACTTTACTGGAATGCCGAATTGCAGCGCTAATGCAATCCACGTTGATCGAATGATTAGATACTTTTTCTCATGTTTAATTTAAAAAATGCTTGTTATTTCTCAATTTAGTTTGAGAGGAAAGCGTACAAGAACGAAAGGACAGATTTACACATTCATCTAAACGCCGCTCTCAGCTGTGGGCGGCGTCGTATGTTCGCTAAACGCTGACAGTGTATTGCTGGTCACGTATTTCAAACCATGTTTTACCCCAACGTGAATAACAGAACTGCGGGAGTGTATCGGGGCCTTATGATTTTTCATATTTCATTCATTGTCATATTTTTAACCTTGGAATGTTGCACAAGAATAGCCTAGTGCACATTTATATTTGTTTTAAGAAGCATATTTTTAACCACCTTTTGGAATGTTGCACAATAAACATTTACGTTTGTTTTTTACGAAGCTGAGCGTAAATGGATTCAGTCTGAAAGAAATCCAATGGATCAAGATGCATGAAGTGAGTGTAATTGCCCCCTATAAGTGTATAGTGCAGTAACTGGAATGAAGGTTAATGATTCCCCACTGCCATGTGCACAAATCCCACAATGCCTCTGTTCTGTGTTTAAAAAAACTCTTGCTCTCCTTCAGGTTGTCTAGCAGAAAAGAAAATCACAGTCACATCTACTGTAGTGGAAGCGCTCCAAGTTTAATGTGTGAAGTTTGTATTTCTGTGAGTATGTATTATTCAGTTAAACGTCATTTATAATTTGCTCTGCGAAGTGTCTAAATCGGTAAAGAGGTGGATGAAAGACTAGTCATGTATTCGTGATTGCAGCAAGTTCACTGCATGTAAACAGCTTTGAAGAGAGGAACGTCATGTTCCTTTCAGGAATCCTTATATGTATCATTTGAAGGTTACCCGGTTTTCTGTAGTTATGCTGTCATGACAACCGGCTGAAAGTCAGATATACAGTAAACTTGAAAGAGACGAGGTAAGTGATTTAATCTCTCTAGTTACAGGGTTTCTGGGGGTCTTAAAATGTCTCAATTAGCCCTTACACAAATGAATGCCTTTAAAAAGTCATAAATCAGAGCAGAAAGTCTTCAATTCATAAAGTTATGGCATTAAATGTTGCATGCACCGCAAAAAAAAATACAATATCTTCTTCAGAATTTTTGTTCAGCTTTCCAATTTCTTGCTTTACATCCAAAATACATTGACTTTAGATGCAAATGTAAGATAAAGTTTTAAACAAAATAAGTTTATGCTTAAACATGAACAAATATCTGTCAGTGAGTTGATTTTAAAAGCAATAAGTTGATTTAGGCTTTGTTCTTGTTTGAATCATATTTCATTTTGATCAGTTTCACAGAAAACAAGACTTCATATTTTATGTCATGTTACATTTCAAGTAAATATGTATCTTGAAAAAATTGTTTTATTTGATAGAAGTTGTATTTTCAAACTCTGAAGTGTTGCTAATTCAACTTGTGTTTCTCCATGGACAATTACATTTAAAGAACATTATTGACATTCAATTTCTTTAAATTTACCTTCAACAAACCTGCAGAAGTTATGTCTTGTTTTAAAGTATTGTCTGTATAAATGTTTAATTACAAATATATTTCAATTCATGCTACGTTTCAGTTTTTCTACTGAAACTTGTATAGCATGAATTTAAATATATTTTTAATATCATTTCTGACATTAAAGTAGGCTAGATTTTAGTTTACCATGCTTGTCAGTACATTTTCTCTACACTTTAATCATATTTCAATCTAACCAACAATTAAGAAATGATAAAGATGTAGGCCTACTTAAGTGGGTCAAAAAAAGAACTCTTATTTTAAAAGCAATTGTTTGAACTTAAATGTGTAATATTCATTTATATTTAACTCTTTCCACACTACCGACGGAATTTCCCATCATTTATGAAACAACGCTTCTCCCCCATTTACTGAATTTTCCAGCAATCCATGTTTGCATTGTTGTATGGTAGTGGCGTTATTACACATCTTCTTATACAGTACAACATATCCGGATCCAGAAAAAAAGTGAAGAAGAAGCAGAAACAAGCAATATAAATCAAAACTGTAACGTCACAGAATGAAATGTTGAACCCTCAAGAGGTATAGGACTGTGCTGATGGAATCTACTCGATCATTATCTGAGTTTACATGGATCCTAATAATCCATTTGTAATCTGACTAGCTGCACAGTCGGAGTAAAAAAAGTCATGTAACATTGTCGATCGGATTTAATTGGCCAAATCTGATTAAAATTCCATTAGGATTGTGAGGGGTGGTTTAAACCTTTTCTAGTTTGTTCGATAGTACATGTAAACACTATCTGATTGAGAAACGAAACTTACAATGTCATCCCAGCAGTCCTGGCTTCGGACTCTCATCCAAAGATGCTTGTTTTGGGCACAGGATGGGGTGTTTTTACTGTTTGATATACAGTATATAACCACCACGGCACAAAGCTTCATATGGTCATCGTCTCCTAGTCAGAACCCGAATTAGATAAATATTAAATCTGTTATTTTTAAAACAAAGAAAAGAAGCGATGGCAGCATGATGGTTATGCGCGAACAGCAGGGAAACTCTGTATATCAGTGTGGGCATGTCAAAAGATCAAAACAAAGTTTGTGATCAACCCGATCACTTTATTTAGCGTTCATGTAACCACTATGTTCAGATTTATCAATAGCAATGATTTCCTTCCAATTGAAACAAAAAGTGTCCATGAAAACGTAGCTTATTTTGATCATTGATCTGAATCCGATCTGGAGGTAGTCTTTGACAAAAAAATTATTTTCTCTGCTTTTTGTTATAAATGTTGCTTTTTTTATGAAACGTACCCATATTCAAGTGTTGGTAAAAAAAAAAAAAAAGAATGCATGAAGCTAGAATACAATTTATTTTATTTTAAACAGAGGCTCTGTTCTTTCTTTGATATATTGTACGTTCAGATATTCATACAACAAAATATTCTGGGGGCCATGCAAGTTTTGTGAAAATGATCACTTAAAACAGATTTTGAGATAAAAATATAACTTTTTTTTTACCAACTCTATTTTTTTGTTTAGGCCTAGTACTTAAACATTTGCAGATAAAGTCATTTAATTTATATTAGATTCAATTGTAGTTTCTCAGGCAAAATGTGATGCATTTTAGCATGCTACTGTAATTTCAAACCTTTATGCTTACACAGCTTTGCTAAACGCTGGCTGGCAGGGGTGGGGGAGGTTCTAACACATCTTAAAAAAAAAGTTACAACCTCCCCCAACGAGGATTCAGTGGGAACAAATTGTTATGGAAATTTACAATATGGAAAGACTGACATTCAAGTTAAGATTACCAGAAGAGTCTTTTGAAAGACACTGGGGAAAATGGATACACTGTATCAAAACAGAGAGAATGAAGATAATCATGTCAAAGGGCAATATGTATGTGTGCGCATACGTAAATATGACTTGTGCATATTGTTTTTTTGTTTTTTTTTAATTCAAGAAACTCTTCAACATAGTGATTGTTCAAGCTGGTTATGGAAACAGGAGTTTTTTTTTCTATTTTACATTTTGAAAGCATATGAGGTACCCATGGAACTGAGGCGACTGTTTGTTACCATTTGTCTATGTTCTGTAAAATTATATAAAAAACTAGAAAAAAAAGTTTGAGACAAACTTTAAGTTGGCTTGAAAAAGCCGGACATGAGAGTTTGATGAAGTTTAAAGTAGTTAGAAGTTTAAAGTAGTTAGAAGTTTAAAGTAGTTTACATTTTGATCGATAGATTAGTTAGAAAGAAAGAAAGATTCGTTAGAAAGAAAAAAATAGTTAGAAAGAAAGGAAGATAGAAAGAAAGAAAAAAAGATTAGTTAGAGAGAAAAATAAAGATTAGTTAGAATGAAGGAATGAAATATTAGTTAGAAAGGAAAGAAAAATTAGTTAGAAAGAAAGAAAGAAAGATTAGTTAGACAGACAAAAGAAAGAAAGATAGATTAGTTAGAAAGAAAGATTAGTTAGAAAATAGATTATTTAGAAAGATAGATAGAAAGAAAGATTATTTAGAAAGGAAGAAAGAAAGATAGATTAGTTTGAAAGAAAAATAGATTAGTTAGAAAGAAAGATTAGTTAGAAAGAAAAAAAGATAGATTAGTTAGAAAGAAAGATAGATATATGAATTTAGTTAGAAAGAAAGAAATATTAGTTTGAAAGAAAGAAAGAATAGTTAAAAAGAAATATAGATTAGTTAGTTAGAAAGAAAGAGATTAGTTAGAAAGAAAGAAAGATAGATTAGTTAGAAAGAAAGATAGATGGATTAGTTAGAAAGAAAGATGGATTAGTTAGAAAGAAAGAAATAAATATGGATTAGTTAGAAACAGATTACTCTTTGTTAACACTTTGTAGTGTTGTGTAGTGTAGTGTAGTGTAGTGTTGTGTAGTGTAGTGTTGTGTAGTGTTGTGTTGTGTTGTGTAGTGTTATGTAGTGTAGTGTTATGTAGTGTAGTGTTGTGAAGTGTAGTGTTGTGTTGTGTAGTGTAGTGTAGTGTTATGTAGTGTAGTGTTATGTAGTGTAGTGTTGTGTAGTGTTGTGAAGTGTAGTGTTGTGTTGTGTAGTGTAGTGTAGTGTTGTGTAGTGTAGTGTAGTGTTATGTAGTGTAGTGTTGTGTAGTGTAGTGTAGTGTAGTGTTGTGTAGTGTAGTGTTGTGTAAATGGTAAATGGTAAAATGGTAAATGGACTGCATTTATATAGCGCTTTCACAGACCCAATGGCCACCAAAGGCCACTTTACAATATTGCCTCACATTCACCCATTCACTCACTCATTCATACACCGACGGCGGTGTCAGCCATGCAAGGCGATCCAGCTCGTCGGGAGCAGCTGGGGTTAGGTGTCTTGCTCAAGGACACCTCGACACTTGGTCAAGTGGAACCGGGGATTGAACCACCAACCTTCCGGTTTGTAGACAATCTACATGAACCACTGAGCCACTGTGTTGTGTTGCGTAGTGTAGTGTAGTGTAGTGTAGTGTTGTGTAGTGTAGTGTTGTGTAGTGTTATGTTAAAGTTAGTTAGACAGAAAGATAGATTAGTTAGAAAGAACGAAAGAAAAAAAGATGGATTAGTTAGAAAGAAAGATAGATGGATTAGTTGGAAAGAAAGAAAGATGGATTAGTTAGAAAGAAAGATAGATGGATTAGTTAGAAAGAAAGAAAGATTAGTTAGTTAGATAGAAAGAAAGATAGATGGATTAGTTGGAAAGAAAGAAAGATGGATTAGTTAGAAAGAAAGAAAGATAGATGTATTAGTTAGAAAGAAAGAAAGAAAGATGGATAAGTTAGAAAGAAATAAAGATGGATTAGTTAGAAAGAAAGAAAGAAAGAAAGATGGATTAGTTAGAAAGAAAGAAAGAAAGATGGATTAGTTAGAAAGAAAGAAAGAAAGAAAGAAAGAAAGAAAGAAAAGAAAGATAGATGGATTAGTTGGAAAGAAAGAAAGATGGATTAGTTAGAAAGAAAGAAAGATGGATTAGTTAGAAAGAAAGATTAGTTAGTTAGAAAGAAAGATAGATGGATTAGTTAGAAAGAAAGAAAGATAGATAGATGGATTAGTTAGAAAGAAAGAAAGATAGATGGATTAGTTAGAAAGAAAGATGGATTAGTTAGAAAGAAAGAAAGATGGATTAGTTAGAAAGAAAGGAAGATGGATTAGTTAGAAAGAAAGATTAGTTAGTTAGAAAGAAAGATAGATGGATTAGTTAGAAAAAAGAAAGAAAGATGGATTAGTTAGAAAGAAAGAAAGAAAGATAGATGGATAAGTTAGAAAGAAAAATAGATGGATTAGTTAGAAAGAAAGAAAGATGGATTAGTTAGAAAGAAAGAAAGATGGATTAGTTAGAAAGAAAGATTAGTTAGTTAGAAAGAAAGATAGATGGATTAGTTAGAAAGAAAGAAAGAAAGAAAGAAAGAAAGAAAGAAAGAAAGAAAGAAAGAAAGAAAGATGGATTAGTTAGAAAGAAAGAAAGATAGATGGATTAGTTAGAAAGAAAGATGGATTAGTTAGAAAGAAAGAAAGAAAGAAGGATGGATTAGTTAGAAAGAAAGAAAGATGGATTAGTTAGAAAGAAAGAAAGAAAGAAAGATAGATGGATTAGTTGGAAAGAAAGAAAGATGGATTAGTTAGAAAGAAAGAAAGATGGATTAGTTAGAAAGAAAGATTAGTTAGAAAGAAAGAAAGAAAGATAGATTGATTAGTTAGAAAGAAAGATGGATTAGTTAGAAAGAAAGAAAGATGGATTAGTTAGAAAGAAAGAAAGAAAGAAAGAAAGATAGATGGATTAGTTAGAAAGAAAAAAAGATAGATGGATTAGTTGGAAAGAAAGAAAGATGGATTAGTTAGAAAGAAAGAAAGATGGATTAGTTAGAAAGAAAGAAAGAAAGAAAGATAGATGGATTAGTTAGAAAGAAAAAAAGATAGATGGATTAGTTAGAAAGAAAGATGGATTAGTTAGAAAGAAAGAAAGATGGATTAGTTAGAAAGAAAGAAAGATGGATTAGTTAGAAAGGAAGATGGATTAGTTAGAAAGAAAGATTAGTTAGTTAGAAAGAAAGATAGATGGATTAGTTAGAAAAAAGAAAAAAAGATGGATTAGTTAGAAAGAAAGAAAGAAAGATAGATGGATAAGTTAGAAAGAAAAATAGATGGATTAGTTAGAAAGAAAGAAAGATGGATTAGTTAGAAAGAAAGAAAGATGGATTAGTTAGAAAGAAAGATTAGTTAGTTAGAAAGAAAGATAGATGGATTAGTTAGAAAGAAAGAAAGAAAGATAGATTGATTAGTTAGAAAGAAAGAAAGAAAGATAGATGGATTAGTTAGAAAGAAAGAAAGAAAGAAAGAAAGAAAGATGGATTAGTTGGAAAGAAAGAAAGATGGATTAGTTAGAAAGAAAGATGGATTAGTTAGAAAGAAAGAAAGAAAGAAAGATAGATGGATTAGTTAGAAAGAAAAAAAGATAGATGGATTAGTTGGAAAGAAAGAAAGATGGATTAGTTAGAAAGAAAGAAAGATGGATTAGTTAGAAAGAAAGAAAGAAAGAAAGATAGATGGATTAGTTAGAAAGAAAAAAAGATAGATGGATTAGTTAGAAAGAAAGATGGATTAGTTAGAAAGAAAGAAAGATGGATTAGTTAGAAAGAAAGAAAGAAAGAAAGAAAGAAAGAAAGAAAGAAAGATGGATTAGTTAGAAAGAAAGATTAGTTAGTTAGAAAGAAAGATAGATGGATTAGTTAGAAAGAAAGAAAGAAAGAAAGATGGATTAGTTAGAAAGAAAGAAAGATGGATTAGTTAGAAAGAAAGAAAGAAAGATAGATGGATTAGTTAGACAGAAAGATGGATTAGTTAGAAAGAAAGAAATATGGATTAGTTAGAAAGAAAGAAAGATGGATTAGTTAGAAAGAAAGAAAGAAAGATAGATGGATTAGTTGGAAAGAAAGAAAGATGGATTAGTTAGAAAGAAAGAAAGATAGATTGATTAGTTAGAAAGAAAGAAAGAAAGATAGATGGATTAGTTAGAAATAAAGATGGATTAGTTAGAAAGAAAGAAAGATGGATTAGTTAGAAAGAAAGAAAGAAAGAAAGAAAGAAAGAAAGAAAGAAAGAAAGAAAGAAAGAAAGAAAGAAAGAAAGAAAGAAAGATGGATTAGTTGGAAAGAAAGAAAGATGGATTAGTTAGAAAGAAAGATGGATTAGTTAGAAAGAAAGAAAGAAAGATAGATGGATTAGTTAGAAAGAAAAAAAGATAGATGGATTAGTTGGAAAGAAAGAAAGATGGATTAGTTAGAAAGAAAGAAAGATGGATTAGTTAGAAAGAAAGAAAGAAAGATAGATGGATTAGTTAGAAAGAAAAAAAGATAGATGGATTAGTTAGAAAGAAAGATGGATTAGTTAGAAAGAAAGAAAGATGGATTAGTTAGAAAGAAAGAAAGAAAGAAAGAAAGAAAGATGGATTAGTTAGAAAGAAAGATTAGTTAGTTAGAAAGAAAGATAGATGGATTAGTTAGAAAGAAAGAAAGAAAGAAAGAAAGATGGATTAGTTAGAAAGAAAGAAAGATGGATTAGTTAGAAAGAAAGAAAGAAAGATAGATGGATTAGTTAGAAAGAAAGATGGATTAGTTAGAAAGAAAGAAATATGGATTAGTTAGAAAGAAAGAAAGATGGATTAGTTAGAAAGAAAGAAAGAAAGAAAGAAAGAAAGAAAGATAGATGGATTAGTTGGAAAGAAAGAAAGATGGATTAGTTAGAAAGAAAGAAAGATGGATTAGTTAGAAAGAAAGATTAGTTAGTTAGAAAGAAAGAAAGGAAAGAAAGATAGATGGATTAGTTAGAAAGAAAGAAAGATGGATTAGTTAGAAAGAAAGAAAGAAAGATGGATTAGTTAGAAAGAAAGATAGATGGACTAGTTAGAAAGAAAGAAAAAAAGAAAGAAAGAAAATAAATAAAGAAATATGGATTAGTTAGAAAGAAAGATAGATGGATTAGAAAGAAAGAAAGAAAGATGGATGAGTTAGAAAGAAAGAAAGAAAGAAAGAAAGAAAGAAAGAAAGAAAGAAAGAAAGAAAGAAAGAAAGAAAGAAAGAAAGAAAGAAAGAAAAGAAAGATGGATTAGTTAGAAAGAAAGAAAGATAGATATAGATATAGTTTGAAGATAGATAGATATATATAGTTTGTAGATAGATAGATAGATAGATAGATAGATAGATAGATAGATAGATAGATAGATAGATAGATAGATAGATAGATAGATAGATAGATAGATAGATAGATATAGTTTGAAGATAGATAGATAGATAGATAGATAGATTAGATAGATAGATAGATAGATAGATAGATAGATAGATAGATAGATAGATAGATAGATAGATAGATAGATAGATAGATAGACAGACAGATAGATAGATATATAGATAGATAGATAGATAGATAGATAGATAGATAGATAGATAGATATAGTTTGTAGATAGAAATAAATATTAGATAGATATATAGATAGATAGATATATAGATAGATAGATATATAGATAGATATATATAGTTTGTAGATAGATAGATAGATAGATAGATAGATAGATAGATAGATAGATAGATAGATAGATAGATAGATAGATAGATAGATAGATAGATAGATAGATAGATAGATATAGTTTGAAGATAGATAGATAGATAGATAGATAGATAGATAGATAGATAGATAGATAGATAGATAGATAGATAGATAGATAGATAGATAGATAGATAGATAGATAGGTATAGTTTGAAGAAAGATAGATAGATAGATAGATAGATAGATAGATAGATAGATAGATAGATAGATAGATAGATAGATAGATAGATAGATAGATAGATAGATAGATAGATAGATAGATTTAGAATGGTAGTTTAATTGAGTCTAGGGCTTCAGGGAGTTTAGTTTTGAGCTTTTGGCTTGTACACTAATGGGCCACCGTAGTCTTGGCTCAATTTGAGCACTCTCCAATGTAAGTCTATGGGATTTTTATGATTTTTAATATTAATTTTTAAGAAAACTGAAAGTCAAATCAGTCTGAAAAGATATGATACGTTCTGAGATAACGGTTCTAAGTCAGAACAGTTTGAAGGTCTGACCCGAGTTTGGAGTTTGTAGAGTTAAAGCTCTAGGAGGAGTAGCAGTCAGAATTTTTGAGTAAGAAGAATAATAATAAGTTTAAATAGGATTTCAGTAAGTTGGCTTTTCCAAGCCAACTTAATAAAGTTTAAAAACGTGTTACAATCATCCCCTTACATATAACTAAGAACAGTTTATTTTTAATAATTTTACAGAAAGCCTAGACAGTGTAAAAGAAAGACAGATAGATGTGTGCCTTCCAGTGTTTAAAAAAGGGAACACATGAGCTTTCAAAGAACAAAATGTTGAAAGCCAACGGTGAGGATTATGAGACCTCAGACAATGAAATTGCTGAATGAAATTGCTTGCATGGAGCCATTTGGCAACTAAAAGCCAAAGGAAATGTGGGTAAAATGTGCCCTATGCAGTTTCTGGGCCCACCAATAATATTCACACATAGACATACTGTACAAACTGACAGACATTGGTTTTTTTAGACCTACATGTTAGGTACACTAGAGTGTTGAGTGTTTAAGCATAAATATCATTAAGGAAGTTTGTTCTATTATAGGCTACTAATTTACACACACACACACACACACACACACACACACACACACACACACACACACACACACACACACACGAGTCAAACAGAAAGAGGATTTAAGTTAGGGTCAGTCACAGAGAGATGCATTGTTTTGGATTGTTCTTATGGATTGTCTTACAGTTTTTGCCCGTTGCTTGAACACTATAGACAGAGAGAGAGGAGGAGGACGTGGTCAAAGAGGCCACGCAAGGACTTATTTCGGATGACATAAGAGCAACTTTGGTGGACCATGTCATAAACCATGGCCTGACTATGAGGGAAGCTGGGCAGAGAGTCGCTTCACATCTAAGCCGCTTCACAGTTTCATCCATAATAAGGACATTCCGACTGGAAAACAGGTATGTCTTCAACTCTCTACTCAACTCAGACTGTATCTAGAGTATTTACAGTACTGTACCATATCACGTTACTGTATCACATGTATTGTATTCCAGGGTGGCTAAAGCTCCTTTTTCAACAAAAGTGGTAGTTTTGTGAAACATACCATGATAACGTGTTGAGATGTTTCAGTACTGTATATGGTAAATACAGTAAAGTTCAGTATACACAGTACTGTAAAAAAGAAGCAAACGAGAACAATTTGTGGTTGCATTTTTCTACAGAATGGCTAGAAGACCTGCTGGGGGTGGACGCCAACGCCTGTTCACCCAACAGCAGGAACTTGCCATAGTGAACCTAGTCAGAGCAAACAATGCAATCCGTCTCCACCAGCTACAGCAACAAATACTTGCAGATAGGCAAGTATTCAACAACATAAACCGAGTAAGCATTACAACTATCAGACGGATCTTGGTAAAGCACAACATGACCATGAAGCAACTGTACAGGGTCCCATTTGAGAGGAACAGTGTCAGGGTCAAAGAACTTCAACATGAATATGTACAGGTAAGTGTTTCAGTCCTTTACATTTACAATAAAGAATGGGTGCACAGTAACAGATGAATATGTACCACTGGATTAGTACCACATAGATTCATTCAGAAAGCTACACCGGTATCTGTGTGGTGGGATGGGTCGGTTCGGTTCTGTATATGTAGTAGTGTAAGTGTGTGCTTTGAGTAAAGCAATCCACAACATGTATTTTTTGTTACAGAGAATCTTGGACATGGATGGAGCTGCCCAGCCGCATGAATGTATTTACATTGACGAGGCTGGATTCAACCTTAGTAAAAACAGACGACGGGGACGTAATATAATTGGCCAAAGGGCAATTTTGCACGTCCCGGGGCAGCGCGGGGGAAATATCACATTGTGTGCTGCCATAAGTCTTCGAGGGCTACTGCACCATCATGCCAAACTGGGTCCCTATAATGCGCAACACATAATAACATTATCTAGATGCACTTCATGATGCAGTTGTACAGGATGGACCAGAGCAGCCCAGGTTTGTTGTTGTCTGGGATAATGTCAGTTTCCATCGGGCTGCTCTGGTCCAGAACTGGTTCACCAACCATGATCAATTTGAAGTTCTGTACTTGCCCCCTTACTTGCCATTTTTAAATCCTATAGAGGAATTTTTTTCCGCTTGGAGATGGCGCGTATATGACCGCCAACCACATGCCCGTATGCCTCTTCTGCAGGCCATGGAACAGGCCTGCGGAGACATTGAGGTGAGGTCAATCCAGGGATGGATTCGGCACACAAGGGGATATTTTCCCCGATGCTTAGCAAGAGAAGACATTGCTTGTGATGTTGATGAGATCCTGTGGCCAGACCCCAACAGACGGCAGGATCCATAAGCCCACTTGCACACAATTGTGTTTTTCTGTGTTTATAGTAGTGTATTGTTTGTTTTATTTTTGATTTAACTGAATTTACTATACTGTCAAATATACTAATGTAATGATTTTGAATACATTATTTCATTTTTTGGTAGTTGTGAAAACATGCCCTCTATGGACCTGAATAAAAACATTGAAAACAAAAGACTGTAGTTTTTTATATAAAGTAGACTAGTGTGTTGCTGCTGATCTGAAAGTGTATTCATATGATGCAAGTGTGTGTCATTTTGTCATCAGAGTGACATTTTGACAAAGGATTGTTAGGTTTTGATAGTAGAGTTTAAATTTGACATAGATGTGAATGGTTTATTTCCCAATGTTGTGTCTCATTTGCTTGTGTGTAGAGTTTTGACACAATGAGCCAAATTTAGCAAAACGTGTGTAAGCAATAGGCAAAAACTGTAATAAACCTATTTTTAAGCATATTGCTTAATGTGGCATAGTGGGGTAGATTGTAACACAGGCACACCATGTATTTTACATCAACTCATAATGACTGTGATATTCTTGTAGAGGTTTGAATTGGTGTTTTTTGTAGCAATCAAACAGGGATTCTTTTTACGTTTGAGCACTCGTTTAAAAATTACAAAGTGTTACAACCATACCTTAAAATTGTCTCCCTTAGGCTATCAAGTAATAAGTAGGCCTCCTATTTTGTTAGGCTATGCTAAAGTATACTTGTGTTTCTGTGCTAACTGTTGATGTTAAATTGGCTCCATCACACTCATGAAGCTGAATTCAGTTTAGATTAAAGAGCATGTGACGTTGTGCAGCGTTCGGTTATAATTCCGTGAATCTCTTTCCACCTGAGCGCTGCAGCCCCGGATAAAGCCTTGCCGTTCACTTTGACCTCCGGGCACAGGGTGTCGATTATTCCAGGCTGGCAACAGCAAAGACTTCATCAGCCTAATCAAAATAAATCACCAGAGCAGCAGAAAGTGAGCGGCGTTAAGCTCTTTGCCGTTTCCCCGGAGACCCGCGGCCTCTTAACGGCAGGCAAATCCATTATAGCGGGAGCAGATGTGGCAAGTCAGCGTTCCAGCGAGAGTCTGGCCGGAGAATTCCGCGATACGCAGCTCAACCGCAGTCGAGGACGTGATGACCCACGTTTCGGCTGTGACCAAACAACTGTAAAGAGAAAAGTGGGTTTATCCAGAATTGTGTGTGGAAATTTTAGAGGGAACTTCACAGTTCTGTTCCCAACAGCGAGAGAATCTGCCTTTAATTCAAATAAGATGTCAAGTGCTGATCTTTTTTATTTCCTGTGACAGTCAGAGGCGGTTTGGAGTTTTGGATAATTTCAGCTGATAGCCGGCCCTGCTGGAACCCTATCAGGGTTTTTCTGGAAGCCTGGACGGAATATTAATTAGAACTGCTGTGATGCGATATACCGTCTACTACTGGTTGCAGAAGCGCTCACGGATTGTGTGTTTGAAGAGCTGCTCGTGTTGTGATACTGAATGGAAATATGGCTCACACTGCATATATACACAGAATCGCAACCTATTGTAATCTGATGTATTTCCCCAGCTAACAAAAGTATGTTCTAAGTTATTTTATAACGTTTACATGAGGTTATGAAAACCTCATTTCTGAAAGTTCTCTGAACGTTCAAAACATCAGTTTTTTTTAATGTTTTTTTAATGTTTTTAGTTATGCAAACGTTAAAGAAACATGATCATTCCATTTTATAATTTTTTATGTTACTTTTGAATGCTCAATAAACATTCATAACCTAGTACCCTCTGGTGCTCTTCGGTCAATGTTCGGCTCTTCGGAAATTTTTACAATTGTTTTATTTTCATCAGAATGGTACGAAACTTTTGCCTGGCTCCGCCCTCCTACGTACTTTCGCTCAATAATCATTTTCCTTCAGTAAGTTGTCTGGGTTTGCGGTGTATTCGTGGGTTTTCTCCGGTAAATTTTTTACCAGTCCAATCAGCATACAGAGGGAGTGGCTGAGAACAATGACGTTGAGGTCGTGCGTTAGTTTGAGTTGAAGTTTCGTCACGACCAAACGTTAGCGATTGGTTATGGGAGATCCATAAGTTTTAAACTTCAACAGAGTACCCGCCTTCAAGGAAGTTAACGCTTGTCAATGGAGAGTGGCCAGAATCTCTGTACAAATGAAATGTATGAGAGTCTGGTAGGACCAGGCTAACGAAACTTGGTAAAGGTTTTGCCACTTGTTGCGTGAACACAAAAAATAAAGTCATGGACATGATTCGAACAGGTTAAATGGTCCAGAAAAAAAAAATAGTCACACTTGTACTCATCGTGGTCAAAAAATTACAAAATATAGTACATTCATTTCAGTGAAATAAAAAATGACCGACACGTGAACATTTTTTAAAAACCACATTAAATTAATGTTTTTGTCCTAGCATTTTGAGACCATTAATAAAGACCAGATAACCTTGAACAAATGTTCTATGTAACTGGAAGAACGTTTGAGAGAACCTTGACAGAACGTCTGAGAATGTTCCCTGTTTCAAAGCATCTGCTGGTAAAAATGATGTAATTGCAAGAAAACTGCACCAGGACACCTTTTATTAACAATTCCAAAAGTTTTTTTTTTTTTTTACATTTCTTTTGCCTATGTAACAATAAGAGGTAAATCTGGCCCTGCTAAATATTATGACTTACAGGGGTGGGACAATGAAACCGAAACAACTGGTTTTAGACCACAATAATTTATCAGTATGGTGTAGGGCCTCCTTTTGAGGACAATACAGCATCAGTTCACAAGTTCACAAAGTCCTTCACAATGGCCAAATGGATTTTGAGCCATTCCTCTTCCAGAACAGTGGACAGGTCACTATGTGATGCTGGTGAAGGCAAAGGTTTTCTGACTTGCTCCAAAATACCCCAAAGTGGCTCAAAAATCTTTAGATCTGGTGACTGTGCAGGCTGTGGGAGATGTTCAACTACACTTTCATGTTCATCAAACCATGCTGAAACAAGGTCCAAGATGTGCACTATTGGCACCATTAAAATCGACATTTGGCATTGGCACGAGTGACCACTGTTTTGCAATAGCAGCCCAACCATAAACATTGACCATGTGGAGTCCCCAACAAACAATGTTTCATTAAGCAAAGTTCGAGAGGAGCACGTTCAAATAATCAATCAAATCAACTTGTCATCAACGATCATCATGTCTATCCTGTCAGCATGAGCGGAAACATATCACTCAGTCGACTCAGCTACTGTACATTCCTCTACAGTTTTTCAGCATCTCTCCACCACCCCGACTCCTCACTCTTGGTTTGTTCCTTCCACAGTCCGGAATACGGGGGAGTACTTTGGGTTCGGGCCGAATACCGAGCCCGGAGCCCTCTCCTCGGACAACACAGCAAATATGCATACCATTTATTCTATCCAACTTATTTGTAAGTGGTGGAAACAGGAAAGTCAAGGTACACATTTAATTCTACAGTGATTTGGGCAGCTGCGGTTTTATGTTTTTTTTTTATACAATCCAGGTTAGTACCTTGACATCCCTTTCAGACAGCTTCCTCTTTCATAAATAGGTACCGTACTCCTGTTGGATGTGCTTAGTCCTAAATGGTGGTATGCCGACATTAGACTTGCTGTCCTGGTCACAGATGAGCCAGTGAGACGCGAACTAACAATTTTTCCTGTTTTGAACTCTGATATGTCTCAGTCTCCCATTATGTTGTGTGGATTGCAATATTTAATGTACCGCTGTGCTTTTGCTCTGCTAATTCAACCTTCACACTCTGCTATTACTGATGGAATGTAAAATCAGTGATGTTCGGCCACCAGGCCGCGCATATGCGTGAAAACTCCAACACTACTGTATATTGAATTGTCCAACCCCTGTGGCTGTAACTGTAACTGATTTAGGCTGTCATAATAAAAAAAAATTAAATCTCATATCGCATAGTATGACAAAATAGATGAAATTATAACTTTTTTTAATCTCATAATTATTCGTATGACAATTAAGATTTATTAAAGCATTATTTCTTTTTTTCTTATAAGGATGAAATAATCTTCCATATTGCGGGTTCATGTTTGTGTTTACTGAAGACAAGGGGAAGGAAAATAACCCGTTTGATTCAGAGCGTGAGCGTTTGCTTTTCTGGACAAGCTTTCAGAAGTGTTGGCTTTTTCTACGGGCACAGGTGAACATTTATAAATTCTCCACAGCCCCACCTCGTTACGCGTCTGTCAGTCAGCCGGAGCTCGTGCCGGCGCCCGGAGAGCTGTTTTGTGACGCTGTGAAATTGATAGCCTCCCCGGCTCTCAACTCATCCGGGCCTCTGCCGTCTGAAGCGAATTCCATTTTCCTCTCGGAGCGATGATGTCCTTCCTGAGGCAGCGGAGCGGTGAAGAAACGGCGCAGACAGTCGTGTCGCTGCTGTGCGTCTGCGGCTTCAGAACATTCTGGAATGTTCCGCTGTGACACGGTGTGATGCTCGCATTACACTAACGCAGACGAGACGGGGATACACGCAGGACGACACAATGTACGCAGGCAGGGAGGGAGCTTGAGAGAGAGAGGGAGAGAGCTCACACTAACAAAAATTATCAAAAGGTAACCATCATGATTTTTTTCTTAGACAACACAAACCACAGTGCTGTGAAGCATATTAGGGGAGCGGGCCACAACCTGACACTTTTTGATTTCTCAGTTTGTATAAAAACATTTGGGGCTCATAAATGAAGAAACAGACGAGAGAGCTGAACACCCACGCAATTCTACTGAACAGGATACAAATGCTGTTCTGACGAGCCAGAATTAAATTTCTTAAAAATAATCATTTCTGAAAATGTAACATTGACTCGTGTCTTTATCACTAATTTTTCCATGTTTTTTTCAAATTCATAAAAATATAATGTCACAAACCAGCATAGTGGGGCATATTGTACATAACGCAGAGTTAAACGTTTACTTTCTCACAAACTAATAATATTAAAATTTTCCGTTTTCATATATTAATGCCTCCCTCAAAGGCATTATAGGCCCTACTACATTATTGATACTAATAAAATGTAATTGTCACTGAATTATTAGCTTTTTTTCTGAAATTATTGTAACATTTCATTGTTACGAAATTATTGTAAAAAAAACCCACTTAAAGGGGTGGACAAAGCAATAACAGTGGAATAAAAGGTGGATAATTTATGTAAAAAAAAAAAAAAAGGATGGATGGCTGATTTCCTCTCTCACATACAATCAGTTACAATATTATGTTTGTTTGAACTGTATTTTGATAGGAAACAATATGTAAAACCACTACTTATTCAACTTTAAACTTATATTACTTTCACAATCACGTAGGCCTATGTATCAATGTCCACTCTGTTAGGTCTTCTTATTTAACAGGGACACTAACACAAATTGGACATTCTGATGGTCAAAATCTGACCTAAAATCAGCCACTGCACCATATAATTGTAATGCTTTATTTCCAACAAAAAGCATGGGTCCCACTTTATATTAAGTGGCCCTAATACCTGTGAACTTACATGGTAACTACATGTGTACATAGTATGTAACTTCAGTGTAAGTACACATTAGTACATAGTATCTACAGCTGTAACATTAGCGTAACTACACATATGTAACAACCCTCAGAATGGTATGTGTAAGTACAAATGTGTAACAGGACATTGGTAACAAATTTTTTTTACTTCAGTAAGTACACATGTGTAACAGTAATTATGTAACTACATTTTGTAACAACAATATGTAGCCTATTTGTTGTTCCACTTCCACATGCAGTTTTAGATACTGCAGTTACCAGTTGGAATACATGTATTTATGACTGGCAGGACTAATGTTGAATTACAACTAAAGTTTCACCTTGTGATACCAGTGTTACATGGTAACTCCTCAGGAACTGTCCACTTAATGTAAAGTGTAATTGTTAAGGCAATTGTTGTGTACATCAGTGTCGTTACATGATAATTCCATAGGAACTGTCCACTTGTTGGAAATGAAATACATTTATACCCAAACTGGTAACTGCAGTATCTAAGACTGCATGTGGAATTGGAACAACAAATAGGCTACATATTGTTGATACAAAATGGAGTTACACATGTGTACTTACTAATGTGAAAAAAGTGTTGTTACCAATGTCCTGTTACACATTTGTACTTACACATACCATTACGTGGGTTGTTACATACGTGTAGTTACACTAATAATACAGTTGTAGATACTATGTACTAATGTGTACTTACACTGTAGTTACATACTATGTACACATGTAGTTACCATGTAAGTTCACAGGTATTAGGGCCACTTAATATAAAGTGGGACCGCAAAGGGTCAGAGGAAAAAAGGAGAACAACAGAGAGGGTATACCTATTGTTAAATAAGCATAAATAGATACTTTTTATATAAAAATGTTAAACGAAGAACATATTGCAGTTGTTTTAATTTCTTTGTTATTTTTAGACATCACATTCTATGCGCATTTTAAGCACACCTTAAGCACTGTAACATTTGGTTTCATGTAACATGTCTGAGCAAAAAGAAGCTAACAAAGAAAGTTTTTTTAAATTAAGAATTTGTATGGGTTTTAAAATTGTAAGTTTAAAAATATTATTATTATTGCATATTTCCCTTAACAGAGTGGATGTATTGATGCTTATTATTTCTTTTTTTTAATAAAAAATGTAAATTCGTCAAAGATAAAACTTGTCAAAAGGCAGTTAAAATAATAGAGGATCTCACTCACTTGCCTAAGTTGTTTTCCTTCCAAAGAAGTGATGACTGCTTTATGATATTTCATTTAACTTTTCCAAATCGAAGGGAAAGTTGTAAAAAATACGAGTGGACAATTACTTGAGATGGATGTAATTACTTGCAAAATTACTTTTACAATTACAATTTTACAACTTTTACAATTACTTGCAAAAAACTGTATTATAAATGTTACAATTAATTTAATAATTGAATAACTCTACATTTGAGAGAATCATTATGATACACCCCTTGTGGTGATTTTGAGTTGCTTATATTGTGATATGAGATATTATCGCCAAGGAGATTAAAAAACAAAACTGGCTTTCTTAATAGGCGAATCTAAACACTCAAACCACACAATGCATTAATGGGAACTGACCAAGAACAACTGGACCATATAAACAGGGCTAGGACAAAGGAAAGTAAACTAGACATATAAAACTAATACATAACTATAGAAAACCAATGAAACAGAAACTAAACAGAGTGGGGAAACCAGAACTAAAGGAAACAGAATAGATTTTCAAAATAAGAGTCCACATAACAGAATATAAACCTGACAATAAGCTTGTTGAGCTATTATAACCGTTCGTTTCTGACTGGACGAGGGACTTACGGGTACATTTATACGGCAACGATTTGCTTTAAACAGAGAAGTTTTTCCTTTGATTTTTCCGCGTACAGACAACAACATTGTCAAAACAATCCCCATTCACTTGGATCCGTGAAAACGACTAAAAAAAGCTGTATTCTGCTGCCAGGCCACTAGAATGCGATGAAACACTATAGATTGAACACGTAATACTCATGTGAATGACGTCATCGTTTCCACATATCCGCGGTTTTTGTTGTTTACATGGAGACTTCCAGCCCGGTCTCACCCCAAAACGTCACATACTGACGGGTCTTGACCATACGTCAACATACGACGAAAAGGGTACCCCTATAACGTCAATATGAGACGCAGACATAAGCGCACCAGCAGCGCCTCCTAGCGGTACCCTAACGCATACTTAAACCCAACCATACCCGAATCGTCACACATGGACGTTAAAGGGTACCCTTTTCGTTGTATGTTGACGTATGGTCAAGACCCGTCAGTATGTGACGTTTTGGGGTGAGACTGTGTTAAGACTTCAGGCACCCAAAACGCCAATGTCGTGTAAATGAACGCCCAAAACGCATAAAAAGTTTTAAGTTTTTAGTTGAAGACAGTGTCATGTAAACAGCCGCTGATATTTCACCAGTATCAGCAGGACTGCTTGTATCTGTGTGGTCTAGACAGCTGTCAGTCAGTGCAGGTTACATTGTTACGCCTGGTCTTTGAGGGAGTCATTAAACCGTTCATTCAAATAATATGTTCAAAAACGCTGATTGATTCATGAATCAAACAGTGTAAATACATTAAAAATATATATTTTAACTTTGAGTTCACACTTTACAAGGCTCAACTGATCAGAAATGTGTCAACAGGGTACCACAAAATGTATTAATTTTGTATTTATTTTTTACCCTAAAGCTTATGCTTCACTTCATAGAAACCAATGGCATTGATTCAATGCATTGACCAGCACTGACGTAATCGCATGCACTCAGTCAATCTCTCACCCACTGTCTGTTTAGGCATGTTTAGTGCAAGTCTACAGATGCTCTATAATAATGCACATTGATACACAGTCTCAATTAAAGCTGCAGTCTGTAAGAATGATTAGCTAGTGGTCGAAATAGGTACTGCAGTCCAAATTAAAAATATTGTAGATCGTTGTTTCCCCTCCCCCTTCTCCTCAGACGCTCACACAGGTTGCCAGTTTGAGGACATGCAACAGGAGCGAGCGCAAATGACAATGAAAGCAGAGGAGTATGTTGATGAGTTGATTTATCCATGTTTTAATATGCTCTAGTTCATAGAGATTTTTAGATGGATACCAAGGCTTTTTAGGTTGGGTACAATCTGCAATCTCTGACCCAGTTTGTTTGCTGGCTGCAATACGCTGTGTTTCCTGCCAACTGGCATCCCGGGGTGTCGAAATACTATTGGGTGAACTGGCAGTGGGCGAGATCACACAGACCAAAACAAAAACAGACATTCCAACACGGAACGTAGATTTCAAAGTAAAATAACTGGCGGTAGAAGTGTTTTTTCTGAGAAACAAGTATGTAAACTCAGCATGTTTTCTAAATATCTGCAAGCATATAATGGTATTTTCATGCTTTAGTAGAGTGAAAAAGTTATTATTCACTCGTTTCATTATTATTAACTTATTTATCATTCAGTGCATGAAATTTACTCTAAAGCAAGAATGTATGTATGAATAACTTATGCCCTATATACTGTGTAATGAAAATAGACCTGAGTGAACAACAGCTTTAAAAATGACTTAAATACATATAACAATGAGGCAATAATAATTGTTTCAAAGAAAGTATCAAAAGCAAGTAATTTTATGGTTTCATTGAACAACACTGTTGAAAAACATAATGTAATATACATATATAATCAATCAACTTTTTGATTGACCTATTTTGATGGTCCCTCTAACACATTCTGTAGACTATAAGTAACTCTGGAGGACTGATTCATTGTGCAATCGTCAATTCGAGAGGTTGTTCCATGATTTTGTTCCATGATTTTCTTTCGGTTTAAAGAGGATTCTTCTGGACCTGGGACTGCCATTGAGCGTTACACATGCATGCAGAGGATTTGTGAGTACATTACTAAGCTCTGTTGATTATCAAATCATTTGGAATAAAAGTGTGCCAACGGTTCATGGCCATACAAATGTATTGTTTCAGAGACAAATTTGAGAGTTCTCACTTATATTATTTAGGTATTGAGTGTTTAATATCTGTTTTGACTCATGTGAACGAGACTTGTAATGAGTGAACCGATTATCAAAGACAGTAGTTATTTTGTTTCAAACGAGTCAATTTAAGAGTCATTTGATTACAAACGAGCCAATTTAAGAGTCATTTGATAGCATGCAACGATATTTGAGTATTTTGGGTACAAACGAGTCAAAGCAAGAGTCCTCTGCAAGTCAGTTTAAGAGTCATATATGTTTAAAAGAGTCTTAGTTGATTTTGAATAAGAGTGATTCAATTGTATTTATAATTTTTTTTATGTTTTTACTATATTTAGTCATTGCATTACTTAATTTTTGGGTCACTTACAGTGTTGCACTATTTGAATATGGTTTCCCTTAACAATTCAAGTACTAATATAGTTTCATATATTTCATACCTGCTTGTGGAATTACCCCACGGCTGTTGTTTCAATGTTTCCATCTGTTTTATGTACAGTTAATTTAAAGGAGAACTCCGGCGCAAAATGAACCTTTGGTCTAATTACACATTGTTACCTAGTCAACCGTTATCTGAGATTTGTTTTCATGATTATCGAATTTAAATAGTTTTATCTCTAAAAACAGTTTAGCCTATAACGCTAGTATAACGCTAGTATATAGGGCATTGAGTAATGACAAATAAAAATCGCTTGTTAATACCACTAACAAGGCTCAAAATAGCCCCACACTAACACGGTAGCATAATGAGGGTCCCTACCTTCAAACCGAAGCATTGAGAACTTTGACAGTGTCCAGACAGTTTAATAAGAAGATATTTTATACATACAGTCAACTTCGCGTAGCCATCTTTGAAAACACTCTATCAGTCGATCTAGGAACGCCGATCCAAATGTGCTGGACCATATGAGATTCTACACAGTTCAGCGCATTTGGATCGGCGTTCCTAGATCGACTGATAGAGTCTGTTTTTCAAAGATGGCTACGCGAAGTTGACTGTATGTATAAAATAGGCTAAACTGTTTTTAGAGATAAAACTATTTACATTCGATAATCATGAAAACGAATCTCAGATAACGGTTGACTAGGTAACAATGTGTAATTAGACCAAAGGTTCATTTTGCGCCGGATTTCTCCTTTAAGCTTTTATTTTGTTTTTCTGATCTTAAACAATTTATTTAGTTTAATCTACAAATTAATTGACAAACATCTTTTTTGTTCATTTACACATTTTAACTTGCATAACAAAAATTAATAATGTATAGAACGATTTTGTTTCGTTTACAAATTTTAATTTAAATAGCCAAAATGTTATTTCTCTACCAATCTCTCAAGAAGAGAAAACAGTCTGTCCATTCTCTCCCTGCTCTCCTGTGATCTCCTCTTCTTTGTCTCTCTGAAACATATGTCCTCCCTAATTACCTCGATCAGCTCATCCTCTGTCTCGTTTTCTCTTGGCTGGTGCTGCGAGCTCCTCCTCATCTTGGTCATCCACTTCTGAACTTGGCCCTGGTGTGTCCTCACGGATGGAGGCAATGGGGTCAGGGGGTTGGTGGAATGCCTCTGTCCCAACACCTCATCCATGAGGAAAAAACACGGCCAAGTTGCAGCAGTGGGTTTCCCACTCATTCCCTCACCTGTCCCAGGACACTTGCAAGGCAGAGCAAATAAAACAACAACAACAGCACAATACATTTCAGCAAAGATGTGTCTATTAATTTGCATACTTTGTATTTTTTTGTTAAAGTTGTCGCTTTTTTTTTTACCTGTGAGAATGACCTGCAGCAGGTCCAAGAGAAAAAGGAAACTAAACAATAAGACAGCAATCTTAAAAAGATGAGTGAAATAGGGCACAGCAGTACATGCAAAATACTCCAGAAATCATATTTATGGATACTCAAATTTGGTTTCACATTTGTAGACATGGCTTGCATTACAGCACTACAAAAAACAACAAAGTGAAAGACTATTGCCTTATGGTTGTCTTAATAAATACAAATTTCCAGCATACATTTGAATAAACTCATCTGTATAAACAAAGCACATCCAGTTAGAATACTTTCAACCCACAAATCACCAACCTTTACGTTAGATTTACTGTAGTAACACTAACTGTAAACACTGGTGCAGAGATGTGGGAAATTCATATTGAATCTGCATATGGGGAGTGGTGGTACTGGATATGCATGGCAACTAAATACAATAATTTTCTTCATGCTGGCATGTGTGGGAATGTTTAAACCATGTGTGTTACAATTAGTCCTGCATTCAGTTGTGAGCCACTGACCCCTACTATTTTCTATTTTGAAAAGGTGATTTTTTACAGAAATTTCAAGACAAAGAATGTCTTTCTCTGTTGAAACGTGTGATTATTACAAATAAAAGAAAGCATGAAGGTCCACCCCTAAACATACCCACCTCTGGGGCGAAAGCAGATCTTATGAAAACACTGAGATGATAGGAAGTCATGTGAATTAACCACCAATTCACCAAAATGTAAAATAGTTATGATATCGAGTTTATCAATTTATTTCCACTGATAAGTTTAGCCAGAAAAATCATGTCAAAACGTATGATAATGTTTTGGTAGAGACGTGATTGTTTCAGTAGTGACAAATATATATCATTTAGAGCAGAGATTTAAACAATTGTGCATACACAATCGCATTTAAATAATATTTATATATATATATATTTTTTACCTTTATTTAACCAGATGATCTCATTGAGATTTAAAACCTCTTTTGCAAGAGGTTTTAAATGTAAAATATGTAAATATATAAAATATGTCAAATAAAAGAATTAAATATAATTATAATATTTATATTAAAATAATATTTATGATATTAATGATACAGCCATGATGGACAAGGACAAAAAATCAGGGATGCGGCAAAATCAGTTTCAACCAATTGACTAAAACATTTTGTGTTTGAGTTGTAACGTGAAATAGAATGTAAATGAAAAATGACTTTTAAAAATACAATACAAAAAATGACCTATTACTTTCATAATTTAGAAGGTTGCTTTGGAATAGCCACACAATAATAGAAAGTACTCTATAAATGAAATGTTATGCATTCATACATTTTATGTATTCTTAGCTTATTGTTATCTTGATGGATGCTTTGGGTTTACATAGACCATAACGACATTTTCTTAGGGAATACCCAAGGTCTAAATATATAATCGTCTTTTGTTTTATTTTTTACCGTTACTGCAGAACCAATTTGGTTGTGAATGGCTCGTATAAAACCGCAGTACTGTTTGCAAGGACCAGATCTTTCCTCCTTGTTTATGACACACATAAAGGAACAGCATGAATCATATTCTGAGAGAAAACAATTAACCTTTATTAAAAGCAGGTAATTGCACTCCTTCATTAACCATCATGCACGAGTGCCGTTTAGAAGGGTGGGCGGCATGAGAGACGGCTGGACTGATGTGTGTCAGGCAGAGGTGAAGGAGCGTCTCTATGGCAACAGTCATTAGGTGACAGGTGTCAAAGGGATTGACAGCACACCTGAGTGCAGCGCCACATTATAATTGTACAGTGTGTGACATTTACAGAAACACACCTAATGCAAAGTGGCTATCTCACTGACTCTTCTATTAGATTGAAGTTCGAGTCTGGAATCGTCTCTTTGGTGTCCCAGCATGCTGTTTGGCAGCTGTAATGATCTCTGCTGGAAGAGTCGATGGGAGAGAACAAGAGCATCAATCAGCTGTGGATATATGAGCAGGAGGTCTGGAGGTGTTTGATTCAGTGTGAAACTGTGAACACCATCATCATGGCCACTGCACCAATCAAACAACGCCAACACACTCTGGTCAAATATGGACGCTGGTCAGGACCCCTTGGCGTCACTTTTTAAAGTGCCCCTATTATGCTATTTAAAGGATTCCTCATTTTGTTTTGGAGGTTTCCTACAACAGGTTTACATGCACCAGATGCCAAAAACACCTTCATTTTCTCATAATATACATTGCACATCACCTCATTTCTCAGAGTCTGAAAATGACTCATTCGAAGATTCAGTCTCTCTAAGCCCCGACTTTCCGAGAGCTACTCTGCTCTATTGGTCTCTGCTTTGTTTTGACATATGATGATCGAAATTGTGCATGATCAATCAGGTCACAGTAAGACTTATGATCGCCTGTTGCAATATTTTGCCCGCGTTTAAAACAAGACATCTCTGCATATATTAATAGATGCAAAACCTGTGGTTAGTTGCAGTTGAAACACCTTGTAGACATTTTCGACAGGTTGAATTTGTTGAACACATTGTTGAACATAGGCTAGTTCACACTTGACATGTTGCACTAGTACTTAAAAACATAAGCCTATATGTATTAACTCCATATTTACAGTGGCATTTGTCCAGAAATAGAATAAAACAGCATAATGGCTGAGTTCATTTTTCACATGAGAGACAATGCTGTGGGTGTACCTTTGAATATTTTTAGTCCAGGCTTCAACAAACCAAAAAATACTGATGCCTCCTATTTTCCAATTAAATTATTGTCCACTTTAAGAATGGGAATGCTCCTCCCCCTGCAAAGAACCAGCAAGAACCAAAACATGTTATCAGCGCTGATGTAGTATTGCGCTTATAAATACTGAATATGCAGTGCCGCAGCTGATGCAGCCACTTGTTTAGGTACCCTTAAAATGTGCATCAAATAATAAATATATAAATAAACTATACACTAACACAAAAACAGTATATATGGTAGATTTCCCCCCTACGCACCAGACTTAGGGTAAACTGGGTGTACTTGACACCCTGAAAATATTATACTCAGTTGAGTTACTTCTGAACGTGCGGGTTGACGCCCAAGTGAAAATTCAGTTTATTTTTTAAAAGTGTATTTATTTGCACTTTATTAAAAATATATTTTTGGTATATTTTAACTGTGTGCTGGAAATGATAATTGTAGCAATGCATTGAAAGTATACTTTCAAAATACATTATGGGTCAACAACATACTTATGTTCAACTACAATTACTATGAATTACTAATATCTTTATATTTAATTGCAATTAACATCCAATTAAGTGTCTGAAAACATTACATTCCGTTCACACTTATTATATTATTATTTTTAATATAATATAATTTTTAAATGTATTTAGGGCTACATAAGTAGGCTACTCTTTTCACAAATGTAGTTGTTTGGAGAAAAACAACTCTAGTTGACCAGGCTAATTAATTTTGAAAATATACAACACAAGTCTGCAAAAGAGGAACTGGTTTATTCTGATCTGAACACCAGTTTTTGTGGGTTCTGTAAAAACTGGTGGGTGCTGTAAAAGTGTGCAACAGATTTACTCTAATACAGAACAATAGAAAAATGCAACACGTTAAGAGCACAACTCACTCACTCACTCACTTACTCCGAGCATTCTTACTGCACTCGGACAGAGAGAGATGGCGGAGAATACGATTCATCTCTTAGAAGTATGAACCATCAAACATGAGAAAACAGCCACAGCAGCACGACAGCTACACACAGTCCTGATTTATCGAGAGACGGAGACAGAGATGCATTTCTCTTCCGCTGTGCGTGTGTGTGTGTAGGAAGCGCTGTTTGCTTGTTTATGTGCTTTAATAGGATTCGATTTTATAGATTTTTTTTGGCAATAGCCTCCCCCAAAATTCCTCATCCCGTTACAGCGTGATAAATTCACGGAATTAAAAATGGCTCTCTGGCCTCTAAACGAGTGTGAAAAATAACAAAGATCCCGCTGCCTGCATGAACCCATAAAACACTGGTGTGTATGACCGAATGTCCAGGAACGAACTTCCCGAAACGCATTTCCGCTCAAACGCTCTCTGCTGTGAGCTGTGGGGGTTGATCAGATTATCGGCATGGAAACTGTGGGACGATCGCAGCTCAGCTTTATTTTAATACGGATTAAAAGTCAAAACTGTTAGCTTTTAAAACTCATCTGATTATTGGAGGAAATTTATCTGTTTCAGTTCCCACCTGTTCACTGCTATTCCACTGATATAAATTTTCTCGAAACTGATAGCACAGGTTTCCAGACCTCAAACGCCATTTTACTGAGTTCAATGTGGGATTCGATAAACACTTGCTCTTGAAAGATGGGTCAGTACAAGTGTGAATAATTCAAAATACCTTGTTTTGTTTTTTATATTGTGTAAGTTTCCAGCTAACTGGCTCTCTCACGTTATCACAGTCTTACTGAAATACTTCCGCTAATCAGCTGTGGGCCACGATTACCTAAAACTATGTCTAATGCAGATTGTTTGTCGTTCTTTCTACTTTGAGTAAAGATTAAGGATTGAGGAAGATTTCTTTTAACGTTTACGTTACATCAGTCATTCATGTTAGTGCTGGGCTAAGGTATGCGCTGTTATTGATACAGTTCCTGCATGTGCACTACGATAAATTACAAATATACATATCGGTTTGTTGATGGACATACTCTCGTTAATGCTGATGGTGAATTACAGTTGCAACATCTCATAATGTACTTCAAAATGAGTAGTTTATAACTGAGAAACATCTTGCTCAAGTCGTCCTTGCGATTGAGGCTCGGGTTCTATAACTAGTTCTTACAATGTTTCATCATCGGACTCGCGCTCGGATTGATAAAATCGACGTCATCTTTACTGTCTTTACAGTGTTTACAATCACTGAGCTTTAGGAAGCTTCCTGATGGAGCTGAAGTTCAGTTATGGCAATGGCTGTTTAGCTTGCGACACACGCTGTATGCTGTTCGCCGTAGACCAGTCACAACAGACTGGACCATCTGGCCAATCAGAGCAGAGTAGGCTCTCGGAAAGGAGGAATTTAGAGAAACTAGGTGCATTCCATTCGATCGTAAGTGGGCTGCGAAGTTGACTTCACAGAGTATTCCGCCATCTTAAGTGATATTCCAATCCAATGTTCAGTGCACTGTAAACGGCATAGGGAATAAGGGAACATCGATACATATTGGGGGGAGGAGGGGGGGGGGGGATGCAAGGGACCTGGATAATGGATAGGGGGCGCTTGGCCAAAAATTGTTGAGAACCACTGGTTTAGTGGGGTGTGTGTGTGTGTAGTGAGCAGTGTTCTCAGTCGGAGTTCTTGGTGTGCACGGAAATGCAGTAAGATGGGAAACATTCCATTTCTATCTATGACAATGTATGTACAAGTCTTCTGGCAACCATGAGAGGATTGGTAATATTTCTGTCCCTTAGGAACATGCATGGGGTTCCATACCCTCACTTTTCCCCCTTCCTGGAAACAACGAGTGCAAGCACCCCACTTAGCATCGGCGTACTTTTTCATTTTGTGTTGCAACGAACAATCATGTCAGTTAATAGGTGCACCAGAGCAGATGGCAAAATAGGCAGCTTTGTGCGCATTTCCCTGTCATAGAGGAGCTGAAAGGGTGAAGTACCAGTTGCACCATGTGGCACGGTACACAAGAAGTCAGTTACCACAGGTTTCCATGACTGATATTTCTGGATGGCCATTTGGACAGTGTGTTTGAGCACACGTTTGAACCTCTCTACAGCACCATTAGCTGCCAGGTAGTAGACAGAGGAATAATGGTGATGAATATTCATTCCTTTCAGAAAAGAAATGAAAGCAGCTAACGTAAACTGAACACCTTTATCAGAAACTTTACTCAATGGATTTGCATGACGGCTGAAGACTGATGACAGAAATTAAACCAAAGGATCTGTAGTGACAGTGTGAGTAAAGGAGACCTTAGGCCATTTACTGTACTAATCAGTTAATGTTTAATAAGCAGTCAAATGTCCTGACTATATCCACAGCCACTTTCTCCCATGGTCCTTCTGGCACGGGCACCGGCTGGAGAAGAGCAGGATGTGATTTGACAGTTTTGTCATTGAGCTGGCAGGAACAGACAGCATCATGAACCTGGGCATGGTAGACTCTTGAACCTGAGCATCCATCCCTGGCCATCAATAGAGATCACGAATGTGTTGTTTGGTTCTCACCTCTCCCTGATGTCCTTTGTGCGCAATGGAGACCAGCACAGATTGAAGAGCAGCAGGTGCAATCAGCCGTGAGCCTCAGAAAAAAGTTTTGGTAACACTTTACAATAAGGGTGCACTAATAAGCATTAATTCATGCTTAACTAATGCACAGATAATACTGAATTAATGTATTACTAATGATTATCTAAGCTATTCATTAATGATTGCCTAATTAGCAACTAATGAAGAGTCTGTCTGGTTAATATATTAGTTCATATATGAATTGTTATTAATTAAATATGTAATTGTGGATTAATTCCAAAATCACTTATTTTATTAACTAATAGTGTTCATTAATTTGTCAATTACCACAATGAGCCTAATATGCATTAATACATTATTAATTACAGCATTAGTATTGTGTCAATTACTACAATTACTAGATGATGAGTATTACTTAACAATTAGTAAATAGTCATGTGCCTCAACAATTAAAGTCATAACATAATGACACATTTGCAAATCATCAGTTAATGATTAACTAAAGCAGACAATTTGAAGTTGAAGTACATTGCTTCAACCCATTGTGGTAATTAACGCATTAATTTACACTATTAGTTAATCAAATATGTTATTAAGAAAGTAATACATTATGACATGTTTAATTAATAACAATTCATATATTACCCATATAGAATCTTTATTAGTTACTGATGCAGTAATCATTAATGCATGGTTTAGTTTTTAGACTGTTGGATGACCTGCAGCTACGCACAGAGAGTTCTCAATAAAGAATAACTTAGGAAGGAAAAAGTTTCCTACAACATCTTGGATGGCATGAGGGTAAATGAGGGTTAATGATGAGTAAATGGTGAGGACATATTTCTGGGTGTACTGCATTTTCTTTTAAATGGGTGAAAGAATGCAAAACCAAGTTTACCTTGGAATAGTTGAATAACAGAAGCTCGGTGGGTAAAACGGCTAAACACAGAATCTCAAAATCCTATGTCACCTCTTTAATATGAAAATCTCAACTTTAAAATGCAGCTGGAAAACGATCGGATCTCAAATCGCCTCAGATGTGACGTAACATTTGGGGGATATCCTTATTTGGATCTGGTCTGTACCTTTGTTACGCCCCTAAATTTGCACACAAAGGACACTTTCTGGGCCCAGGAATATGGTGGTTGTGCAGTCAGACACAGTTTACCCGCAACAACACTGGGAACGAGTCGAGCCGTGGGCAGTCGGCTGCTTCTGAGAGCGGCCTGCGGTGTAGCTCGAGCGTCGAGGCAAAAAGAGCTTCATGGCCTGAGTGGTCTTTTGTACCTCTGAGAAACGGTCCACAATCCCTCTCACGGCTGGGCCAAAGAGGCAGGTCGGAGAAAGCGGGGCGTTGAGAAACGCTGCGCGCTCAGCTTCCCTCATGTCCGTAAGTGTCAGCCATAGGTGCCTCTCTGCAACAGTGAGCGAGGCCATGCAGCGTCCGATGGCTTGAGCCGCGGATTTTTTTGCAGGATCTGTAGCATGGCCATCGAGTACAGGGCGGAAGCAGCTTGTCCAGCGGCGGTGAAGGCGCGGCCGACAAAAGCTGAAGTGACCCGGTAGGCCTTAGACGGGAGCGGACTGAGGTGGGCAGCTACCGCCTCTTCCACGGGGGGAATGGAGTTGTATCCCTTCTCACTCACGCCATCCACTTGGGAGAGCATCGAGGAGATAGAGGAGTGAAGTCTCGCAGAGAATGGAGCGTTCCACGATTTAGTGAGCTCGGCGTGAAGCTCCAGCAGAAAGGGTGCAGATCTGGACGCGGGCGCTGGCCAGGCCAGAAACACCCGTCGTGTCTATTGGGCGCGGGCTCTTGAGACGGGGACCACTCGAGGCCGAGTTGACCGACTGCCTTGGTGAGGAGGCGAATAAGTTAAGCATCCACGCTGGCCCGGGACCCAGTGGACTCCTGAAGCGAAGGAGACGGGGTCTGGGTTAGAGCCAGACCAGCAGGGGCGCAACTACCCAGTATCAGAGGGGTATACAGCAACAAATTAGGCGCCCCCCACCCCCCAAACAAACAAACAACAACAAAAAAGGAAAAAAAGTGTCCAATGTAATGAGTGAGGAACGAGTGAGAGTTAACATATAAAATAAGTAGAAAATTGGTATTTATTAATAAAATTGAACTCTGTCCCTCTAGGGGGGTTCGGGGGCATGCCCCCCCGTAAGAAAATTTTGTGCTTTTTAATGTTAAATTCATCAATCTGGTGCACTTTGAGAGTTCAAAATGAAAAGCTCCAACCCATATTCAATGTGCAAATTAAACAAAGAAAAATGCAAACCTCTTTTAGTTACAGTGTCTGTCTACATTACACTACATAATAATAGTTATAATATTAATCCCATGATATAGTAATAGCCATATATTGTAAAACAAATGCACTGAAAAATAAAGGAAACTTTCATAATTAGTTTTGTACTAATTTCTATACTTCACAATAAAGATGTGATTGGGTCAGCCCAGTGTCAATCAAGAAAAGAACCAATGGGCCGCTTATCTACCTTTTTTTTGACCAATGGATTACACCGGCACTAACCCAGCATCGCCAATTAATAAAAAAAATTAGGGCCGGGACTCGATTAAAAAAATCAATCTAATTAATTAGAGGCTTTGTAATTAATTAATCGAAATTAATCGCATTTTAATCGCATATAAATATTTGACCTGAGAACAGTGAGAAGCAATTTTTTTCACATGGATTTTTAGTATACCATTGAATAATGACTGAATACATAAGCTTAAGCAACAAAATATTGTTTATTTTTGTTCAACCAAGTCCAGCAGACCAGTGCTATTTTTGCCATTAAGTGTAGCAATAGCCGTTCCGAATTCCTTGTTGCATAGCTTGCACACAACCATGCTCTTATCAACGCTTCCATCCGTTCGTTTTTTATAACAAAATGTCCCATCCACGGGGCCAACCAAAGCGGTCTCGTCAGCTTCTTTGTTCATGTTCACTGTGGTTTGTTGTTGTCTGAAGTTATCGTTTAGTTAGAACTGTCTATGGAAGTTATGAGCGCTAGTTGGTGCTCCAGTGTAATCGGTCCGCCTAAACTCATCCAGTGAGAAACGTTCCGCAGTGCAAAAATAAGTGCGATTAAAATGCGTTAAAAAATTTTAACGCGTTATTTTTTGTGTAATTAATTAATCTTAATTAACGCGTTAAAGTCCCTGCCCTAAAAAAAAAAAAAAAAAAAAAAAAACGAACGGGCCTCCGATGTAGCAGCTACGAGTTTTATGGGCTGTTAAGACAAAAAAAAAAAGTAGGCCTATTAGATGTATCGGCCCAAAAAGGACCGGGAATCCCCCGGTAGCCCCGATGGCCAGTAGACTATGCGTGGACGTCACACTTTAAATCCTACCTGTTGCCTTTCACCATCCACTTATTTAGCTGCTGTCTCATCAATTGACATGTCATCTCCCTTTTCAGTCTTTCTTTTTCTATCTTTAGCCCCGACAGCTTTTTTACTTTATCCATCTTTATTGACGACAACTCACTACTCGTTCCTGCTCGCTCAGCGCTCACGGCGCCCCCGCCCGCACGCGATATTATCCCCCCTCTTCTAATTCAAAATTATATGATGGAATCTTATGAGGGCGCCTACTCTAGCCAGTTAGTCCTCTAGAGGGTTATATAACATTGAGAAAATGCAGAAATTATTTAGAAACGCACAACAGCAGCTCACAAATAGAAATTCTAATTTAAAAAAAAATAAAAAAAAATATATTTTTTTACCATCGCTTTGGCGCCCCCGCTGGTGCTGCGCCCCTATGCACCGCATATAGCGCATACCCACTTTTTGCGCCACTGCAGACCAGTGCTCGCTTCCTGGCGCCAAGAGAGAACAGCTGTCATCAATGGCGTCCTCTTCCGCTACATCCTCCGAGGCGACAACAGTGCAGGCGGCCGCCGGCATCTGTGCATCCGGGAGAGAGTGCGGGGAAAGTGGCGGTGAGGCTCGCGGGGAAGTTTCTGGCGAGCACCTGCAGGCCACATCAGGCTCCGGCAGCCTCTGGGAGCAACACTTCTTGCAACGTGGTCCGGTGGAGGCGGGCGGAGGTGCATTTTCAGCGTCGAACATCTCAAGTCGAGGGCTGCATGCTCACGGCCCAGACAGAGAGTGCAGATGACATGGCGGTCTTCGTCGCTGAGCGGGGCTCGGCACGAACCACAGGAAAAACACACTGCTCTTTTAGAGAAGTGTGTGTGTCACGGCGGCGAGCACACACAAGCAACCTTTCCTAGCGTGCTTTGCGGCTTCTGGCGGGCTCTGACGAGTGAGGTCACGCAGGGCTCAGCGGTTGGCTGCTGCAGTTGCCGCAGGCCAGCCTATGAGCACGCTAGTAAGCCCACTCTAGGTCTGCTAGCTGCTGCAACGCGTTGACAATAAACATTCTCTTGACATTGACGTTGCGTTGACATTCTCTTTTCTCGAGAAAAGATGACTTTACCCATAGCGTAAGATACTTGCGGTATACGAGATAACCTCTCGTAAGAGAACCGAAAGTTACACGGTAAAAAAACGCTTTAATTACGCAGTACTTTCCGGGCTGTAATCTAAAGCGTTATCAAGAAAATTCCATGAACTATACATAAATGGCTACTATTTTGTACTCTCGTTTTAAAACAAAAAGTTCGGATTACTTTTAACGATCGTTCTGTTAATGTAACTGGAATAACTTTTGCTTATAACTTTGAGAGAATCTTCCCAGAATGTTAGCCAAAGTTTGCATTCCCAGTTAGCTCTGTATATAATAAGGTCTTTATTGTTAAAAAATACATTGCAAAACTAACCCGCTGTCTAATAATAGAGACTCTCGTATGATGCTCCCTCATCCAGAGATCGTGGACGTCTGTTGGAGTATTTCATTTAAATTGTGAGAGAGCAGTGTCTTTAGTGTTTTAATCGACTGTAAGTCTTCAGTAATGAGCTTCAGCTAAAACGGATAACAGCTCATTCCTAAAACCCTCAAAGCTTCATAAAAGCTTGTCAATACAGCCACTTAAAGCATCCTTTTTGAATAATGTAATCGCACAGCTGAAATGGGAGAAATGTCATATGTTTGTAATGTTTTTAAAGGGGTTCATCATCCAAAAATGAAATGATTTCATCGTTTACTCGGATTTCCTTCTTTCTGCTGTTATTATTTCAGCAGAACACAAAAGGAGACATTTTGAAGACTTCCCTTGTGAAAAAGCACACTTTTAAAAATAATACTTATACAAATAATAGCCTACACTTTAAAGGAATACAGTACCTGTCAAATGTCTGGAAACATACAGTAATTATATTTGTTTGAATGTTTTTGAACATTTTCAGCATCATTACTCCAGTCTTCATTATCGCATGTGTACTCTTTTAAAATGTACACTTAAAGTGTAATTTAACTGATTTTCAACCTGCTTTAGCAAAATGGAAGACTAAACTTTTTTTCATTGTTTTCTCTAGTCAGGTAGAACCAATATTTTTTTATATTTCTGGATAGGCAGCCAAGTTTTATTGAAAGCCATTTTGCCAGCAGTGAAGTACCCGTTTAAGTGACCTGTCATTACTATTATATTAGCTGTAACTGCATGTGTGCGCAAGCAGAAATTTAAGTTTGTGTTGTAAAAAATTCACATTTAATACAAATATTTATGAACATATAAACATTTATATAAATGTTCACTATATGAGCAGTATAAATATTCTTCAAAATGTCTCCCTTTGTGTCGCCTAGAAGTCTGAAAATCCACCAAGGATGTAATGAAAATAAACTGAATAAATGATGACTGAATTTTCAGTTTTTCATGAACTATTGCTGTAAATAATCATCCATCGCTCTGCCTCGCTCTTTCCTTTTCTCTTAAATGAGAAATAAAAAAGCCAATGAAAGAGATTAATATTAGGATGAGCAAAGATACAATTGGCCTCGGGCACTGATGAACAGAATGCAATGAATGAATTAAACCTACCCGTCATATTTCTCTCTCTCTCTCTTTCTCTCTCTCTCTCTCTCTCTCTCTCTCTCTAGAAGTTTTTTTGTCACATCCGCTCTTATCTCGGTTAATTCTTCTGACACCTCTCAGATAAATTCAGAGCTTGTCACAACTCCCTGAACTTCTCAACGGCTGAGCTGAATTTCATACTCTTTCTCTCTTTATGAGCTATATTTACCAATTTTCTTTAGGAATTTTGGCTTTAAGCTCATCATGCCCAGATAACAAAAGCTCTTTTGTTGTCACTGGTGGTCGACTCCTTTTGGACACTGCTAACATTGTAATGAAGGCCATTAAGTCCAGATTTAAACAGCCCTTGCGACACAATTTCTCTGAACATTGTTATTCACCTAGAAAGAGCAGACGTGTGAGAGCTACCCGAATGATTCACAAACGTTTGTAGAAGTGGTTTGCAGTGGTGTTCTGAAATGAGGAGACAAAGTCCTCAGTTTGTAAATCAAATGTAAATTCATGTTCCAGTTACACTTAATGTTGTCACGTTTTCTTGGTTAACCCTTTAAGCTCTGAATGATTTTTTAGAGTTGTTTTGTTTCTGAGTGACATACACAAAGGTAAAGACTCATAACTCCAAAACTACAGCAAGGAAAGTCAAAAGGTAGGTATCGTTTGATAGAAAACTTTTTAATTTTTTTTTTATTACATTTGGATATTCTAATGCTGAGAAACTGCTGATAAAAGACAAAACAAAAAAGTATGCTCAAGGGATTTTTTTTTAGAATAAAATTTGACATAGAATAACCCCGCAAAAGTGTGTAAAATTCGATGTAGTATGCACTCCAGGCGGCTAGGTGGCAATGTGAAGCAGTGAAAGTGAAAGAGACGCTGACACTGTTTTTCATGTTTAATACGGTAAAGCTGCTGCTTTAACCCTCGGTGCTCTTCGCGTGTCGCTCAAAAATGACAGATTTTTTTTTTCTTGTCAATGAAATTAATACTATATTTTAGTTTGATAATGTTTTGTTATTTTCCTGTACTGGCGCATGCCTGTGACGTAAACGCGACGAGAGCCACCGTGAGTGGAGCAGATCGGTGCCTTCACTGTCTAGCAGACTTTTGCGTTTTTTACCCTTTAGATGGGAATGCGACGGTGGAGCGTTTTTAAGATTTCCACTCTGGAGGGTGGTTTCACTTTTTTTGAGTTTTTAAGCCCCAAAAACGCTGTCGCCGTCTAAACGAAAGGCACATCTGATAAAATATTTTTACGTTTTCACCCACGAGCGTTCTCGTGTAAAGAGTCATACTGAGAACAATGATACTGATTAATACCATATTTGGTCGAAATTATAATATCTCCTCAGATGCGGCGATGGAGAGGCTGTCGTCGTGTCCCTCAACGGATCCGCCGAAGGAGACAAGGCCCGCCACGTGGGTGACAAGGCCCTGATCTCCCTCGAACATGACCGGAGAGGGTGTTTGAGGAGGAGAAAGTGAGACACGTGGGGACGTGGCTGGCATGCGCTCACTAATCTCCATGCTCTTAGGATGCCAATGGCTGCGTCGCTTCTTCTTCCTTGGGCGAAGTAGAGCCGGGAAAGGAAGAGCGGGAAAAGCGGCGTCGCCGTCTCTGGAGAGAGCTAGCTGTTTCTGCAGCACAGAGATGGGCATGCTCTCACAGACAGAGCATCCTCCAGTAGAGAGTGCAGTCTCGGCATGGTCTACTCCCAGGCATGAAATGCAGCGTGTGTGTCCATCGGATGCAATCTGCACGTGGCACAAGAGGAGCGAGGCATTTGGAACAACACTTCACGCTCTTATCACAGAGAATAGAAAAAAGGATATGTGTTGACGCCGGATAGCCACAGGTGAACGGCGGCCGGAGAGACACCTTCTGGTGTGAAGGCGTAGTCTGCTGAGTGCTGCTCGCTCAGGCTGAAAAGGGCTTGTTCGACGGCGAAGGCTTTCAAGGTGTCAGAGACATGAAGTTGTCGCTGAAGGAGTGAAATCTGCTAAAATTGCGTTTTTTGGGGACTATTATAGGCTAAGGCTGCACCCCCTTGGCGCCCGCACCATTGGATGTGCAGTTGCCACAGCACAGCCAATGAGTGAGCCAGACACTCACTGTGCTAGCCGTGCAGCTGTAAAATGAGTTTTACATTATAGGCTTCAGTAAATCGAGGAAAAGGATTTTCCCCACTGCGCATATCTACGCAATACGAAGTGACAGTTCGAAAGGGAACTTATATTTAGTTACTTTATAGATCTGTTTATTTACCTTACTTACGGCACATGTATCTAATGTAAACAGTGTTGACAACAGTGAACTCTAAAATAGCACCCATACATCAGATGTCTATTTCATGTTGTGATTTGCTCATTTGCTAGCCTGGTTCTACCAGACTCTCATACATTTAATTTGTACAGAGAATCTGGCCTCTCTCCATTGACAAGCGTTAACTTCCTTGAATGCGGGTACTCTGTTGAAGTTTAAAACTATTGGATCTGCCCAGAGTCACTCTGGATCTGCCATAACCAATCGCTAACGTTTGGTCGTGACATATGACGACTCAAACTAGCGCACAACGTCATCGTTCTCAGCCACTCCCTCTGTTCGCTGATTGGACCGGTAAAAAATGTACAGGAAAAAACCCAAGAATATACCACAATCCCAGACGTAGTTCTGAAGGAAAATGAAAATTGAGCGAAAGTATGTAGGAGGGCGGAGCCAGGCTAATCATTTGCAATACTTATAGAAGATTTTCCTGTCAGATGTAAATAGTAATTTAAAATAAGTGTCTTTAAGATGTATATAGTTTATGTAAATCCACTTTGGAGACGTGCGTGTGCTTACTAGAGCTCCCCTGATAGCTATACATAATAAAATTTGTTTTTTTCAACAAAATCACAACTATACTATACTGTCTAATGTATTTACACCTTCAACAGTTTACTCTAGTCTACTGTATTTCAACACATTTTAACACAAGGAAACCGTTTTTACTCACATTTGAAAACACCCACGTCGCTGATCTCCACGATGTTGTATAATGACGTATCCTCTCCCGTGGCCTCCTGAGATAGAAAAGTATCTATTGGATGAGCACTTGAAAATCTGTCCGGAAGCAGTAGATTATCCGGCATTCCGGGAACTTCTCGCCTACTCTTTTATGAATAATGATGTTTCGAACGTACTACTCCTTTCACGTACTCTTTTCTCTTACTATATAGTTTTATTTTTTACTATATTTTTGTCAACTTAAGTCAAAGTGTAAGACTATTCCTGAGAGCATTTCTGATAAGTTTTATACATACGGGTCCTGTTCTTAATATAACTATTTTTTCTTAGTGTGAAAATCGAATTTACCGGGTTTTTAAAAAAAATATAAATATCCTTTTGTGCAGTGGAAAGATTCCATACTATACTATATAATGAAAAACTTATGTTTATTATACACTTTAATTGACTATTGCTGCTATTACTTGACTATTAACAGAATTGAAGCCCTGCTGTAACTGTCATGCAATATGAAAATAAACTTTTATTTGGTTAACTATGTGTATATATGTTTTTTTAATCAATGGTCATATAATTGCATAGCCGTCTCGTGCGCCTTCTTCCCACGCACAGCCGTATAGTACACCGTTCTGACTGGTGATGACGTGGTGCGCGCAATGACAGTTGGGTGATCATCGCTCTCCACTTCCTGTGAAGTGATGTATCGGTGTTCCCTTATTCCCTTTGCCGTTCGAACTGAACATGTTCGCTCCCTTCGGATTGGAATCTCACTTATAGCGGAATACCCTGTGAAGTCCACTTCACAGTCCACTTACGGTCGAATGGAACGCACCTTAAGTCTCGATTCGGCTCTCCTGGTTGAGCTGCACTATATGGGTCGAAAAATCCAGTACAGACCGGCTGGTCCGCTCTATATATCCCCTACTGTGTGCTTATGTAGCCTACATATGCGGGCCCACTCTGTTGGCCGTTTTCTTTCCCACTTAACTGTGTCCCCCAGGTTGTTTTTTTCCCCCTGGGACTTATGCAGTGGATGCTTGGCGCGCACGGCGTTGACAAGGGGTTCCCGTAGCGTAATGCTATTACGCAGTACGAGAGAACCTCTCGCAAGAGAACGTACTCGGTTACCTAATGTAACCTCGGTTCTCTCTAGAAGAGGGAACGAGTACTGCGTAACCTGCCGTGATCGCGCCACAAGCTCATTTCGCTTCAGTCGATGAAAACCAGGTTAGCAGTCCCTGAGCCCTTCCTTTTATACGCTAAGCCACCCCCATTCTGGCGGGCTATGACGCGTGATGGCGCGATGCACCCTCATTGGGCGTGACGTCACGCAAGGCTCAGCGGTAGGCTGCTGCAGTTGTCACACGGCAGCCAATGAGCACGCTAGTCAGCCTGCTCAAGGTCTGCCTGCTGCTGCACTGCTGCACTTAAGGATAATTTTTTGGCTTCATATTTCGAGAAAAGATTACTTTACCCGTAGCGTAATGCTATTACGAAGGACTCGTTCCCTCTTCTACAGAGAACGTCTCGGTTATGGATGTAACTCTCGTTCCCTGAGTAGGAAACGGAGACGTTACGTCGAATGACGGCGAAATGGGGTTCGCTTAGAAGCCTATCCTCTCCGAACAGTAATAAAACGAGCCAATGGCAAGCAAACTTGGCCTTGCTGAACTCCGCCCCACCTTGTGGGTATAAAGGAAGTGAGCCGGCAACATACAGATAACATGCAGGAGCCAAGGCTGAACTCGGCTGTTTCAGCGGTACAGCGGAAGTGGCAGGAAGATGTTCCCTTTCGTTGTCACTTCGAGTTACGTCGAATGGCGACGAAATGGGGTTCCCAGTCCAATCACGCCACCTCGGCTGTCTTCCAGTGCCCTGCGTAAGTCTGAGCTCCCTGTCGTGAGACTAGCACGGACGAAGTACTCCTACTTAACACAGGAATACCAAGGTACACTGGGAAGCATATCTCAGTGGAAATATGCAATCAGTGCCTGCCCAAAGGGGGTGGGACTTAAGAATACACATATGACCCGGAGGGGGGTGCATACGGAGAACACTGGGGTGTCCAGCCCGCAGGGTTGAATATTTCAACCCCAGGGGTGGCAGACTGGCTTGCCAAGGGAAAGACACATGCTCGAGAGAGGCTTACAGTGGAAATACAAACGTGGGGGTTGCCCAGATGGGGAACAATGCACATGGCGGCACCTAGCCAACGCGAAAGCTGCCAGAGGTGTGGGCCGTCACACCAAGGGGGCACGGTCGACCTTGCTGCTGGTAAGCCAAAGCAATGGCGTCCACTATCCAGTGAGACAACCTTTGCTTGGAGAGAGCCTTTCCCTTCAGCTTCCCACCATAACAGACAAAGAGCTGGTCTGAGGTCCTGAAACACTGCGTTCTGTCTACGTAAGCATGGAGGGCGCGTACTGGACAGAGCAATGCTAAGGCTGGGTCTGCCTCCTCCAGGGGCAGCGCTTGCAGGTTCACCACCTGGTCCCGGAAGGGAGTGGTGGGAACCTTGGGCACATATCCAGGCCGGGGTCTCAGGATCACAGGAGAATAGGCCGGCTGGAATTCCAGGCACGCTTCGTCCACAGAAAATGCGTGCAGGTCCCCTACCCTCTTGATTGAGGCCAAAGAAACCAGGAGCGCTGTCTTGATTGACAGGAACTTAAGCTCCACTGATTGCAGAGGCTCAAAGGGAACACTCTGCAGGGCAGAACCACTGAGAGGTCCCAAGAGGGAACGAGAGGAGAGCGAGGAGGATTTAGTCTCCTCGCTCCTCTCAGGAACCTGATGACCAGGTTGTGCTTTCCCACGGACTTACCTTCGACTGCGTCTGAGCGAGAAGAGCACCAAGAGACGAAGAGGTTCCACTTCAACGCGTAGGCATGTCTAGTGGACGATGCTCTAGCAGAAGTGATGGTAGCCACCACCGCTAGTAGTAGGGTACTCAAACCTACCTCGTCCCGTCCAGGATCCACACGTGGAGGTTCCAAAGATCGGGGCGAGGGTGCCAAAGGGTGCCCCGTCCCTGAGAAAGGAGGTCCTTCCTCAGAGGAATTAGCCAGGGAGGTGCTGTCGCGAGGAGTACAAGTTCGGAGAACCAGGTTCAGGTGGGCCAGTGAGGAGCAACCAATATGACCTGCTCCTCGTCCTCCCTGATCTTGCACAGGGTCTGTGCAAGAAGGCTCACTGGGGGAAACACATACTTGCGGAGGCCCCGCGGCTAGTTGTGCGCCAGAGCGTCCGTGCTGAGCGTGCCCTCGGTCAGGGAGTAAAACTGGGCGCAGTGGGACGAGTCGTGGGAGGCAAACAAGTCTACCTGTGCGTCCCCGAACTGATGCCAAATCAGCTGAACCGCCTGGGGTTGGAGTCTCCATTCTCCAGGAAGAGGCTGAAGCCATGAGAGCTCGTCGGCTGCACAGTTCAGGTCTACCGGGATATAAATGGCTCGAAGCGACCTCAGATGCTTCTGACTCCATAGGAGGAGGTGGCGGGCGAGTTGCACATACGGCGGAAGCGTAGACCTCCTTGTCAGTTGATGTACGCTACTGTCGCGGTATTGTCTGATCGGTCTAGTACGTGCTGGTTCATGAGCAACGCATGGAAGCGGTGCATAGCGAGATGTACTGCCAGCAACTCGAGGCAATTTACATGCCATAGGCGGTGGGGTCCTGTCCAGGAGCCCGCGGCAGCATGCCCATTGCACATGGCGCCCCAACCCGTGGAGGAGGCATCCGTTGAGACAACAACATGCCTGGAAACTCGTTCTAAGGGTACTCCGGCCCGTAGAAAACTGAGGTTCGTCCACGGGGTGAAGGTCTGATGGCAGGTCGGAGTAACTGGTACTCGGAACGTGCCTTGATGCCATGCCCACCTCGGGACTCGATCGCGAAGCCAGTGATGAAGTGGTCTCATATGAAGCAATCCGAGCGGCGTTGCTGCGGCTGCAGATACCATATGCCCCAGGAGCCTCTAAAAAAGTTTCAGTGAAACCGCACTCTTGCCCTCGAATTGTCTCAGGCAAGTCAGCAGTGACTGCGCGCACTCGCTCGTAAGCTGCGCGCACATGGCGACCGAGTCGATTTCCATACCGAGAAAAGAGAACCTCTGCACGGGGCAAAGTTTGCTCTTCTCCCAGTTGACCCGAAGGCCCAGACGGGCTAGGTGCCGGAGCACTAGGTCCCTGTGTTCACAAACCTGGTCCCGAGAGTGAGCTAGGATTAGCCAGTCGTCGAGATAATTCAGGATGCGAACCCCGTGTTGACGTAGCGGCACAAGGGCTGCCTCACCGACCTTCGTGAAGACGCAAAGAGACAGGGCCAGCCCGAATGGGAGAACCGCGTACTGGTATGGCTGCCCCTCGAAAGCAAACCGCAAGAACGGTCTGGGTCGAGGAAGAATGGAGACATGAAAGTAGGCGTCCTTCAGGTCGATCGCTGCAAACCAATCCTGTGGCTGCACACATTCGAAAATGCATTTGGCCATGAGCATCTTGAATGGAAGCCTGTGAAGGGAACGGTTCAAGACGCGCAGGTCCAGGATTGGTCGGAACCCGCCGGTTTTCTTGGGGACAATGAAGTAGGGGCTGTAGAAGCCGGACCTCATTGCGGCTGGAGGGACAGTCTCGATCGCACCCTTCGCCAGAGGGGTGGCGACCTCCGCTCTCATGACAGCGGCATTGCCACCGACCATAGTGAAGCGGACTCCCCTGAAGTGGGGAGGAGACCGTGCGAACTGAATCGCATTAGACGAGCCTGATGGTTCGCGCGAGCCAGCGGGACAGGTTGGGAAGCTCTAACCAGGCTCCCAAGGACTGTGCCAGCGACAGACGTCCCCCCTGGGGGTGCAGCGAAGCGGAATGACCGGCCCGGCATAGCGGCCCGGTGTGGGGGCACGGTCATTAGCCGCGTCCTGCCAGAGGAGGCCAGGGAAGGACCAGCGTTCCACGGGTGCGTGCTCTGGCAGGGGTCTGGTGACAGAGGGGGATGAGAGCGGCGAGGCCTGTGGGTGGCGCGCGCTGTCATCCCCTTCTGAGGGCTCAGAGATGGGGATGTCAGTTCTTTCTTTAACCACATTAGGGTGCTGCCCACCCGTGGGTGAGCAGCGGGGAGTGGAGAACAAAAGATTATCCCCCGGCCCTCCACCGGGGGAAGGAGTGGTCCTGCTACCATCTCCTGACAAGAACTGGTCGCCATCTCTGAGCAGCCCATCTCAGGAGCGCCGCTTGGCCTGACGTTTAGCTGGGCTGGAGAGGGCTGGGGCTCCTTCCTACGATTTCCTCCACGATGCGGCCCAGGTGAAGGCTGCTGCTGGGGCCGTGCGGGAGGGGTGGGAGTCGCGGGAGGGCGCCCTCGCCACCCAAAAACCAATCATCTAGCCCGGGAAAGCATGGCTGTCAGCTCGGGATCTGGATCGGGCAATGCTGGCATGCCCGGAGGCGGCAGCACAGCCGAACCTTCATCTCCCGAGGACTCCTGCCCACCTTGTGATGCTGCGATGGACATTGAGTCATCCTCAGGAGCGCCAAATGACGCTCTCGGCCACTGGTCGAGTGCATCATCCGGTTGCTCTCGGATTGTAACACTTGAGAGGGGGGTGTGGGCCGAGGACGAATCGTCGGTTGTTGTTGCCACACTGTCACCCTCAGGTCACCCTGGCCACCAGCCGAAGTACCAGCTCTATTCTCACTAGAGGGGGTAGATCGGGGTGTGGATGAGGGGACTCTCACTCTTTCGAGATCACTGAGTCTCGACAGTAGTGTTACGATGGCCATGTTTCCGCAATGAAAACATGAGTCATCCGCAAGCGCTGCTTTGGCGTGCTCTAAGCCCAAACACGCAAAGCAGCGATCGTGCCCATCCAAGTCAGACAAAAGTCTACCGCAACCAGAAGGGCATGGGCGATGCATCTTTAAAAAGACGTGCCACGCGCTGCTCTTTTAGAGAGAAGGAAATCCCTGCAGATGCTGAAGCGACCAGGGAGAGAACACATACACACTGGCAGATCACTGCTCAGATCGCAGGGAATGTGCACTCGCTGGAACTCGCCGTCACACCAACACCTGGAGGGAAGCTCTTCTCGAAGAGGAAGTAGAGATTTAACTCAGAATGGCTTGAGGAGTGAAGAATAAACTTGGCTCCGAAAGCGAAAACATATCTGCATGTTGCCGGCTCACTTCCTTTATACCCACAAGGTGGGGCGGAATTATGCTATACAAATTCAGCAGACCCATGGCATTTGCTTTCCATTGGCTCGTTTTATTACTGTTCGGAGAGGATAGGCTTCTAAGCGAACCCCATTTCGTCGTCATTCTACGTAACTCGAAGTGACAACGAAAGGGAACCGAGGTTACATTAGGTAACCGAGTACATTTTGTACTTTTACATTGGAACAGATAAAGTGACAGATAAAGAGTTTGATTGGACGATTGCCAAATACGAGGTGTTTTATTTAAAGAAATATGTCTATCAATTTTTTTAACCTAGCTATGCATGAATATGCATTTTATTATTTGCATTTAGTATGTTAGTTTTTGTTAGAACATAAGAGCCATAAGAACTCTCTTTGCTCCAAGTAGAAAAAGAGAAGTAAGACAAACTCAGAAATCTCACTGACTCCCATACAGACAGAAAGACAGGGGCACCTGTCACTTAGAAAATAAGAGAAATGAAATGTTTGAGACAGACAGACAATGAGTTGGCCTTTTTCACTTCATTGACTGCAGGGTCTCGTGGAGCAGAAGAGATGAGAAAGTCAGACCTGTCTGCTTCTCACAGGAGTGATACTGTCAGCCATGAGCTTAGCTGTCTCACATTCACCTCGTTCAGAGACACGAGGGAAGGAAACGAGGGACTGAGGTAAATGAATGAATGAAATATCCTCTCATACATTTACATTCATACTCAGTCAGAGGCAGAGCCTCATAATACAAATATCAGGTGTAGAAACATTGGGTTGATTTTAGACGTTCAAAAGCGAATGGATAAATGAAACTCTCTCTCTCTCTCTCTCTTTCTAAATGTCTTTCACAGGGTTAATGAGCAAATCTGTCGCTGTCAGACTCTCATTCGTTCTTTTCTTTGCTCAGCCACGCCCTAATGGACCGAGCTGTCAATCATCTTTTTGTCCCTCATTATTTTGTTCTCTCTTAAAATACTTCTCTCTGTTTCACCATCAATCTGTCTTTCTTTATTTCTTTTTATATAGAATATGTAGTAATTTCTAGGTTTGGTGTATTGAATATTTCCTTTAATAATGGAAATTAAGAAAAATTGTAAATACGAGTAAATCCTTTTATACTGTCATTGTTCTCATATGTTTAATGTATGTATATGTACCACTCCATTATTTTTGTGCAACATGACAAAAATGGGCAAAACAATAGCTTATTAGCCGGTTAATAGCTTATTTTGCCTTGACAGCAAAGAGTGACCGTTGTTTTGTCGATCTCTTGCTTTCTATTTCTGTGCTGTAATGCAGAATAACCCGACCACTGTGAAATATCATTGTCAAGTCACCTTTATTTGTTATATTTTTATAACAATACAGATTGTTTTCAAAACGACTCCTCATTAATAAACAGGAAAATAACAGAATAATGCAAACTTCATCATATACTGTATGAGACAAATTCAGCTCTAAAAAGACAATAGTGTCATTATTCAGCTCAATCCAGTTCAAGTTTTGTTCTCATCCGATAGTGTCAGTGGAGTCAAATCAATGATATTACCAGTGAATTGGTCCCTAAACAGATTCACATACTGTAACTGTACATTGCATTTCTTCCTATTGGCTCTGACTGTGTTGTGCTGCGCAGCTGCTTCACATTAAGTGTGGACAGAAAAAACATTATCGGGAACTTGCTGCGTTGTGTCTGGTTAGTGTCAATGTGAGATCAGGTGAAAGACATGAAGGCTCATAATGTCTCTCAAAATTGAGCCACATGAATGTGCATTTCAGCTGATTTCTCATGGACGATGTTCTCAGTGTAATAATAAAACTAATAAATGAACTTACGGTGCCTCGACAGAGATTCACAACGATCATATTCTTTAACATCTCTAATGGTGAGTTCAATGGCTCAAAGGGTGCTCTGGTTTCTAAAATGGTGACCAGGTCGTGTTTTCCTATGGACTTACTGTCAACTGCATCGTGATGTGCGGCGATAGCGGCAACATACACTTGCAGGGTGGAGGGAGACAGTATTTGATCCAGCCCTTCTTGCAAGAAAGCACCACTCTGATCAGGCATTTACACGGGACTTCCTGGTGGAAAGAACACCAATCAACAAACAGACTCCACTTCAAAGCATTAGTGAGCCTAGCAGAGAGGGGTCTAGCTTGAGTGATAGTGTCTACCACCGCTGGGAGTAGGCCGCTTAAGTCCACCAGGTCCCATCCAGAGGCCACACGTAGAGGTTCCAGAGGTCTAGAAGCAGGTGCCATGGTGCCCCGTCTCTGAGAACGTAGGTCCTTCCTCAGAGGAATACGCCAGTAAGGTGCAACCATCCCTGACCTTGCACAGTGTCTGTGCGAGCAGGCTCACTGGGGTAAACGCATATTTGCATTAGTGCTGCCGTGATTAGTCGACGTAATCGACCATGCAAATAGGTCGACGCCAATATTTTTAGTCAACGTGACTAAAATAGACAACGTTTTAATATTGACCGCCTATTTATTTTTGGTCTCCCATCTCAAACGGCTCACTAATTCACCTTCACACACCAGTCGGTGCACTGTGCGGACACTGCTGGTTAATTTGCTATCCTCTTCCTTCCCCCTCCCCCCGCCTTCACTGCTTTGATGTGAAATATGGCGGAGGCAGGTGACGGTGCTTTCACAGTGGGCTCGTTTGCTGCTGTCCGAGCGCGATTGTTCCCGGCGAACCCTGGTGCGTTTGCGTGCATCTTACGTCATCGCAAACGTGCACGGCGCATGATAGAAAACAGAACTCAATATATTGTTTTTTTTTATTTTTATTATGTGCTATTATGCACAGCTGAGTGAACAGCACAGGTTTACTGTGTGTGTGTCGCATAAAGTGGCCTTCTGCTGCTTGCAAACGGACTCTTTTCAGGAGACAGTGGATTTCCAAATGTGTTGCCCTGATTCCACGCGATATGCGCAAATACACTGCAGGCTAACACTCGCTTGCATCCAAGGTAAATCATCAACACTATCATCCCTTACATGCATTTTATTTAACGAAACGCATCATAATTAGCTAAAACGCATGCGCAGGTCACTTTACTTCCTCAACAAGCGCGCACCCGAGTCCATGTTGCTTTCACATTCAAGCGAACCGCGGCACGGGCCCACCAAGTGTAAACGCGGGCTGCATAGCTGCGTGCCTGCCTGCTTTCAGCGAGATTTGTTATTAGGCAGAGCTAAGCGTAGTAGGCTAGTCCAGACTCTTTCAATTAAATTCCAATTTATTTGTATAGCACCTTTCACAATACACATCGTTTCAAAGCAGCTTTACAGAAAATGCATGCATTGCATCTACTTTACAATTCAGAGTGATGTTATCAGTTATGCATTTCAGAAATGTACATATAAAAATGTACAGTAAGCTAATAATGTAATAATTTAAGGCAGAACAAAGAGCTAATTTAAGTAATGAATACATACATGTTTGTTAATAGAGGATTAGATTAGGATTCTGACTAATATGGTATAGCCTAATGGAAATGCAGATGCTTAGATTGTTAATACATAATGTTTTTGAACAGGTGATATTTTATGTTTTGGCCCTTCAGTTGAGTTCAAAATAAAATGGACACAACAAAATAAACACTTGTTTTTTTTATGTTTTTTTATTAGTCGTTTAGATTAGTCGATTGTCTACCGAAACCAGGTAGACAATCCGGGACCATTGAGGGTGGCACTGCAGGCACAGGTAAACTTGGCAGAGAACAAAGCAAATCAGAGCTTCACATAACAGGTTGCAGGGAGTGACTAACATGTGTTAACTAGCATGAGCAGACATGAGAAAACCTAGCAAAGAAATTAATGAGACTAAATAGCATACAAATCAAAAGAAAAAATAAACAGGTGTGTGAGCGGTTACACACTTTTTATTTTCTCTCTGTGCGTTTCCAAAAAAGGAAAAAACATTAACGTGCAACAAATACGCGGTTAAGTCACTGTCTGTTCAAGCAGGGCCGGATTAAGAGTTCAGAGGCCCCTGGGCACAATGACCAACCCCCCCCCCCGCCCGTCCCCCTCATTTTTATTTTTGGGCAACTATCCCTTTAAGGACAAGCGGCAGCATGTTTACTATTAGGGCTACTGTCACTTTAAGATCTGCCCACGACGAGTCTAATATACACGCAATTGACAATCAGATTTTTTTCTTATATTTTTCTACTGTTCTTTCACTTTAGACATAACCAACTTTGTTTATGTAAACCTTGTGTGTATTTGCCAGTATTAGAGCAATAAGACTCGAAAGATAACTTAGTCTAGTACAGACGCTGTTAGACAGGCTTTTAGTGCATGTGCGCGTCGGGTGTATTGCGCTCAGAAAAGCACCCGTTAGAACAGCGCATCAGCAGCGAATGACATGTTTAACCAGTAAGGCTTTAAAGCACATGCAAATAATACATTTTTATAAACTACAGTGTCCCATTCCTCTGCATTTCATGTGAATATACGTCGCGCTGTACAGCATGTTGAGACGGAGGCGCCAGAGCTGCAAACTGATGGAATGCACGATCCTACGATATTTCTACAAAAGCAGATCGTGGAGACATTTTAATCGTCCACGATCAAAAATCGTGATATCACACACCCCTAATCTAACATAATATTTGACGGTGCCCAGCCCAGGGCCCCTTAGATGTCCTGGGCCCCTGGGCAACAGCCCAGTTGCCCTAATGGTTAATCCGGCCCTGTGTTCAAGGAGTGCTAAAACCTCGATTAGCTATTCATTAAAGTCATTTTGGCTTTATTATGGGTTTTAACTTTTGGCATAAAGTAAAAATTGTGTCATAGCCTACCTGACCAGAAGATGTTCAACACTTTTCTTAATGTTAAGGATTAAAGGATATCTGAATACTAAAATAAATATAGCTAACGTTAGCATACACAAGATCACAAACTCCATGAATTATCAGCTATTTAGTTATTATGTCCCTTCAGTTAGACAGAACAAATAAATGTCACATTAGACAAGGAAGTTGTAGGTTGTGTTTGAATAATGGCATATCTTATTTTACTCTCTGTCAGTTCAAAGCTAGATTAAAGACACATCTCTTTGACCTAGCATTCACATAATACATTATAGACTTCTATAATTCAATGTTAGGCTGCATAGATTAGGTCAGCCGGAACTGGGAACACTTCCCTTATATCCTGATGTACTCATTACATCATATGAAGAATGGCTTCTACGCTAATTTTAGTGTCTCTGTTTATCCCGAGGTTTTCCCGTAGTCTGCCGTATCCAGATCTGACGAAGGACCTTCGCCTGGACCCGATGACAACGCAGTGCTGAAGTGCCAACTAGCCTCTCCCTATGAAGGATCCCTTTACCACTCTACGGATAAAGCGTTGTGGGGAAATTCGGCTCGCGCACCTTCCACGAAGTGATAAAAATACAATTCTGTATCAAAATTTAAGACAAGTAGTTTGTTTAGGCATGGTTTGCAGGGAATTACAAACCTGCGCATATTCAAACGCATATTACTATATAATTAATTCTTGATGCGCACGTGAGCACCATCAGTGTTTATCACAGGTTCGCGTTTAAAATCTGTTTAGAGAAAAAATGTGTCGTCTTAGCGGCCCCTAATTAATAACACATGATCACTTCGACGGAAGTGATTCAATCAAAACTAACTTTAGCTGGAAAATAACATTATTCAAGAACCGCTATAAAGCCAAAAAAATATGTTACCTTAAACTATACGTTTATCTCTGTAAAACTGCTTTGAAACAATCTCCATTGTTAAATGCGCTATATAATTGAAGATGACTTGACTTATTTATCCTTGCTCGATGAAGAATAAGGCCACATTTACACATAGCCGGGTATTTAGAGAAACGAATATTTCTCCCCCTCCGTTTTCAATAATAACATCGTGCACACAACCCGCATAAATACACCGTCGAGCGCCTTTATAACTATGCTAAACCTATGGGCGGCAGTGTAGGGAGAAGGATAAAGCCATGCAAGCCAATCAGAATCCTCAGAATCGACAAGAGAGAACCTAAAACCCCGTTTCTCCCAGTTGACACGACAACATATAACCGGCGTTTTCAGAAATCTCCACTTTGGCCGGAGTTTTTAGAAATAATCGTTTTCTGGGATAAAAACGGCGTTTTCGTGTAAATGACAGGCCAAAACGCAGAGAAATATCTGCGTTTTCCCATCGTGTAAACGGGGCCTAAGACGGCCCAACAGTCGGTTGAAATTTAAAAGGCTGATTCGCGCTTCAGGGCAGTGACGAGTACATATGTTGTCCCAGCCCAATCTCATCCCAAGGCGTCATATACTGACGCTTTTGACATATCGTCTACATCCAACGCACATGGCACCCTTTAGCGTCAATATGAGACGCAGATAGATATGGGCCAGAAGGCGCCTCCTAGCGGCCTAACCCTAACCCTACCCCAGACCTAAACCCAACCATAACCGAACAAAGCTCTGTGCGTGTCTTATTGACGCTAAAGGGTGCCATGTGCGTTGGATGTAGACGAAATGTCAAAAGTGTCAGTATATGACGCCCTAGGATGAGAATGCGTTGGTTGTCCAGTGGTTGTCCAGACACCCTAAGCACAACCTTAAGCAATGGCCCTGAATGGTGTTTAAATGTCAACATTGTGACAATGCTGTAACAACCTTCACCACACAACGTAGTTTTAGCAACCTTTTAGCCATGTTGTTAAAACGTTGTTAGAAGGTTGGGTACGTTATGCCAACGTTATGCAAACGCTCAAACAGTAGAGCGTTGGCGCTAGCAACACCAAAGTCATGGGTTCGATTCCCAGGGAAAGCAAGAACTGACAAAATGTGAAATGTGTACTTTGGATAAAAGCGTCTGCCAAATGCATAGATGTAAATGTAATACTCAGGAGAGGGAGTGCGTCGTGATTGGCTGGAGCATGAACTTGGCAGATCTGTGACAGTAATATGGTTACAGATGATTTAATAAAGTAAATGGCCTTAAAACACACCACCATTTTAGACAGACTTACATATCGTGCAAGTCAATTTGTCAACTAATGCACAATAAAAATATTACTTAGTAGGAGTGAAATAGATGGTGTAGCCTACTAATAACAGCCTCTCAGTGAACTCACCAATTTCTAAACATCTGGAAACTACAAGACCACCCCCCTCCCCCCACCCACCTACCCACAAAAAAAAAGAAAGTCCGCCCCAATAATTCATTTCAATAATTCAAGGGGGGGAAAAAAAAACAGATGTGCTACCCACGTCCTAATAGCAAAAAGGTGAACTTTACAGAGGTCTGAGTCTTTCTCATTTAGTTTCTGGGAAAACAAGCCGAGAGCCGGATGAGCTCATGTTTTCACCTCCTGCTCAACTGAGCGCGCCAAGGGTTTGAGGAGGCCGCGGTGCGTCTGTCACAGCTCAGCGTGATTGGCCGAGACGTGCTCTTTTTAAAACACTTTGACTGCATTGTTGAGGAATGAACTTTTCTTGGGGTTCAAGAAAGTCTAAACTGAAGTTCTGCCACCAAATACGAGCAAAAGAGAGGGAGAGACTAAAAAGTGCTGGCTCTACTTAAAATTGCCCAATTACAACAAAATCAAGTTAGAGAAATATATAATTTAACTTGGCCAAGCTAGAACTACATTTTATTGCATTTTTTGTTGCACTGGTTAGAGTTTGTGGGCATAACAATGGATTTTTTGGTGAGGTTCTTAAATTTAAGAAAGATTTCTTGTTTATGTTGTTTTCCAGAAAAAAAAAAACATTTTCAAATATATATCTTGACTTTTGAAATGTGATACTGTGTGTTTAAAGGGAAAAGAGAGAGTTTTGTATTTTTATGATAAAGTTATTATTTTAATATCTGAATAGTTGCACTCATGTGAAATTTTTTTTTGTCTTTAATAAATATTATTTGAACACTTTCATGTCACGTAAATGCTTGTGAATAGCAAATGCTTTACGCAGAATATACAATAACAATATCTTCAATAAACCTCTGTCAAACCTTCGTCGTCGGTTAGGAACCTGGGTCTGCTCTTTGATACAAATCTTTCATTTGAAAGTCACGTTTCTAGCATCTGTAAAACCGCATTCTTCCATCTTAAAAATAGATCTAAAGTACATCATATGCTCTCAATGACAAATACGGAACAATTAGTTAACGCGTTCATGACATCAGGGATAGATTATTGTAATGCTCTTACGGGTGTTTGCCCTGCTTAACAAACAAACTACAGCTGGTCCAAAACGCAGCAGCTCGAGTCCTTACTAGAACCTGGAAGTATGACCATATTAGCCCGGTTCTATCAACACAGCACTGGCTTCCTATTAAACATGATATGAATTTGAAAATATTGCTGATTTCTTACAAAGCACTAAATGGTTTAGCTCCCCAGCTCTTAACGCATTAGTCATTCACGTCTATTGCGATTCAGATAAAACGCTGTCAAAATAGTTCCGGTTCACATGGTTACTCGGAAGCGATAAATAATTCTGTATTATAAATGTTTAAGGCCAGACAAGTAATTTGTTGAGGTCAATTTCTAAAGAAAGACTACACGCCTGCGCACATATTCAAACGCGCATACCTAACATGTAATACGCATGTGCACGCCGTCAGCGGTTTCACAGGATTGAGTTTTTAAAGCTTGCGCAGAGATTAAAAAGAAAAAGAAAAAAATATATATATATTATTATTTTTTTTCCAAGGCTTACACCTTGGAAAATATTTCAAGGTTTGCATTCACGAGCCACCAGTGAATGTTGTTGTGCAAATGAGCAGGCCGAAGCGCATTGAGGGGTTTCTGTTAGACTGGTGTCATGTTAGCGGCCCCTAAGTTAATAACTAATGATCTTTAGGTTATTAAGGAAGGAAGTGAATCAATCAAAACTAACTTTAGCTAGACAATAACTTTTTTTGAGCTGCTGTAAAGCCAAAACAATCTATATTGTGTATTTTATTTATTTGGTGCTATGATGCGCAGCAGAGTAAATGACACTTGTGTTGACTGTGTGTGTCAAGTCAAGTCACCTTCATTTATATAGCTCTTTTAACAATATTGATTGTTTAAAAGCAGCTTATCACTGTAAAATGCGCAATATATTGACCCACGTTCTGTTTTCTATCATGTGTTTTGCAAATTTGTGATGATGTAAGATGCACGCAAATGCACCAGGGTTCGAAAGAATCAAGTTGAGTGTGAAAGCAGGGAACCTGGAACAATAGCTCTCGGACAGCAGCAAATGTGCCCACTGGCTCTGGCTCCATGGTTGGAGGGGGGCTCGTCTAGCTCATGGTCCTTAGTGGGCGTTTGTTGGGGCTCTGGTTCCGGTGAGTCTTATCTGAAGTGGGCAGAGAGATGGCAGCTGGTGATGGTGGAGGTACCGGGGAGTTGGAGCTGATGTCGCTGTCCTCGACAACTCCCACGAAAAGGGCCTACACACCCACAAGGCATAGTCAACAAACTTGGTGAAGGGACGGTGATCCTCCTCCAACAGCAAGACCTGGACAAGGATGTGGTCCTTCCTGCTCCAGATGAATCCAGAATCTACAGAGAAGAAAGGTTTTTGTTATTTAAAAAGCGCGTAAAAAGCGAGTAATGTGCGCCTATAGGGGGGTCCACAATGCGCGTACACTGTGCTTATTACACGCGTAGGGACGCGCAGCAGTACACAATATTAAAAATAAAAGGATTACAATCTAAAATATTAATAATGTGTACATATAGATATGGTGGAATCTGGCTTGTCCCGTAGATGGTCTGCTTGCCTGCTTTAACCTTGCGCATGAGCAGATCCATTTGCGCTCTGGAGAAGAAATCAGTCTTTCCGCTTGCAAATTCCGCCATGTACATAGCGAATCCACCATGGCGCTTGCGCAACTGGCTTTTAAAGGGAATGGGAGATGGGACTCTGGTTTATTTATTTTTTTAATAAAAACTTTACTCATTAAGAGAATAGGCACAACCCTTTTAGGCCATGCGCTGCGCCTGCCGAACATTTTTACTACATTTAAACTAGCAAAAAGTGGATTCAGACATGGCCTATAATTATATATAATCATAATTTGTTACATTTATATAGCGCTTTTTCTGGGTACTCAAAGCGCTTTACATGGAACATCAACCACCACCAATGTGTAACATCCACCTGGAATGCGACGGCAGCCATATTGCGCTAGAACGCCCACCACACACCAGCTTACTGGTGAAGAGGAGACCGTGATGAAGCCAATCAGTAAATAGGGATGATTAGGAGGCCGTGATGGACACAGGCCAAGGGGCAAATTTGGCTAGGAAGCCGGGGTTACACCCCTACTCTTTTCGAAGGTCATCCTGGGATTTTGAATGACCACAGAGAGTCAGGACCTCGGTTTAACGTCTCATCCTGGGGCGTTAGGACCCAGGCTCAGCCCTGCTTAGCTTCTGTGGGCAACCAGTCTTGGGCTACAGGGTGATATGGCTGCTGGCCCTAAGTGCACTTGGCTTTACACCATGCACTTAGATCGTTAAAATAGGGCCCAATGTCTTTACTGTCACTCTTGATCAATTAAATGCGCCCTCAATGAAAAATATTATTAATTTCTTTTTTTTTTTACGGACCCCAAACTGTAGAATTCAGCCGAATACATTTTTTAAAATAATTTTTTTAAATAAAATAATAATAAAAAAGCTGTCCAGGTAGGCAGCTCACTAGGTTTTGTAGCAACATCTCTCATTTCAGACAGATTAAAACTTTATAATGGACTCCAGAGTGAAGTGAGTCATTTTGATGCATATTCCTCGTTAGAGAATGCAGTGATTAATGATCTGGCCTATGAAACGCAAGTACCCAAAAGAGGAAATATGCTTTTTTTATTGTGAGTGTGTCCAGGTGGGAATAACATTCCACAACTGCATGAAGAAACCAAACACCAGCACGAAGCCAAGCGTAAGTGAAGCAGCTGTTCGCAGTGTTGTTTTTGATGTAGAAGTCATTCAATCATTTGCAGTGGAACACCAGGTTTCGTAATCATTGCCTATGCTTTTGAAACTGTCTAGAAGGGACTTTGACATCGTGAAGAGTTGCTGAAATGCTGGATGACATCATCAAGTGCTGACTGGAACAGGCGTTGACATCATCAACACACATTCTTGATTACCACACATTCATTCTGTTGTGTGACTTAAAAGCCAAATCTAATTTCCTATCGGATCAATTACTTCAGACCGCAGAAAGGTCAAATAAACCATAAAATGCCTGACTGATGATAATGTGCTGCATAACTAGCCAGAAGAAGCATGAAAAAATGAGCGCTAAAACTGTGGGAACTTTGGTTAAAAGCAACTTTTGGCTTTTTGCTGTGAATTAAGCAGTATGTTCAAGGTAAACTGCGTTTATATTTTCTTATACAAACTACATGTGATGCCCCAATTGTTGGTTCGTCACAATTGATGAATATAATATTATCATTGCATGTGAAAATACATTGAGTGGATGGTGGTTCTGCCATACCAGTGGAGGCGGCGCTATGTGAGTGCAGTGTGTTGCGACGGGTCTGCTGCGTTGCTCATCATAACCCAGCACGACCAGAGCTGATCACATGCACATTGTTTTCCTGTTTTTATTCCACCATTCCACAGGTTAGTCGATTGTTATGTCAATCTTCATGGATGTTGAAAGAATACATGTTAGTGCATATTGAGTGTTACAAATTGATTCGTATAAAGTTTTATATGGTTAATAACAAAATGAAATGGCCATATTCACCCGCGATTGGACGGTATATGCTGCATTACAGACTTGATTGAAGGTGAACATGTTTAAATAGGTCTTTATATTAGTTCATAATAGGGCTGTCGCGGTGAAGGAATTTCCCTTGCAGTAATTTTGAGTGGCTCAATAGCGCTATATGCGGTAATATCACCATTTATTTATATTTATTTGTTGTTATATAAATAAATGTTTCGATGTGGTCAGCATGAACAAAAACAAAGACATTTTCAGTAATCAATGTAAATGAAACTAAACGCATTGAAAGACTATAACTCAGCGTGCAGTTACATTGTAACGGCAACAGACTACCTTTGATGAGTCATTAAACCGTTGATTCAACGAATACGTTCAAAAACGTACTCGGTTACCTAACGTAACGTACTCGGTTACTAACGTAACCTCGGTTCTCTCTAGGAGAGGGAACGAGTACTGCGTCGATATAGCGACGCTACGGGAAAGATATTTCTTTTTCGAGATTGAAGCATAAAAATTAATCCTTAATTTTGTAAAATATGTAAAACGCTTTTCTGTAGCATACAACCTTAGGCAGAGCAATACCGCACGCCCATTGGCTGCTCTGCCAAAAAAAAAGCACAGCCTATGCGAGGCCAGAGACGCTGACCAATGAGGGCGCTTCGCACCCTTCTGCGTCATCTCCCGCCGAAACAGGCGTGGCCTAGGTCTATAAATACCAAGCATAGCTGCCTCCACTCCGATTTTCGTCACAGAAGCGACACAGCGTGGGCACGCACGGCATGAGACGCAGTACTTGTTCCCTCTCCTAGAGAGAACCGAGGTTACGTTAGTAACCGAGTACGTTCTCTTACGTAGAGTTCTCTCCTACTGCGTCGATATAGCGACGCTACGGGAACCCCTGTAAGACGCCGTGCGTGTTCTTGGACCGACACAGACACCCAAGGGCGCGCGCGCGCGCCCCGGCATACAAGCGCCTACACCAAGAGTATATAGGGAGAGCGGCTAGAATTAGCATCATCCCTTTATAATAGCGCCCCTAAGGGCATAATAACATATATATGTAAATATTAGATATATATGGGGGGTAATAGCATGCTCATAGGACACATTGTCAGTGAGTGATGCTTAAAACATTTTAGTGACCTGGGCCGCCGCGCGGGGCAGGAACACCATACCTGGTCTTAGACCGAGAGCAGTTTAGCCTGCAACGCAGGAACCTCTAGGTTATAGAACCTTATAAATGTAGACGGGGAGGCCCAGCCTGCCGCCATACAAATATCTTGTAACGAGATTCCGCTATACCAAGCCCACGAAGAGGCCATGCCTCTCGTAGAATGTGCCCTGATGCCCAGAGGGCATTCCACACCTCCCGATGCGTAGGCTAGCGCAATGGCGTCCACCACCCATCGGGACAAACTCTGTTTCGTCGCAGCACGCCCTTTAGAGCGCCCACTGAACGAAACAAAGAGCTGCTCCGACTGTCGAAAAACAGCGGAGCGGGACACGTAAGCTCTTAATGCCCTGACCGGGCAAAGGAAGCTATTTCCGTCCTCAGAGGCCGGCAGAGCCGACAGGGAGATGACCTGAGCCCTGAACGGTGTGTTGAGGGACTTAGGTACATACCCATGCCTCGGTTTCAACACGACTATAGAGTCGTTGGGCCCGAACTCCATACAAGAGGCTCTCACTGAGAACGCTTGCAAATCCCCCACACGCTTCACTGAAGCGAGAGCCAAAAGAAACACGGTCTTGAAAGACAGGTGCTTCATGTCAACTGAGTGAATAGGCTCGAAAGGGGCCCCTTTCATAGCGTTTAACACTGTAGAAAGGTCCCAAACGGGGACTGAAGGAGGCCTTGGAGGATTTAACCTCCTGGCTCCTCTAAGGAAACGGACCACCAGGTCGTTTCTGCCCAGTGCATGGCCAAGCGTCGGATTAACGAACGCTGATATGGCTGCCACATAGACTTTGAGCGTGGATGGGGTCCTACCCTTATCCAACAGCTCCTGCAGGAAGGAGAGAACCTCCGTTTCCCCGCACTGAAGGGGTGACAGACCTCGGTCTGAACACCAGCCAGAGAACACCGACCATTTGGAAGCGTAGAGCCGTCTAGTAGACGGGGCCCTAGCCTGCTCGATCGTGTCTAACACTCCTCTTGGGAGTTTAGCGGGTACCCGTTTATGGCCCACACATGAAGGGACCATAGCTCCGGGTGAGGATGCAAAATCGAGCCCATGGCCTGCGAGAGAAGGTCCTTCCTCACTGGGATCGGCCACGGAGCAGTACTCTTGAGCTGCATCAAAACTGGGAACCAAGGTTGATTCGTCCAGTATGGTGCGACAAGAAGCACTGAGCATCCGCTTTTCCTGATTCGCTCCAGCACTTGAGGCAGGAGTGAGACAGGGGGAAAAGCATAGAGCGGACGGCGGGGCCAGACCTTGGCCAGCGCGTTCGTGCTCTTTGAAAAGAATTCCGGGCAGTGAGCGTTTTCCTGGTTTGCAAACAGGTCTACCTCCGCTCTGCCGAACATTTTCCACAGCAGACGCACTGTCTGTGTGTGTAGGGACCATTCTCCTGTTGGAACGTTGTTCCGTGAGAGTCTGTCTGGTCCTACGTCCTACTCTCAGCGAGCGCAGGTTGTGCTGGGCCCATACCAGTATGCGTTCCGTCAACCTGAAAAGGTTTCGGGATCTCACGCCACCCTGGCGGTTTATATAGGCTACTACCGACGTGTTGTCCGAACGGACCAGGACGTGGTGTCCCTTTATCCGAGGACGGAAACGCCTCAGCGCTAAGTCCACTGCCATCATTTCTAGGCAGTTTATGTGCGGTAGTTCGACTCGTTCCGCCCACTGGCCAAAGAACGGTCTGCCTTCGAGCAGTGCTCCCCAACCCGAGGTGGAGGCGTCCGTGGACACCACCTTCAGGCTCGAGGAAGTCCCCAGGCTTACACCTGACCGGTACCAGTCTGACGCTCTCCATGGTGTCAGGGCTGAAATGCATTCCTGATTGACCTTGAGGCGACAACGACCGTGAACCCATGCTCGGCGCGGTACGCGCGCTTTTAGCCAGAACTGCAGTGGGCGCATGCGCAGCAGGCCCAACTGTAGAGCTGCCGAGGCTGCGGCCATGAGGCCTAGCATTTTTTGAAACCTCCTGAGCGGCACTATATGACCGCTGCGGAAGGATTTCGCCATCTGCAGGGAGTTTCGCCTGCGCTGTGATGACAGCCGAGCTGTCATAGACAGCGAGTTCAGTTCCAGTCCCAAAAAGGAGATCCTTTGACTGGGAAACAGTGAACTTTTCTCCCAATTGACTCTCAGACCTAAGCACTCGAGGTGATCGAGTATTAGGGTTTTGTGGCGAATGAGTTCTGAAGGCGATTGAGCTAGAATCAGCCAATCGTCCAAATAATTCAGAATTCGAATGCCGCGGAGTCTCAGGGGTGCCAGCGCCGCGTCCATGCACACTGTAAATGTACGAGGTGCTAGAGACAGGCCGAATGGCAGGACTGTGTACTGATATGCCTGGCCCTCGAAGGCGAATCTCAAAAATCGCCTGTGACGTGACGCAATTTGTATGTGAAAATACGCGTCTTTCAGATCTATTGCCATAAACCAGTCTCCTCGGCGAATCTGCGCGAGGATTTTTCTGGTCGTGAGCATTCTGAACTTTCGCTTTGTCAGCGCTTTGTTCAAATGCCTGAGATCTAAAATGGGTCTGAGACCCCCGTCTTTTTTCGGTACCAGGAAATATCTGCTGTACAGACCCCCTTCGCTTTGAGCTTGAGATAAAGGCTCTATGGCCCCTTTGCTCAATAGCTTCGCTATTTCGGCTCGAAGTAGGTGTGCTACTTCTGTTTTCACCGTGGTTTCGACTTTCTCCGTGAAACGGGAAGGGCATCGATAAAACTGTAGCGAATAGCCTCTTTTTATAGTCTCTAGCACCCATTCTGAGACCCCGGGAAGTCTTTCCCATGCATCTGCACATGTGACTAGGGGTTGAATGTAATCTGGGCCCTGGTCGCGAAATGGCGGCGACACGAGAGCAACCGTGTGCTGTAACATGGACGCCGTGGCGTGTGAGGCGGGGGGCATGTTTAACACAGTATGCATCCCGCGCGCGCTCGGCTCTCTGTGTTGAGAGAGAGCGCGCGGGGCGAGCCCCGTAGGGCTCGTTATGTTTGTGAATAAACGTGGGCGCTTGGTGGCGGGCACATTTATAACACCGGGGACACTGTGTTTGTGTACTGACTGACCGTTCGTTAGTTTCGTTTTTACAGAAACCGCGGAACGTGCAGTGTGTAGTGGTTGTGGGCACTGGGCAGTGGGCACGCTCACTACATGTGAAGCACAACCGACATGAGTCGATTTTATGTGTGCAAACCCTGTGTTGAACGGGGCTGTGTTTGTGTGAATGAATGGGCACTGGGTGGGCATTGCAGTTACACACATTACACCGTCGGCCTTGGCCGGGACACCAGAAATTAAACTCTTTTTTAGATTTATCTGGGTCGCCGTGAAAACGGCGTTTGTGTGCAGGCAAACGGGCTTTACGGCCGGTTTGTTGGCTGCTGAATACACTGGTACAAACACGGAACTTAGGGCTGTACAAGCGGGAATCTTGGGTGGAAGTCCGGCCGCAGCGGGACCCGAACACCGTCTTTTTCCCAGCAGGGCTAGGATGGCGCCGAGGCCTCGGGTTTGAGAGTGATCTTGGGCCGAGGACCACGCGGTGGCGGGCGGCGTCCGGCGGAGCGAGACCGTGGTCTCTCTCGGGCCTGTTGCTGGGCCGGCGCGGCGGGCGCGGGGCGCTGCTGAGTTCGGGCAGGCGGCTGTTTAAGTCTTCTGTACCTCAGCGAATCGGTCCGCGAAGTCCTTCACGGAAGATCCGAAGAGGCCAGTCGGTGAAATGGGAGCGTCGAGGAACGCAGAGCGCTCCGACTCCGCCATTTCAGAGAGAGTCAGCCACAAATGTCTCTCGGAAACAGTAGCTGAGGCCATGATCCTCCCAATGGCATGTGCGGCGGACTTTGTAGCACGAAGAGCTAGGTCTGTGGCGCTACGTAAGTCCGGAACACTGATCGCGCCCGGGCCTTCCTCGTCTAGCTTGCGGAGGAGGTTGGCCTGGTGGATTTGGAGCACCGCCATGGTGTGCAGCGCCGATGCAGCTTGTCCGGCGGCGGCGTACACGCGGCCGTTCAAAGCTGATGACGTGCGGCAAGCTTTGGATGGTAGTACTCCCTTAGCCCGCCGTCCAGCAGAGGGTGGGCAAAGGTGAGTCGCTACAGCCTCCTCGACCGGAGGGAGAGCATGGTAGCCTCTGTCTCGAGCACCGTCCAAAACGGAGAATGCTGGCGAGGCAGAGGTACGCACTCTGGCTGAAAATGGCGCCTTCCACGATTTCGCTACCTCTTCATGAAGCTCAGGAAGAAATGGGGCGTGTCTGGAGGGTGGCGCAGCGCGTTCTCCAGAAAGGAAGCAGCCATCCAGCCGGTTGAGAGCAGGTTGTTCGGGCGTCGACCAATCGAGGCCGAGGCTCGACACGGCCTGTGTGAGCAGACGCATCAGTTCTGCCTCGATGCTGATCTTCCCTCCTCTGAGTTCCGGAACAGCGGGGGAGGGGAGGTCCACAGAGCTCGCCCATCCCTCGCTCTCCGAAGCGAGAAGCGAACAGCAGTCGTCATCCCCCTCAGATACGGCTTGTTGGTCGTCCTCCATAATGGACAAAGCGGCGGGCTGCGGCTGTTGTCCATCGGTGAGCGACTCACACGAAGTGTTGAGAGGAGCTAGCGGCGGTGGCGGCGGCGAGCTCCTCGTGGAGGGGGGTTCCGGGACCCGCTGAGCGCGGCGCTTCTTACGGCGCGGCGCTACAGGGGGTGGGTGAGCAGCTTCGGAGAATGATGCAAGGCGAGTCCGCAGTCGCGATGGGCATCATATCACAATGATGGCAGCCGCCATCACCGAGAGCGATAGCTGCATGATCCTCGCCCAAGCAGGAAACACACAGCTCGTGGTGGTCCCCGTCGATGAGCGCAGCTCGACAGGAGCCGCAGGAAACACGAGACATCTTTAAAAAGACACTCGTTGCTCTTTGTGAGAAAAAGTATGTGACGCAGTAGGCGAACACACACACAAAACACACACAAAGTGATCAAAGGATATTCCACGCCGGAGAAGCGCAGCAGGGAACGGCGGCTGAAGGCGGCGAAGACCAGCGGCTTCAGGTAAGGGCTCGTCCTGCTGAGGTGCTGTATCAGACGGCTGTGGTGGCTCGAATCCGGTCCTACGATGCGTGTAGCTTCGTGAAGGATAGAAAATCGGAGTGGAGGCAGCTATGCTTGGTATTTATAGACCTAGGCCACGCCTGTTTCGGTGGGAGATGACGCAGAAGGGCGCGAAGCGCCCTCATTGGTCAGCGTCTCTGGCCTCGCATAGGCTGTGCTTTTCTGGCAGAGCAGCCAATGGGCGTGCGGTATTGCTCTGCCTAAGGTTGTATGCTACAGAAAAGCGTTTTACATATTTTACAAAATTAAGGATTAATTTTTATGCTTCAATCTCGAAAAAGAAATATCTTTCCCGTAGCGTCGCTATATCGACGCAGTAGGAGAGAACTCTACGTAAGAGAACCTCGGTTCTCTCTAGAAGAGGGAACGAGTACTGCGTAATGAAATTACGCACCGGGTAAAGTCATCTTTGCTTGAGATATGAAGCCAAAAATGTATCCTTAAATTTGTATATATTGTCAACGCAGTGCAGCAGCAGGCAGACCTAGAGCGGGCTGTCTTGCGTGCTCATTGGCTGCCTCGCGGCAACTGCAGCAGCCTACCACTGAGCCGGGCGCTTCGTCATTTTTCATTTCTTCAGCGAGCTCTATGCATCGCTGGACTCTGAGAGAAGCCGCCTCCGTCGAAACCAGCGACCAGCAAGCCTGGGAAAACATCTGAGGAAGCCGGCCGTCTTCGCCACCTTCAGCCATCCGTGCTTGCTACGCTATCCGGCGACAGAAAGTATCCTTTTCAAACTGAGAATCTCTCCGTGAGTTCTCCGCCGCAACCCACATGTCTAAAAGAGCGAGGCGCCTAACAGGCTCAACGGGTGCTTTCTACCAAGCCGCCGCCAAGCGCCCGCTTCTAGTTCAGCACCCTTCCTGCCAGAGCTCCACACCGAGCTCTTGAAATCGTGGAACGCTCCTTTCTCCGTGAAATTCCGCTCTCCTGCCTCCTCGACGCTCTCCCACGTGGACGGAGCCGTTGAGAAAGGTTACAGCCTGATTCCACCAATGGAAGAGGTGGTCGCAGTGCATCTTTGCCCGCCATCTGCAAAAATGTCGCTCAAAGCCCTTGTCAGGCTGCTTCCGCCCTGCACTCAATGGCAGTCTTCCAGATCCTCCAGGCCGACCTCCTCCGCCGTATGGACGCTATGGGCCTGGTTCAGGACATTGTCACGGATTTGCCCAGCGCGACGGACCTCTCCCTCCGCGCCACTAAATCCGCGGCCCAGGCTATGGAAAGGTGCATGGCCTCGCTCACTGTTACGGAGAGGCACCTCTGGTTGTCACTCGCCGGCATGAGCGAATCTGAACATGCTGTGTTCCTCAACTCTCCGTTCTCTCACGCCGGTCTCTTTGGCCCAGCGGTAAGTGGGATTGTGGACCGGTTTTCGGAGGTTCAGAAAATGTCACAGGCCATGAACTTGTTCCTTCCACGGCGCTCTAGCTCCTCTGCAGGCCGCTCTCAAGCCCAGCCTCCTGCACGAAGCTCCACACAGCGCCCGTCCCAGCCTCCGCCATCTTCGCAGCGACGGCAGGGCGGCCGCCCTCGATCGCGCTCGAACAGCCGTCATAGGCTGGAGCAGGCAATTGAACTATGGAAAATATCCATTTAACTACTAAAAACAATAAGCTGATGGTTCATTTCAAGTTCCTGAAGAAGGATTTTGATAGTTCCATGAGTTTCAAATGATTTATTCTGTGGTGAAGGAAGAAATGGTGATGAACTTGAAAGGTTTGTTTGACTCTGTTCTGGTTGAATGTTTACTCTCTCTCCAATGAGAACATGGCTGGAGTGCAGATTGTGGCCTGCCAGTCCTGGGGCCTCATTTATAAACGTTGCGTACGCACAAAAGAAGACGTATGCCGCTCTCTACGCAATAATTGGTATTTATAAAAAGCAAACTTGACGGGAAAATGTGCGGAAAACGGGTAAAATGGGAAATGGCGACACCGTCGGCAGATGGAAGAAACACATGAAAGTGTGTGAAACTGTAGACAAAATGTAAAAAAATGGCAATACTGCCTTTCATAAATAACATGAAGACTTCACAAAGCAAGTCTTACAATTAACAGCCTACACAAACACCCGTTTTATCTATCTGCAGTGTAAAACAAACAAAATCAAACGAAGATCACAACAGAAATGCAAATTAACAAAAAGAAAGGTGAAATATGTTCTGCAATAATATTGGCATTTTATGCAATTCATCCTCATAACACATCTGTAACTTGTCAGATGCAATCAAATGGATGGTAATAAAATGCCTATGCGTAATGACGCACAATGGCTGATCTTGCGCTCTTAGAAGATGTGGCAAATGGAAGGATTCGGAGTGAACGCATCTTCAGACAGCAAGAAGAATTGCTACCAAACGAGGACGAGTGGCTTATGAGCCGGTTCCGACTTCCTCAAGCCATCATTTATGGATCTTTGTTTCAAGCTTCCTCATTTGCATGTGCACCTGGACTGTTTGCTGATATAGAAACTATGAAAGATTCTTGTAATGCTAATATGTTGCGCAGCTATCGACATGTACACAATAATTTTGATCTTCAAATTACCAATTTATAGAGACCAAACATGGTATAGGTGATGTTAAATTGACCGTTGGTTTGATCATAAAATACATAGTATCAAGCAAATTATATAATTAAAAGACACACAAGACAGTAAATTATTCACACAATGTTCTGGGATGCATGTTCATTTATAGATCAGTTTGTCTATAAATGAATGCAGGAAGGTCTGTTTCTGTCTTTCCAATGGCCTCTGCATTGAGCACATTTTTAACAGCAATAGAACCATCTTATCTGATGGTCATGATTCTTGCCCTAGTTGGGGGGATTGGACCATAGATCCCAGAGTGAGTTTTAAAAACTATTTGTTAAATATAACAAATAATTGTGTCTGAATTGTCTCAGTCGTTACATTACAGATTTCTATTTGAAATAAATGCTGTTCTTATTTAACTTTTTATTAATCAAAGAATCCTGAAAAAAGTATCACAGGTTATAACAAATATTAAGCAGTACAACTGTTTCCAACATTGATAATAAATCAGCATTTTATAATGATTTCTGAATGATCATGTGACACTAAAGATTGGAGTAATGTCTGATAAAAATTCAGCTTTGCATCACATTATATTTCAAAGTGTATTAAATTTTTTTTGTCTGAATCCCAGTCTGGTATTGGTCTAAGTTGGTCTGCTGTTAGTTAATGTGTCACTGTAAGTGTCGGTTCTCAGGTGGTTTGAGCCAGATGTTCCATCATGTTTAAGGTTTATGTGATGGTAATAATTCTTTAAGACACAGCATGTTATTTGTTGTTATGATGTTAGTGAACTTGCCTAAAACATTTGTGCTGCTTCATATTTTTATGGAATTTGTTGAAGCACCAGTGTGACAGTAATTTTCTGTTTAGTGTCTCTCTATAAAGACCCATTCTTCTGAAAAGAATGCACTCGTTTGCTGGACCAATGTGTTGTGATTGGTCAACCGCTTCGAGTATGTTTGGAAAACGTTACGCCCCTTACCATAACCCCGATATTTAACACACTACAAACAAAACTCAACCAGGGGTCCGTTCTTCGTACGTTGCTTAAAACATCCGAGATCAAATGAGACATCCAAGATGATATAATCGGCCTAATCATGATCTGGCTAATTGGGTTCTTCGAACACACCAGCCGGTTATGATTAGTATAGCTGGATTGAGTTATCTGAGATAACTGCGCGTGCATGCGCTGGTTTAAAAGGGGATATGTATCGATAGTAGAAACATTGATCAGCAACGCTGCTATTGGCTCACCGTGGCCAAAGAGCACGCACAGTTTTTTTCCGCAGCAGAGCAAAAATAGTAGCCTAGTCGAAGTTTATGCGGAATTTTAATGTTCAATGAAAACGCCAGGGAAGACATCAAAGTCTGTAAAAGCCAGGAGATGGGGCTGGCAAATAGTAGCAAACAAATTAAATTCAATAGTGGGGACCATGTTAAATGTTTCTATTACTTGTTACAGTAGCCTATATACATTTTTGTATTTTAATTATATTTCATAATTACTTTGTTCATTGTAATGTCAGAGCCACCACCCACTAGAACATTGGAACAAGTAAAAGTGAAAATGGTAATCTTTACTAAGCTACTCATACTGTTCTTGGTCTCTTTTAAAAATACACCGTTAAATGATGTGCATGTGTTGTTCATGTGCAGCAACCAAGAAAAAGGCTATACAAATTTTAATAAAAAACAGGTGGTGGTCCTGCTTACTGTCCACTTGTCCACTTACTCCCCGACAGAAGGGCTGGCCCTTGGGTTGAATATGAATTGACCCTATTGTGGGGGGCATCTCTTCCTTAGACCCACGGCAGGGACCAGTAGCAGCAACAGCTTCATTACTGGTAAATGAGCTTTTAATTATCTTAGTACACTGTAAAATAATTTGTTGCTGCATTAAATTAAGTAGGCCTATTATCCAAATGGCTGGTCTAAAGCCTGAATTGCTTTACTTTATGAAAGTAAAGCATAAAGTAAAGCAAAGGCTACTGTAAATCATACTTATTGGCCAAGTCATGATTGCATGATCTTCATTAAAAATATATAATGTAAATGCATTGGCAAAATAAAAAAATTAATCTGCTTTACAACCTTGGGTCTGAAAAAAAAACATAAAAAACATTAAAAAAAAAAAAGCTTGAGCGCGAGGTAAACTTTGTGAATGGCACGACAGGCAGCACTTTTCACCAAGTTCACCGTATCACTCGCAAAGAATCTCAGGGAAATGCACACAGTTTGTGCTGTTGTTAAAGCCCGACTCCGACATTAAATGTGTTGTGCCAACAAATTAATGATACAAATGACACTCACGAGTCACGAGAAAAACGATATCTCTCTAAAAGTACGCTATCGCGCTGCGCTAAAGGACTTCCCGGATCACCTCCGCTTATAGGCTAAAGCCGGGATCTAATCCTGTTAACATGAAATAAGCCTGCTCGCGAGCAGGTTTAAGATTGCGCACCTGTTGCTATGACAGCAAGTCCAGGATGAGCGTCGAAGAACCAAACAATCCAAGATCATGCCAAATCGCCAACAATCAAATCCAGCTAAGTGAGTTAGCGACGTACGAAGAACGGACCCCAGGCCTCGCTCCCTATATTTTGCATATGCTTTGGGCAGGAATTATTTAAGTGAGGAATATTGTGACATGTTCATTCCTGGAAGAAAACTCAAGTTCAGAAAAAGTGCTTACTAATATAAAAAAAACTCGTACTTTGCAATTTTGTATAACTTTTCCATGCTCAAACAACAACATTAAATGTAAAAACACCCTTTCATTATTTTAAACTTTTGACTGGTATTGTTTAACACATTTTTTGTGAGCACAAGTGAGATTGGAAGGTAAATATTTTAAATGAATAACTTACAAAAAAAAAACATTTTGGCCTGTTCCTCACATTAAACTAACATGTTCATATTTGCCTGATTTTTGCTTTAATGTATGTGTATTCTGCTTCAATTCATCCAAAAGGACTTGAGTGAATGAAGCATTAAAAGCACAAATCAAAATATCAATCTGCCTTTTCAACAAAACCAGAAACATTCACATGGTCGATCACATATTTGTTGTTTAATACAAATCATTGAGATAACAGTAAAACGTCTTCACTGACCATTATGATCCTGAATTAATTTCATCAAATCGCCCGTTTGTGTGGTCGCCCTCTAATTGCATTCAAGCATCTTGCGGCATTCAGGGTCTTCGGCCCTCAGATGCATGGAGCCATTACGCCCCCCAGAAGCTTTTAGTGCTTGACAACTGACATTAATTATAGCACTTAGTGGAGTTTTTAATTACACTCAATTATGGCTCTGGCGTAATAACTGATAGGTAGATTGATATTCTGATAGATTGGTGAGAACATCCTTTTGTGCATGTTCCAAAATTAACACAGTAATTATTGTGTTTTTAGTGGATGAAGAAATGGAAGTGGTGCGGCACAGAGGAAGGAATAGCCAAGGGAATGCCGTCAGATCCAGTCTGACCTATCAGAGATATTTGTGTATCTAGGACACAATTATTATAATTTGAATTTTTTTTTGCTTTGATCGGACTGAATATTTTTGTGGATTTACTGCAAGGCTCTTCACCTAGATAAACCAAACGACAATTCAAGGGAAACAGACCATCATATCTTAGCACTTTCATCAAACTGCCCTAAAAAACATTGACGTCCAGCAGTTGTTCGGTTTTGAAGCCATGCTAAAATCTATAATATAGTAACATCTATTTAAGCCATTTCACTGTGCAGCCCCTTGTGAAAAGTGCACTTAACTGTATTGAATGTGCACTTGTAGTCAGTGTTGTAGTCGAGTCACCAACTGTCGAGTCGAGTCTAGAGTCCCCAGTGTTCGAGTCCGAGTCACCATTACCTGAGTTCGAGTCCGAGCATTTTTTTAAATGTAATGTTAACACTGTGATACAGAAATAAACTCAACAAAAAAGAAACATCCCTTTTTAGGACACTGTATTTTAAAGATACTTTGGTAAAAAATCAAATGAACTTTAGAGATTTTCATTGTAAAGTGTTTAAACAATGTTGCGGTGTCCAACTGAGTATGTGTGGCTGTGAGGAAAAAGCGAGAGAAAAAAGAGATTGACGATGTAAAGCAAGTTAACAATAAAACGACAAGCTTCTTCTGTTTATTGTCATATGCATTATTCAATTATAAGTTTTTTTAAAAGCTAACGTTAGCCAATGGAAAGCATTTTACTTTTCTGGGTGCATCCGTGACAGATGTCTGTTAAAGTTTGAAGTTGTCAGTCTTTTCCTCATTTGTGCGATTACACACACAACATTTAGCGCTGCTTTTTCCAGCATTGGATGTAAAATCTGTGTTGTTCAAACTTGTGTTGTTCAAGCATCTCTCTGCATTTTCCAAATGTGAACATGTAGTAGGGAGCCCGCGAATCATGCACTAGTGAAATTAAGAGCGAGAATGCAGCGTTAAGTGAGTGACGTCAGTGAGTGTGTTGTCAAGCAAGGAAAGTGAGCGGTAGCGGTGTCCGACTGAGAAGCGTATGTGTGGCTGTGAGGGAAAAAAGAGATACCAGACGGTCTTGGAGCCTGAAACAGGAAAAGTGTAACATCTTATATCAAATTTTATAACCTGTTTAGTCAGAAACTTCATCCAACATCATTCATTTGATGAATACTCAAGTCCGATTTTATATATCCTCGAGTCTGAGTCCAAGTACGAGTCATCAGTCCGTGAGTCCAAGTCAAGTCAGGAGTCAAGAGAATAGAGTCTCGAGTCGGACTCGAGTACAGAGAATAAGTTCCAGAGAATCGAGTACTCCATCACTGCTTGTAATATACACACATAAAGTCTGTACTATTTAAGTGGATGAAAAAATCCCTCTAAAGTTTAGCTAATGGCATTTAATATAATATACATTTGAACTGTAATTAATTTCCATTTAATTGCAATTCACATGCAATTAAGTGTCCAAATACATTGTTCACACTTAAGTATATTACTTTAAAATATATTATGTCTGTAATAAGTACTCTTTTTAAAAGTATGCTAAAATTTACTTTTTCACTCTATCACAGGCAACCAGCAAAATGAAAGTTGATTGTCCGTGAAATATCCAGTGCTGGAGTCCCAAACCTCATAAGCCATGTGCTGGAATAACACTTAATGTTATGACAGAAACACAGCGTTGGACACACACATACATGATAGACTGATCGCTCCCAGACAGAGTTTCCACAGAGGGAAAATATGAAGTCATGTTCACTGGAATTATATTATTCCACGTCTAAATTGCATCCAATTTTTCAATATTATTTGACATGCTGTGTTTCCTGTGCAAACAAATGTGCCCACAACTTAAACAACATGAACTCGCTCAGAGTGATATAATTTCAAAAGAATACAAACATTCTCAGATTTCGTGAGTAGAGAACTATGTGGATTAATACATCCAGCACAACAACACCTACAATGCTTGGGAGACATTCTCGTCAGTGCAGCAATGGTGGATGTGTACAACTCGCTGTGAACTTGATTAGGGCAATTCTATGTTAAAACAGCAGTGTCTGTCAACATTTGTGCGCGGGGCCTGTGGCTGTTGTGACGTCACACCAGCCCCATGGCTGAAAACAGGTCGTTGGGATACACTGCTTATGATTTATGGGGATAAAAAAAGGAATGAGTGGAGTGAGTGATCCAGATACAGAAGCCACTTGATGTGGACAGGTGTAAACGCACCTTGTCCTGACTGGTTTATGACGGTGATCACGGTGATCGCATGTTAATGCCAAGTGTAAACGCAGTCGTGGTTCTACGATGTCCAACTGCAAACAACTTGACCAGCCCTCAAACGTCATTTTATTGACGACTGCTTCTCAAATCTTGGAGTTCTAGGCGGGAATTGCAAAGCACTTGCTCTAGAAAGATGGGTCAGTAGTCAGTACTCAGTTTATTTGGACCAATTTGCTACTTAGAATCACAAATGTAAGTATGATTAATTATTGATGCAATTATTTTCTACTTGGTGTTCAAAATGCATAGTTTTGTGTTGTGAAGGTTGGAAACAAAACCAACATACTCACGTTCAGTGTTTGGAATAACGGCGTTTAAAATAACGGCGTTAGGTAACGACTTTATTTTTTCAGTAACGGGGTAATCTAACTAATTACTTTTCCCGTCGTTACAACGCCGTTAACGTTACTGGATGTTAAATGCGGTGCGTTATATGCATTGATTGAATAAACTGTGTAATCCGATTCCGAACGCACCCCTTACTCACAGCTAGTGAGGAGGTGGGTTAATAACAAGGTAAGCGATTATGATTGGCTAAGGCAGAGTCATGTTTCATGGTAGCCAATCAGAGCCAGTGTTTTTACACACATGCCAGCACACGCGCCAGGCGCCACACACACACACACACACACACACACACACAACCGCTAAACAGATTTGACGGAGCAGCAGAGATGGCGAGTCAGGAGCAATCCGATGAAAAGTTGGTGGAGATATAAGCACTACTTCAAATTCATTGTGGTCAAAGGCAAGAACGTGCATGTAATGTGTACATTGTGTCCAGGAGCGAAGACTTTGTCGACACCCGTTGTAAGCACATTGACACGCGCATCTACAAAGCTAGTGGCAAAAAACACGATACCACAGATGCTAGTTCGCCAGGTTGTTTTCTTGACCAGTTGTCTCTGGTTGAGAGAGTTTGATTTGCTAGAGTTAAATGCACTTTATATGGTGTAACTGTTTACTTTTCTTACAAAGATAATACTTGAAAGTGCAGGATAAACCTCTTGCTGTCTGTCGACGTGCAATAAATATCGAAAGTTATGTACAAACACCCGTCTGTTCTACTCATTTCAACTGACTTGTGAAAACTGCTCACAAAAATCCAAATTTTTTGGATTATAGCAACTTTTTTAGTTTTAGTAACGCAAATAGTTACTTTCCCTGAGTAATTCAGTTACTAACTCAGTTACTTTTTGGAACAAGTAGTGAGTAACTATAACTAATTACTTTTTTAAAGTAACGTTCCCAACACTGCTCACGTTGTTACTGTTTTACTGAAATAGTACTGCTAATCAGCTGTGGGCCACTATTACCTAAAACTGTGCCTATTAATACAGATTGTCTGGCGTTCTTACTACTTTGAGTAAAGATAATGGATGGAGCAAAATTTGTTTAGCAAACTTTAATGTTACATCAGTCATTTACGTTAGTGTTCGGCTAACGTATGCATGTGCACCGCAATAAATTAGAAATATACACATTGGTTTGTTGATGGTCATACACTTGTTAATGCTGATGGTGAGGAATTACAGTTGAAACATCTCATAATGTACCTCAAACTGAGTAGCATATCACTCAAATGAAATCTGCTCAAGTTGTCCTTGCGATGGAGGTTCGGGTCGAATAAATATTTCTTCCAATGTTTCATCATGGAACTCGTGCTCGGATTGATATGGTAAAATCTACTCTTGTTACTGTCTTTACAGTGTGTAATCGCTGAGCTTTAGGAAGCCTCTGGACGGAGCTGAAGTTTTGGTAATGGGCGTTTAGATTACGACGTGCTCTGTAAGCGGCCGACCAATCACAACAGACTGGGTCATCTGACCAATCAGAGTAGTAGAGTACACTGTAAAATATTTCCAGGATTTCACAACATATAACTGTAATATTTCACAATAAATTGCAGTATTACCAATTCACAGGCTTTAACTGTGATATTTCACAATATAATACTGTATTTAGACTTTTATTGTGAAAATAATGCTAGGCGGGACTATTACAATAAACTACTGTGAATTCCGTCTTTTTCGCGCTGCAACTGCGTCATCTGAGCTCTCATCTCCTCCGTGCTCTCACTCGATGGATTCAGCGGCCGGTAAGCGGTAAGTGTTTAAAATATCAAACTTTGTCATTTTGGTGGCTGTTTTTTTATATGATAGTGCATGTTATTTAAAAGTATGAACCAAATTAGCGTTTGTTGTAGGTGCTGTTGTCATGTTTTTGTAACTTAGCCGAAGCAGACTCGCGTCTAGGTTTGAGCGCGCACATTTGAATGAACAGACGTTGGTTGTAGTGTTAACGTTAATTGTACCGTATTAAGTTAGTAACGTTAACTGTGAGACACGTTAGCTAAAGTTACATCGTCGAAATTTTTACTTTTGCTTAATGCTTTTCTTAGTTTCTCTAACAGCGTTCTCTTTTCCCACAGCATTTTTCTATGGTGACCACCGGGAAATAAAGTTAACGTTATAAGGTAAGCTGTGGCCTTATATGTGGGTATGACAGTTATTATCAACTAGATCAACTATAGTGTTGTCAATTTGGGCAAATAAATGCTCAAATACAGTTCAAATGTCATAAATTCATCTCAAATTAGTAACGTTAGCTGAACTTCATTATTTTCTCCCCTGCTTTGTGTGTGAAACGGAGCAGCCATTTGTCGGTCTCGTCAACAGAAAAATGAAGTGTGTTGCAAAACAACTGGATGATTTTATTGTGAAAAAGATATAGTAAATTAAATGTTTATCACTGAATTAGTGGAGCTTCGTTAGTTGTGCTATTCTACATTAAAAACAGGTCGACATCTGGAGATATTAGGAGCCATTTTGTCTGAACGGGTAATAACGTTAACTAATTCTAGGAGGAAGAGTACGTTCAGTTACAAGCAGAAACAGACATAGGGAGATGGACAGGCCAACATGCTCTTACTCCATCCTCTGCAAACAGTACGTGCACGTTGTTGTGTGCAAAATGCTTGACCTGGGTAAATCACACACCTCTACTTTGTTGCCAGACTATTTTTGACTGTGTGTTTGTGATGGAAAAATGTTTTTCAGTTGCTGTTATTTAAATGTTTGCTGTTTAACTGAGTCACAGTAACTTAATGTCACCTTGTTAAAACTGAGCTAACTTTAGTTTAGCTTTGTACTGTAAATGCAGTGACCCACTAAAGGTGGTGACTGGGACTGACACCTTTTTCATCCCACTTGAATAAAACTAACAGCTTTCTTCTGTCTTTTTGTTTATAGGTGCTTCTTGGGCATCAACCCAGAGATGGCAGAGGCAGAGAGGACACATAAACCAGCAAGTCTGTACACTGATCAGGGAGCTCTTGACTTAAAACGGATGTCAATCTAATGTAAGCAATCTAAACTTCAGAGCGGACTAACGAAACACTGTCTCTGTGTTAAGCTAGATGTAGTTATGCAGTTAGATGTTTATTGAAGCTATTAAAGGGTTAGTTCACCCACAAATTAAAATTCTGTCATTAATTACACTCCCTCATGATGTTCCAAACACTTAAGAATTTTGTTCAACACAAATTAAGATAATTTTAAGGAATCCAAGAGCTTTCTGATCCCGCCTATAGACTGCAATGTTATAACAGAAAGTTAGTAAAAACATTGTTAAAATAGTCAACTATAATAGTCCACTAGTCCAATATAATAAAAAAGTGACCACAGTGGCTCAACCTTAAGTTTATCAAACGACGAGAATGCTTAATGTGCGCAAAAAAAGAAAAAAACTTTAGTGCTGCGCTGTTACACTACATGAACTCACTCAGAGGCCCACACAGAAGAAAATGAATAAAGTTGTTGTTTTTGCTAAGGTTGAGCCACTGTGGTCACTTGGACTATTTTAACGATGTTTTTACCAACTTTACTAACTAACTTTCAATTACACATAAGCCTATGGAGGAGTGAGACAGCTCTGAGATTTAATCAAAAATATCTTCATTTGTGTTCCGAAGATGAACGAAAGTCTTACGGGGTTGAACAACATCATGAGGGAGAGTAATTACTGACAGAATCTTAATTTTTGGATGAACTAACCATTTAACCACAATCATGTTACTTTCAGTCCTGTTACTCATGAAAAATAACAGGACTGAGTAAAAGTAACAGGAGTGAGTAGAGTCCTTGAGTAGAGTTTGTTGATTTAATATTAATTGATATAGTACTATTCACATGATTTATGAGTTACAGTTTTACAATTGAAATGACTTAAATTGTAGACATTTTAGGATTAGTTTTACAATATGAGTAACTTAAACTTTTTGTCTTTCTTATCTTTTGTAGATACTGGACAGAACCCATACTATGCAGATGCCAGCTGCAAGGGAAGAAGCGAGACGCATGCAACACTCTTTTCCCACCTTTGTCTTTTTCTTCCCTAATTCTCTTTTCACCTCCTACGTTGTGAAGTACCATTATCACATATTAAACATATGCATGCACGCACGCGCACACATTAATGTTACCTAGTGTTCATTCCTGTTACCCAGTGTTTATTCCTGTTATTAAATTGTATTTTTCTTCTACAAAATAAAAGTTAAACCACTGTTTTTTATCAGTTTTGTTGTTTGGTCCATAATTTTTGCTAAATCACAGTAATATAGACATTCACAGGTAAATACAGTAATTATACAGCAGCCTACTGCTAAATTACAGTAATAAGAGACACTAACTGTAATTTTACAGTTAAATACAGTAATTCTACAGCAGCTTACTGCTAAATCACAGTAATAAGACAGCATAAATACTGTGAAGTCACAGTATGCAGCGGTCATTTCACAATTATTTACTGTAAAAATATTACAATATTTTACTGTGAAAGTCATGCAACTGGTAACCTGCAATTTATTGTAAATTTACAGTCAAATAATTAACAGTGTAGGCTCGCGGAAAGGAGGGATGTTTGAGTAGTTTGAGAATCATTGAAAAATGTGGTGATGTGCAATGTATATTATGAGAAAATAAAAGTGTCTTTTGACCTTTGATGCATGTAAACCTGTTGTAGGAGACCTCCAAAACAAAACCAGGAGCCTTTAAAACAGCATAATAGGAGCACTGTGTTTTGGTCGATCAAATCACAAGTGTACGACGATCAGATCACAAGCTTGTGCACTTTCTCCCAGTTACAGAGGTAGTCAAAAAAGCATTAGACCGGATTGCTTTTGCAGCACTCATATGGTTAAATACATTCGAACAGCCACAAAAGACCACCTATTGAATTCCTTTTTTAAATAATTAAATACAGATAACCACCCGTATGTTTTTTAGTCGTCTCCAGTCGTGTTCATTTGTAAATAGTATGAGCTTATTTTTCCATTAGATCGAAAGATCTAAAAAAAAGCCCATACATTTACCCGCCCATATACCCTCCCCTCAAAGAAATAAGGACATAAGTGGTTGAAAATCGACAAAAGATATGGATTAAAACACCAGGTCAAATGGGAATGTGTCTCCGTCATCTACTTGTAATCTAATCAACCAAAACGCATCTTAATACCATGTGTAAACAGGGCCTTAGTGATGTTTGTGATTTCCGATTATTTGCCAAGCAGTGTGAAACAGGTGTGCAGATGAAGTGTTGTGTCTGTAAATTATGCTGTAGAACCTACAGTAGTTTGGGTTTGACAGACACGCGGCTCTGATCGGCCTCTAATATTCCGCATCAAATTTCACAGAATCATATTTTGCAGGTAACATGATGTGGAGGGATCAACAGAAAACTGCCATTTTAGAAATAAGGATTCTGCTGCAGACAGTAACTATAGCAGAATATGATACCTTCAAGGTCAATGCATGATATCAAAACCAAGCTTTCCAAAGAGTTTAAGGTTTAACTCTATCTCACAGCGATGGCTTCCAGGAATATGGCACGGTTTGAGCGACAGGTTTGTTAGCAGATTATGAGATGTGATTTAGGCTGTCTGAGTATTTGTTGCCTGACTGTTGATTCATGTGTTCGTACACTGAATTTCTATGACTTCATTGCTTTGATAAAACTGCTGTTGGTTTATAATGCTTATAACACAATGATCTTTCCAGCTACTGCCCCTCACTCAGGGATACAGTCATCAAACAAGAGCTGTCCAGACTCTTCATACGTTAATGTGTGGATTTGTTTTATGCATGCAATTTATAGTCAACACTTTATTAACATGGATTTTTCAGAACAACTGTTCCTGCATTGTTGTTGTTGTTGTTGTTTTTGAGGAAATCACAGCTCAATTGTGGTGGGATGTAGGTGACTGTGAGCTGATCAGTGAGACGTTTAGCAGGCGAATGAGGCACATGTGTTTGCATTTACCCAGTGGTCGAGTAACATATAAAATCACATCAGAATCCATCTGAATGAACGTATGGCAATGCTGAAGGCCACAGCAACTCAAACGCAGCCTCATTCACATGACATCATGGTGGTTTGGGATTTTCAGGGACCACCAATGCTGAAATATCAAGACCAAGTAGAACGGGAACTTTCCAAACCATTTCAGTCCAGCACATGAACTCAAGCATTGGTATGCTTTTAAATGTTGTACTAATATTGACCAACAGCATTATTGCATGTATCATGGTCTCTTCATGTGGTGATGACTGATTTGTGAGCGCGAGAGTATGAGGCTTTTATGACAAACACTGGAATGTTAACCTGTTCGCTCAAGCACTGGACTTATTTTGTGTTATATGCTATGTTTGGAGTGGCTAGCTTCCTGTTGACTGCATGTGCGCAACAGTGTGCATTATACAAATTCACTTTCCAGAAGCAATCATTGAAACAATGTTGAGTCAATGTTGATGCGGCAACGCTTATTGCATTGAATGAATGTTACAAAGTGATGTTGGTTCAATATCACTTTTGCACCCACAATTATTGTAGAAATAATGGTGAGATTTAAAAAAATATATATATTTATGATAATGTCATTGTGGCAAGCAGGACGAGGTCGAGGGGCGTGGGAGGACGGCACGAGGCCGGTGGCGTGATTACTGATGGGCGACACCTGTGCGATGCACCGGTCTCGTATCTCTCACGGAGGAGCGGAAGCATAAAAGGGGGCGCGACGACAGTGGAGATCGAGAGAGGAACAGGCCTGATTTTATGTTGTGTTTTGTTTCTGTTTTGTGTGGCCAGCAGTCGTCCACGAGGATGTTTACTTTGGTATTAAAATCTTTGAATGTTCGCCGATTCCCGCCTCCTTCTTGCCATAACATCTGAACTGCGTTACAGTCATTGAATCAACATAAGGCTTGTTCGACTTGAACCGGTGCTGCACAGACCAATCGGTGAATGACATCAAAATACTGCGAGAGTGATTAGAGAGCAGACGGCTCAGTATTCTTTTCAATCGCTCTCGCTGTATTTTGATGTCATAAACCGATCGGTCTGTGCAGCGCCTGTTCAAGTCGAACAAGCCTACTATGAAGAGGTGTTGGTTCAATATCATCTTTTCACAGTGAATCAACATCACTGCTGTTGAATCAACATTAAAAATAACAAAAGGAATCATTGGTTATATTGTTCAATCAGTGCTACGATGTGATGTTGATTCTGAACAATGCAAACACTGTTGCCATCTGATGTAGGCTACCAAGTTAATGTTGAAACAACATTAAAGGTGTCCGATTATATTCTTTTACAAAGTCTTGATTTTGCTTTTGGGGTGTATCAGAATATATTTTCATGCTCGATTGTTCAAAAAATGTATTTATATTTTCTGTAATTTGTTGTGTTGTGAGTATTTGGAGCACACATGTGTTGTGAAACTGATGAAGATGTTTTATTAATTTGCTGGAATTTTTCTATTTGCATGCGTTTTCTTCAGTTGCAGCGCGTTAAGCTCTCTCGGCCACCATAGTTATACACCACTTAATCATATTTGTTGGAAAACTATGGTAATACACAAGCATTAATTGATCACACAATCATGGATACTTTTCCTAAGGGTGAACAGTCTTCCTAAAGAGAGAGCTTACAAACGCTAAAGTAAACACTACATCAATACTGTAATGTTAGTTAGCAGGGTAGCGGAGGCAAAGCTATGCCCTTCACTTACATCATAGCAACTACATAAAAAGAACAGTGTTAAAAGTACATTTTAACCACTCTAAGTTCGTCAGCCTTAGGACAAACTTTTTCCTGGGTGGAAAAAAAACCATGACAGCACTCTTCTTCTCCTCTAGCGCAGCTCAACCAGGCCTCGACAACTTTTTTGCGTATTCCGTGGGTGGGGATTATTTAAATGAGGAACATTATGACTTCAAAAGATCCAGAAAAAAATTGTGTTGTAGTCCAAATGAGCTTGTAGTTCTTGAAAAGTGGATTCTGTTAAATAAAATATCTCCCTTTGGAGTGGACTTTGTGCTTTGTATGTAACCATACAGCTCTTTTTTATGCTTTAACAGCAACATTACATGCTAAATAAAGTTAAAATAGTGAAAAAGCATAATAGGACCCCTTTAATATTTCAACTACTCTTCAATGGTATGTCAACAAATTCCTGAAAATTTAAAAGTTTGGGAAAGCTTTTCAAATATAAATGACACCTTCCAGAAGTCGAGTCAATTTATTTTATTTAACAGTTTATGACAAAAAGATATAAAATATTATTCTTTCTTTTTTTAAATAAAGAAAAACAGACAAAGAAAAAAAGGACCTTTAAAAATCAAATTAGTTTCAGAAGTCTGATATCATTATAAATACAAGTCGTCCAATGGTTCAGGTTTAAAAAATCTGGCTTACATCAGACTACTGCCTTTTTTCCTATGGGTTCTCTGAAATCTGAAAAAGAAAGCATGATGTTACTTAAGAGCAAGTGAATTCAGTTATCAAACAAACATCACATTCAATATGTTAATATGCTAAACACAATATGATTCACTTTTTTAAAATCACTCACAAAATATTCTAACTATGATTATAGTACTGTTAAATTTTGTTTATTTCATCTATTAATGCTTTAATATCAAATTAAAGTAGGGGGTATCCAATTTTTACAACCAAGTTTATTTCCAGCCCTAATTAAACACACCTGAACCAGCTAATAAAGGTCACTTTCATGGGTCCTCTGTACTTGCGTTCTTGAGTATTGTAATTGAAGATGAAATAGTACGGGAACACAAGGACGCAATATTGCGTAAGAACGCATGACCTTCCCTTACCCCTTAACCCACCCTTTAAAGGTGCTATGTGGAGTTTTTCTACTAAAATGAATCCATTTTTATTGCCTGTGTGTGAAGGGGTTGTAATCTAACAATAAAATTATCCACTTGGCGGGTTTTGCTATTACCTCTGAAAGCAAGTATTCCTCCACTGTAAAACCCAACAAGTTAAGCTAACTCATTTAATTTGAAGAAACTGATTACCTCAATTCAATTAAGTTTATAAAAAAAAACAATAGTTATGAGTACTCTGAACTTATTTTAATCGAGTCCACTAAAACAATGTTATTTCTTAATACACAATTAAACTTTACACTGCATTTAAAGGTGCTCTAAGCCAGGGGTGCCCAATCCTGCTCCTGGCGATCGACTGTCCTGCACAGTTCATCTTCAACCCTAATCAAACACACCTGCCTTTAATTTTCAAGTGATCCTGACGTGCTCTGAAGACCTTAATTGGTTGCTTCAGGTGTGTTTGATTAGGGTTGGAGATGAACTGTGCAGGACAGTCGATCGCCAGGAGCAGGATTGGGCACCCCTGCTCTAAGCGATGTCACGGATTTTTTAGGCCAATTTTTTTTTTGTCACATACAGCAAATATCTCCTCACTATCCGCTAGCTGTCTGTCTCCTGAACACACTCTAAAAAACGCGGTCTCTGTAGACACCCCAGGCTCCACAAACAGCAACAAAAACAAACTGGACTAACCCGCACCACGAAACATAACAAACTGTTCCAGCCAATAACCGACAAGAATGATGTGGGGTGGGATTTGGGGGGTTATTGCGCAGATGAGGAGGAGGGAGGGTCTAGCTAGCCTCCGTTTTGTTTGACAATAGTTCGAACGTCAACAAGAAGTGACGTCACCCAGGATCGCTTAGAGAACCTTTAAATACTTTATATAGCTGAAACTTTACTATATTGAGTAAAAACAGTGAAATGACAATTAAATGAACTCAGAGCACTTGCAGTTCCTGCTAGCTCACAATTTCAAATGAAGTCTCCGGGTCGGATTTCCCGCAAAATCCAGTGACGTGACTGAGGCCCTGTTTACACGAGAACGCTCGCGGGTGAAAACGTAAAAATATTTGATCAGATGTGCCTTTCGTTTACACGGCGACGGCATTTTTGGGGCTTAAAAACTCAAAAAAGTGAAACCACCCTCCAGAGTGGAAATCTTAAAAAGGCTCTGCCGTCGCATTCCCGTCTAAAGGGTAAAAATGCAAAAGTCTACTAGGGAGAGAAGTAGAAGGAAGGTTGTATGCAGGCGCGCGGACTTGGTGTTGTTGTGTGGCAGTGCTTCACATTGCCACCTAGCCGCCTACATCGAATTTCACACACTTTTGCGGCACCATATCCCCCCCCCCCCCCCCTCCCCTCCCCTCCCCATAACGCTCGTCTAAACGCAGAATAAAAAGTGATAACGCAATGCCACTTTAGCATTTTCTCTTCAGATCGTTTCCGTGTAAACATAGCCTGAGACCTGCATGCGCGCTCCCAAGCCTCTCGCCTCGTCTACTGACTTTGCACTCAACAGCGACGACACTGCAACTTTATGACATGGAGTCTGCTAATACGACCAGCACAACACAGACTCCAACACAAACTCCACATAATAATTTTTTTTTTTTTTTAAAGCATGCGCACAAGCACTCGCTTGTAAATGTATTGGTTGCAATCTGAAACATCACCGCTAGATGCCGCTGAAAACTCCACATAGCCCCTTTAAAGGGATAGTTCACCAAAATTTTTTTAAAATGTTTGTGTGCATTTTCTGGGTGAATTGTAATTCCATGTAATCCATGTAATTCCAAACTCGTAAGACTTTCGTTCATCTTTGGAACACAAATGAAGATCTTTTTGATGAAATCTGGGAGCTTTCTGTACACTCCATTGACAGCTATACTCAACTACCACTCTAATGCTTCAAAAAGTTTATAAAGAGATTGTAAAAACTAATCCATATTAATTTAAAATTTAATTTAGGCATTTTTCACATTTAAACATTGATCAGCGAACATAAACAGAATCTCAACCGAACCTGCTTGACGTGCGTGAACAAACATCATTGGTTTTATAATTAAAATACTTTAAAAACTGATGAAAATTAACAGGATTACTGGTAATCTATGTTATATATATATATATATATGTAGAAGCCTAAATAGCGAGGAAAGTGAAGTAAAAGAACAGTAGTGACGTCATCAGCAATTTCAGAGGGAGGGGCTCTGGTGACATTCCGAATGGCTGTTTCATTGTAGGGGGCGTAATTAGGGGCGTGGTTTGTAGTACAGCGAGATGCAGTAGGACACACTTGCAGATTTGCATCAATTGCGGGGAAGCATTGTCTCATAAATGACGGAAAATTCAGTCAATGGCGGGGAAAGAGTTAACTAATGTAGTCAAATAATGTATTTTACAAATAAAACCTTTTTGTAAAGCGTCGCCCAATAATCTTTGAAAAATCTTTGTCTATTTTTTTACAGTGTAACTTCACAAATTCTGTGTGAAATATATTAATTAATTAACTAAATATATTAAGATATTAACTTATTGTATGGAACTTTTAAAAGGAGTATCACACTCTACACTTGTTGCTGTGCATTCTGACAAAAGTCATAGTCTGAGTGTTTGATGCATAGAGTGTGCAGTATGTCAGTTTGTTGTGAACATTGAAGATGGTGCTAATCATCAGAGCGTATTATCACAGAGTTCAAGGCTAGTTTATGTGGTTCACTGAGTCAACAGCAGAAGAGCGTCAGCTCTGCTAATTATTTGTAATTGGCTGGTTGGTGTGAATGAATTTTATTTAATATATGCTTTAATATATGTTATAAAAATAATTATCTAAGATCAAATTATAATATCAATATCATGAAAACTAGTTTGTTAGAAAGTCTGTGCAGTTTAAGAAAAAGTATCAAAGTATATGAAGGTTAACTGGCTCCTTTCACTGACCAATTGCTGACTAAGAAACAAAATGCAGCTTTTGGAGAGACCAAAATTTCATACCCTGTTTGTGGAAAGTGCCATTTCTCTTTGGAAAAACAAAAGAGTAGAACGTCATTCTCAAATCTCAATTGTGTATGATGTTGTACGGACTCGAAAATGAGCATCAAAAGTCGTCAGGAAAGTGTCACAGCACAGGAGCCCATTATATCCATGCTAATAAAAAAAGCAAATGACAAAGAGCGTAAACGAGAGAAACCCTGAGAACAGACGGTCTGAAAATGAGCCCTGCTCATCCTGTTAACAAACATGAATAACAAAATGGAGGTATAATGGTTTCAATTTCAGGCGTGTGTGGAGATGAGCGACCTCCCGCCGGCAGAAGACAATCATCTCATCGGGAGGTTGTGCCACTGTCGCCGTGGGCCGTTACCACAGTGTGTACAAGTCCTTAATAAAACTGACTTTATACAACAAAGTTCCACATTACAGGAGCATAATCATCTGTTCAGGCACACGTCGTCCATTAAACACCATGACAGCTTGAAGGATTTTCAATTTTATGTATTTCAGGACTTCGGAGCGTGAAAATGAAGTGTGGCACATCTCTAACACATCACTTGAAGGAATTTTCTCTCAAGATGTTCAAGTCGTGGCGGTTACCTAGAAAAACCAATAGGTTAAGTAATTCATAAGTGTTTCTGTTTTAGGAAAATAACATCAGAAGATGTTAGGATGTTAGAACATCAGGTCGCAGAAGATTGCAATTATATCTTGTAAAGATTCAAATAGATTTAAAAAAAAAACTAACAAAAAAGATATTCTAAACGTCTGTTAATAACGTGATGTTGACGGAACATACTGTAGAGCAGGGTAGCACCCGGACAGTTTAGGCATATACAACGGGGAACAAATAAATTTTACTTGAAAACAACAGTTCCATATGCAATATTTTAACAAATAGAAAATAGACTTAAAGGGATAGGGATTCTTCATCATTTACTCACCCTCAAGTTGTTCCCAACCTGTATAAATTGCTTTCTTCTGCTGAACACAAATATTTAGAAAAATGTCGGTAACCAAACATTTGATGGGCCCCATTGGCTTCCATAGTATTTTTTTTCTCCCTACTATGGAAGTCAACTTGAGGGTGAGTAAATGATGACAGCATTTTCTCTTTTGTGTCAAAGTCACCTTTCTTTATATAGCGCTTTTTACAATACAGATTGTATCAAAGCAGCTTCACAGTCATAACATGAAAATAATATAACAAAGTTTGTTTCTAGAAGAAGATTGCATCATTCTCCAGCTTAAGTAAGGCAGATCAATAATATTGTTGAATATTAAATGTCTCCAATTAAGCAAGCCAAAAGCCAAGGCAACAGTGGCAAGGAACCAAAACTCCATCAGGTGACTTAAAGGAGAAAAAAAAATATGGGAGAAACCAGGCTCAGTCGGGGCCAGTTCTCCTCTGGCCAACAAACAAACAGTGTATGATTATGATTCAGGCAGCATTACAGGTCAGAAATCAGAAGGCATATTGGATCAGAATAGTCCAGTTCCATCTTGTTGGAAGTCGGAGTCATAACGGCGTAATGGAGACGAGTTTGTTGAGGATCAGTGCCGATGGCTGTCATGTCGATGAGGCCTTTACAGAGCTGATGAGGCTGGCACTTCAGGGATGCGTTGTGGATGGGTCCAGGCGCAGGTCCACAATCTGATCTGGATACGGCCCAGATCCGGCTGACTTCAGTAAACCTCGGAATAAACAGAAAGACTAACATTAACGTAAGACTAACATTAGCGTAACTAACAAATACTGGCCAAGTATTTCAAAGCTAAGCAGCAAGCTCACTGATGTGAGTCAATCAGCTGTGCCCTGTAGACAGGTCATTTTTTATTGGTTATGCGAACATGCTAAAGAAACATGAACGTTCCATTTCATAATTTTTGAAAAAAGTTATGGGAACATTACTTTTAGATGTTCTGAAATATTCAGAATTTTTTTTTAACACCCAACTAAAACGTCTCAGAAAAAAACGTTCCATGAACAATGAATGAATAATGTTTTTACATATTTATTCATGACACATTATACCAATAGATATCTATGTTTACATGTTTTATAACATTTATATTATACAAAACATTCTTCATATTACATTCCTGCAAAGATGACAGGGCAACGCATACAATATGTGGCAAGTGTGTGCAACCTTGATGGATCAAGTGGGATATTATGCTAATAAAACGATCATGCTAAAGAAAAGTGTGAGAAATTTGTAGCGTTCTCTTTATTGGTATTATCTCTGTGAGCTTTTATTACAGTTTACACATGAGCAGTAACCTGGTTTTAGTGTTTTCCAACGTTTCAGCGTGGATGAGAAACTTTTTGAAAACGCTTACAAATGCTAGTGTGGATGTAGTGCGTTTTGAAACAAAGCAGTGCATGTATCCGGATTAATTTTTAGACTACACTCTTAGAAGAAACGGTTCTATATAGAACCATAAAAGGTTCTATAGGCGCTTCGTATTTGGAACCCCTAAAAGGTTCTACACTCTTAGAAAAAAAGGGTTCATTGGGGTTCATTGGGGTACCATAGGGTTCTTTACTCAACTCCAAAGAACCTTTTATGCTAAAAAGGTTATATAATGACAAGAAAGAACCATTTCTTGGGTTCTGTATAGAACCTTTTAGGGGTTCCAAATACGAAGCGCCTATATAGAACCTTTTCTTCTAAGAGTGTATCTTAGGCCACATTTACACATAGCCGGGTATTTAGCGAAACAAATATTTCCCCCCCTCCGTTTTCAATAATAACATCGTGCACACAACCCGCATAAATGCGCCGTCGAGCGCGATCATAACTATGCCAAACCTATGGGCGGCAGTGTAGGGAGAAGGATAAAGCCATGCAAGCCAATCAGAATCCTCAGAATCAACAAGAGAGAACCTAAAACCCTGTTTCTCCCAGTTGACACGACAACATATAACCGGCGTTTTCAGAAATCTCCACTTTGGCCGGAGTTTTTAGAAATAATCGTTTTCTGGGATAAAAACTGCGTTTTCGTGTAAACGACAGGCCAAAACGCAGAGAAATATCTGCGTTTTCCCATCGTGTAAACGGGGCCCTAGTCTTTATGTCGTAACTACGCTAAGTTGTAACCGGCGCTGGTCTGGTCTAGCTGGTGTGTAGCTAGTTTAGTTTGTCTCCAGTATTGATCAGCTGACATGTATGTAGCAAACCAGCGATACCAACAGATACCAATAATAAAAAATTTTTTTTTATCATTGGTCAAGAGGGTGAGCAATTAATGCTAGATTTTTCATATTTGGGCGAACAGTTCATAGCAGATGTAGAAATATCTCAGTCAAAATATACATCTAGCCCTCCCCTCCCCTCCCAGAATCCATCAGCACTCACTCAGATGCCTCATTAATATCAGGAAGGGCTGGCGTGCCAGAGATTATGGTGTCTATCCCACTGCAGAGAAACTCCTCGGTTGTTACACAATGGAGGAGCCGCACATTTTGAGAGCCATGCAGCGCCATGTGTCCTGATACACAATGGAAATGCCAGCTTTTCCTGCTCCAGATCAGCTTCTCTCATGTTACAAAGACCAGAATGTTACTCTCATCCCCATCATTGCGTATGCCTTTCTATAGGAATCATCATCGTAAAATACGACAGCATTAACCATTAACACACCACAAGGAAATTAATGGGCCTGAATTGCACCAGTTGATGGTGTGTTTGATTTGCACATTGTTTTAGCACCTGATTATGCAAATCACACATGCAAACATGGCCAAAAGGAAAGAAATCTGTGCAGAATGGTGCAGTTATTGCAGGTCGGTTTTGTGGAGGATGCAGCAGACTGTCATGATCTTGTACTTCAATTCAGACGACTGAATAAGCTCTTAAAAATGCCAAATGAACTGCACTCGGCTGCACACTGAGTCTGGATATAAGCAATACATATACAATCCACTTTACATTACCCTAATTATACAGGTGCTGGTCATAAAATTAGAATATCATCAAAAATTTTATTTATTTCAAGAATTCAACTTAACAGGTGAAACTAATATATTATATAGACTCATTACATGCACATTGAGATATTTCAAGCCTTTATTTGTTATAATTTTGATGATTATGTTTTACAGCTTATGAAATCCACAAAATCAAAATCCCAAGATTTTTATCTTGAAAAACATGTGTGAAAGCTGTTGACTCTTCTGTCAGACGCATAGTCATGCCAAGTCCGCGGATTTGGGCTACTTTCACACTGTTGCCTCTAGCTGTTTTTTTAGTCTGCAGGTTGAAGCGAGTTTACTGGGAAACTGAACGTAATTGGGAAGGTTTTAAATGGCAATTGGGCTGGCTTTGTTACACAAACCTGGCAACCCTGCAGACGCAGTTTAAGCAAAGAATGCCTGAGAAAAACACGTCCTGATTCAGTATCTATGGTCAGATGAGATGTTGTCAGGCTATGGCTGCATATGAAAAGTAAAATGTAAAATGCTGCCTTCGAAGGATTCATTCCAAGGTAGGAAGGTATTAAGGCATGTCCGAATAATGTTTGCTTCACTTTCTGTCTGCTGAGATACCTTTATCTGATCGATTTTAAAGACAGCATAGATGTATTCTTTGCTGCCTTTTATATCCCACAATCCTGTGCTGTCCATTCTGTGACAGTTGAGCTAAAATAATAAATATGGCATATGAAAGTTGTGGTTGGTGGTCAGTTTGTGTGTAAATGTACATTTTTGACCAACGTTTTCCAATTCTGATGTCATTTCTAGCAAGAATTACTATTTTGTAGTAATTACATATTTCCTTAGTTATCACCAAAGCTCAGGCTATTTTGCTGTAGATCATTAAACCTTTGTACTGCCTTAGAATTCTGCCAGAAATCAGAGGTACCTTCGTCTGCAAATGCTGCCTACAAAGTCATTGCCTGATAAGGCAGTGAGTAAACAATTCAGCTGCCTAAGCTTCGGACGCTATCCATATGTCAGTGCCATTATTCTAATGTTATTTTCGTCACCTCAGAAAAACAAACTTTCTTGTCCTGACCAGTTTCCATATGTTTCATTCATGTTAGTATTGTGTATTTACCATAGTAACTATATTTACGCTGAAGTGGCGCGACTGCTTGTTGAATTCAGCCCTCAGTGTTCAAATTGATCTGTCACCAGCCCAACTTCATGTTAAATTCATGAATGTAGTGAAAGATGAACTATAAAATTATGCTGCCTGACAAGAAATGGCTGAAGACGAAGGTGAATGTGCCGCTAACGTGGCATTCAGCTTGACGATCATCTGTCTTGGAGTCTAATTCTCTATTATAATGTTGTACGAGAGGAGCATTTGGCTCAGCGCCTCTTCAGACACTTAACCTGATATTCACCCCATCATTTACACAGATAAACACACTGAATAACAGCTAATCAGCATGCGGGGCTGTGAGAGAATGCAGGCAGATGCGTCGCTGTATAGCAGTTACTGAACTTCAAATCAATCTGCAATTACCCAGCATTCACCACAGATGTTTCTTTGGCTCTGAGACGGTCTCGGGCTCTCCTTAGGTGCGAGAATGAAAGATGCAACAGGAAAGTGTCAGTGCAAAGGAAAAATACTCCAGCTGTGTGACTTTGCTGAGGTTATTTGTGAACAGGCAGTATGCGCGTGTCTATGGTTGCGCTGATTAGTCAGTTAGTTTGGCCACTAGGCAGGCAACCTGTTGAGTCTGTGTCAACTAGTCGCGGATCACCTGATGTTAGTTGCACTTGTTCTATAAATTGAGGTGACTCTAGGACCTCGTGAAATGTTTTATTTTTGAGATTACATTGTTTTTTCTTTTTAAATTATGTATACAATTTTAAAAGTTAAATTAATTTGTAATATAAGTATGCTAATTAATTTAAGACAAGAAACGTGTACAATTAAACAATAATCTATTTTAGGACACTAAGAAATCATCTCAGGTTATAACTGTAACCAGGGTTCCCTGAGAAGGGGAATGAGACTGCATCTTGGATCAACACTATGGGCCGATATCAGTTCAACCGGTGTCTAAAGCACTTATGAACACACTCCAATTTGACTGGCTTGCAACAGTCCGTGACGTCATTACCGGAGTGCCCAGAAGTATAAGAGTGATACACATCCTCAGCTTTTTTGTCTTCAGGAGCAGTTTGTGTAGTTAGCATGTGGTGAAAGTGGATCTAAAATGGAGACTCCGAGCAAGCAATTCAGGAAGTGTGTGCCTCCGTGTCCCAAGTTTCTGACTCCTGAGGACAGACATGACCTGCACGTTTACTGCTAGTGTGAGGAGCACACGCGTTCCGTGATCGAGGGCAATGATTACACCAATTGTGAAAGCCCTGTTCACGCCTGTCCTTATTCTCGAGGGATGTAGGACAAGCATCTGCACCCCACGGCTCAGGACCTGCTGCCAGGGCAGGCGATTGCTATAGGCGAACTAGGCGGTTGCCTAGGGCGACAAATGTGTTGGGGGCGCGCCGATGCGGGCGGATGACGTGACGAAAAATAATATTTTAATTAAATTCGGCGGACGGTTGAACCAATCAAATTAAAAATATATGTATACATTGTTAAATATTGTTATCTTACTATAACCACATCCAAAAAAAGAAAATAGGGGAATGATATTACATGCGCTTCATGAGGCATGCGCGCGCGCGGTCTCTTGCTCTCTCTGCCGTGCACGCGCCACGTGGTTTGGAGCACAGTCTCTGTCTCGCGGGCGCGCTCGCTCTAGATTCCGGGAGATTTTAACTAATTTGCGGGCATCAGTGAGCCGCTATCAATATGCGGGAGCCTCCCAGAACTTCAGGGAGACTTGGGATGTCTGCATTTCTATACTGAAATAATATCGGCATTATAATTATAGATTTTTCATTGGGCTATTTTTTTTAGTGCTCCCTCATCTCTTGGTGCCCTACGCACAGCGCGTGATGCGCGTGGTGGGAGCGGCGCCGCTGTCCTATAGTCGTCACCCTGACATGACAGTGCGTAGAGTTTGCCTATAATGTAAATGACTTTTTATTTTATTCGAGCTTTCTATCTATTTGCTAAAAAATAAAGTGAAATAGGCATTCGTTAGTAGTAGGCTAAATAGCAGCATGCTGAAATGATGTGCCAAAATGCGTTTTCTATTAGGCTACAATGAAAATATTGTACAGTAGCCTATCAGATAAGGTCAGGTTTTCCGAAGTGCGTTTAATTTAGGCTATTTGTTTATTTTTGTCCCTGTGCGCCGATCAGAGACGGAGTTCACTGCTGATATTCTGAGGTAAGAGCTTTCTAGTCTCGCGGCTGTCATCAGCAGCACTTTACTTTGCCCAATCAGCGGATGGCGGGCGGATGCGGTTCTGAAAATTGGTCAAAAACGTTGGTGCGGATGGATGGCGGACGGATGATGAGTTTTGTGATGCAGTTGCGGATGAAATACCGGTAATAGCCCATCCGTGCATCTCTAGGGCATCTCTCGCCTAGGGCAACCAAAGGACTAGAGCCGGCCCTGCCTGCTGCTGCCAGGACACATCCAGCCAGGAGGAGGTGGATGTGGTTGAAGAGGCCGAAGATAGTTTATGTAGTTTATGCGTCCTCTCAGCCTGCCGGCCCCACATACGGGGAACATCTGGGGGCTTCGCTAATGACGTGACAGACTGTCACCAGCCAATTTAATTGGAATGTTCACACGTGCTTTAGACACCAGTTATGTTGATGGCATCTCTATAGCGTCCAAAATTACTGTACTGTACTGTACTGAAATTTACAAAATGTGACAATTTGGGTGCTGTTGAGTGAAATCGTGAACGCATCTGATTGCCCATTGTGTTCACGCGCTCATTGAATATGTCTGTGATTGTCTACAATGACCAACGCACGGGAGCGTTTGAGAGCAGACGGAAGTGTTTGCACAAGCAGCCGTCTATCAGGTACTGCTTTCAAACGCCCCAGTGTACCTGTGTAAGCGCTCTGTGAAGAGTTTCATTGATGTATATTTTATACATCAACATGTTTTTTGAAGCACTGATCATTGTAGCCGATCACAGACATATCTGATGACTGTGTGAGCACAATGGGCAATCACAGGTGTTTACGATTCCACTCAACAGCGCTCAAGTCACATTTTTTAAATTTCAGTAGGCTACCGACTTGGTACCGAAGTCAGTACTTTTGATCGTACAAAATGCATGTTATTTTAAATTTAGTACTGTCCTGAATAAGATATTTTGCCCAAAAGTGAAGGGCGATGATATCTTCTCTTAACTCTTTGGATCATACTTTTGACTTTGTCACGTTTGACTAAGTTAGAAATGTCTCTCAACAAACCTAGCCAGTTCAGATATTTCATGTGTTCTAGCTCAAGCACACCTGGTGCAACTAATGAAGCCCTTGATTAGTTGCATCAGGTGTGCTTGAGACAACACCTTGTTTTGCAGATTTGTGCTATTGTGAGGGATTCTATTCAGGGGGTTGAATCATTTTGAAACTACAGAAGTCATTAAAAGTCATTAAAAGCATTTTCAGTTACATGTGGGGAAACCCCTTGAAACTTGTTGTGTTGACCTATTTCAATTACTTTCTTTTTATTTGTCCAACAGCTGAAAGTCTGTAAATTTTGCCAATAAACTGGTTTTGCAATGGGGGTTAAATAATTTTGATTGGAACTGTATATATATATATAATAGGGCCCTATGAAATGTCTTATTTTGCAGAAATTCTGTTGTTTCAATTTTTCAGGATTTATGATTTTACAATTGTTATATAAAAAATGAAATGGTGGTAACCAAATGAAGGCATACAACATTTAAATTTAATATTTCAAAAGGTAATCAAATGAAAATCACCAATTCCTTTTTTTTTTTTTGGCAAACAAAGTGTTGAACAACAAAGGTTTAGTATGACAAATTCCATTATTTGCATATCAAAACAGCAGGTCCTAAATAATGGAAGCAGGTTATGTGTTTCTTTTGCATTCAGTAGAAGAGAATAAATAATCTAATATCTGCATCCACACAAACACATGCAGAATATCTGACATCATCTCAACCACCCTATTCCTGATGCATCTCATTGACAGAGTGAGTGAGACAAAGTGCCAAACAGAGAGATGGAGGGGAGTAAGTAGAATGTGTTGGTCATATGTTCCTGAAATCAAAGTCAATATGAATAAATAAAATCCCAAAACAGTCTTACTGGAAACACACACACACACAACCACAAATAACTATTCTGGTGTGGCATGACTCACTGCCTGATAAATAGCCAAAAGAGGAAAACTGTTTGGTTTCTATGGAAACCCCTTGAACATTTCACCATTGCAAAACTTCACCCGCACTCTGCCTGTAGTCACACGGATTTTGATCCTTTTAACAAAACCACACTGAACAGTGATGTGTTGACCACTTTAGTTATGCTTCAAAATACTCAAATCATTGAAGTCAAATCGGTTAATATTACTTCCAACAGACCAATAAACCTGCAGTGATGGTCCCAACCTCGACTTGGGAAGAGTTTAGAGAATTCTGTCGCCAATTCAGTGATCATTTACCCACGTTGATGTTGCTCCAAACCTGTTAGACTAAAGAAAACAAAAACAGATGTTTAGAAGAAATGTTCACGCTGCTCTTTTCCACACAATGAAATTAAAATTTGTTGGTTTTCTCTTGCTTTTTTCATGTCTTCATAATTTATTTGTATGACAGCCTGGCCACAAATTAAGTCTGTACAATTTGGCATGTTTCATTGGGTTATCACAAATAAAACAATTGACTCAATTTAATTTTATAATATTTGAATGAAGGGTCAAATTTCCTAGGCCAAACATCACTTTTGGCCACTAACGCACATCTTTTCACATGAACAAATGTGAATGAGATTTGTTTGCTATGGCAGAAGACAGAAAAAATATTGTCTGATGTTTCTTGTCATTGCCCTAATCTGCTTTCATTAGGAAAAAAATCAGCATGAACTTTCTGCTAATCAAATTTTGCGCTTCAGTTTGGGTTGACTCTTTATTGTTCAGGATGAAGCATTTGTGTAATAAAACATTGCCTGCTTTGCCTGATTCCATTGGATTGGATGACACTGATCACAGCAGGATTAAAACCTCTTCCAGCTTTTCAAAAGGAGTGCTGCGACTTTGGGCCGATCATGCTTCTCCTCTCTCCCCACCAGCCAGAGCGTGGGAAATGTCTTTCTTACTTATACTTCTAAGAGCAAGTAGCCAAAAATCTATGATCAGTGACTCCAGATATGAGCTTGAGACACGAACAACTTTACGTGTGATATGAACAATAATTTATTAATAGACTAAACATTTAAACTACTCTAACAAACACATACATACAGTTTACCAGGGGAAAGAGACTGAAGCAGAATACAGGAAAGCAATAAGTTAAAGCATTGTTTGAAATGCAGCAGATCATCAGCCTTAAGCAAACCATCAGTTTATTTCTAACACACCCTTCTTTTAAAGGGGTAAGGATACTTCATGTACCAAATAATGAGACTGAGGCCCCGTTTACACGATGGGAAAACGCAGATATTTCTCTGCGTTTTGGCCTGTCATTTACACGAAAACGCCGTTTTTATCCCAGAAAACGATCATTTCTAAAAACTCCGGCCAAAGTGGAGATTTCTGAAAACGCCGGTTATATGTTGTCGTGTCAACTGGGAGAAACGGGGTTTTAGGTTCTCTCTTGTCGATTCTGAGGATTCTGATTGGCTTGCATGGCTTTATCCTTCTCCCTACACTGCCGCCCATAGGTTTAGCATAGTTATAAAGGCGCTCGACGGCGTATTTATGCGGGTTGTGTGCACGATGTTATTATTGAAAACGGAGGGGGAGAAATATTCGTTTCTCTAAATACCCGGCTATGTGTAAATGTGGCCTAAGTGTAATACTTGCATGTCTCGTCCATTTGAATTAAACTGTCCTGATGTAATTTGTTGAGGCTCCAGTTGATCTCTGCTGATGTTGTCTTGATGAGAGAGAACCAGTGTGAGTCAGAGGATCTTTGGTGAATGAAAAGACAAGGCCGCAGCCTGCACTGAGAAAAACAACAAGTAGAATTTACTCAATTTTTATTTGGCAAGTTTTTGCATGAATATTTTTCAAGTAAATTTCTCATTTAAGGAAATTAAGTAAATCTACTTAACTAAGCCAAGTAAAATTAACAAAGTGAATAAGTACATATAACCTGGCCTGTTAAATTATATTGAATAATTTTTACTTACAAATCTGATGTAATTAATATAAGTAAAACCACTTGATATTTTAAATAAATTTTACTTGTTTTATGCAGTGCTGGTAATTATTTTAAATTAAATGTTACTCTTATAATGTGACAAAATAATACTGTGACAATGTGCAGTTAAGAGTAATTTATTAAGAAATAAGCATCTACAGAAACATATGCTTAAGGTCAGTTTGTATGTATATTGTTGCTCAAGCTGCTTAAACCTTTAATTTCAACAATACATCAAATGCATATTAAAATTAGCAGTTCTATGCATCATATTGAACAGGTTTTCCTCAAGGGTACAGTTCTGCAGTCACAAAATGAGTGAGTCAACAAAGCAGATAAATGCATATGAACAACCACACAAAAACATGTAAATTAAGTCAAGTTCATTCTAAATTTCAGTATCAAAACATGACATTAACAAACTGCTGTCACAAATTAAACCTGCTAACCAGCCCCCACCCCCTACCCTTAACAAGGAAACTCATAAAGTACATACACAATACATTTGGAAAGCCTTTTAAAGGACAAGTTTGGTATTTTGCACTTAAATCCCTGTTTTCAGATCGTTTCTGATGAAATAGAACGGTTAAGATTAAAATTTGGACACATGCTGCTGTCCCGAGAATTTTCGGTTTCATTCGCTTTCCCCCCCACCTCCACAATGTCTGTGTAGGTGCACTGGAATATCCTTCCTAAAACGCATTAAACTTTCGTTTACAAAGACGTGAACCTTACCGAGTGGTCAGGGGTGTTCACTGATATGCTCACACAAAAATCACTGCAAAAGATGCTTTCCAACAGGTTTTATCGTAGTTTTTGTCCAACTCCATTGACTTGTACCTCACTGCACATCCAATACAAGTCAATGGAGTTGGACAAAAACTACGATAAAACATGTTGGAAAGCATCTTTTGCAGTGATTTTTGTGTGAGCATATCAAATCTTGACAAAGCATTTTAATCTTAACCGTTCTATTTCATCAGAAACGATCTAGGGATTTAAGTGCAAAATACCGAACTTGTCCTTTAAGCTAATAAAAAACTGAAATACAAATCCTGCAATTTGTAAATGTAAAAACTTTGTTTTGTTTGTTTAACGTGTGTTCGGTCTCTCTGTTTGTCCCTCTCAACCGGTTTACAGCAACGAAGAATTAAGAAAAGAAAGGGGGAAAAAACAATAATCAGTAAACTACAAATACTTTTAAATTAAAAGTTAATTAATTTGCATTCACATTATTTATTTCACTTATACCAAATCATATTAAAAACATCCTGCATGACTTTACTCTCATTGTCATCATTAATGCTAACATGTTACTACACACAGCATGGAGATATCATGGCTACGAATTAGGAATTTGGGAGTAGTAATATTTCATTCCTTTTTATTTAAATAAGGCAACGAATTATTGCCATTTACAACGTGGTCACGATTTAGTAAAAGCAGGGACCATTTAATAGATAGTATGCACGATTTAGCAAATGAATGAGGGAATGAATTATATTGTGCACGATGAGGGAACTTATATGTTTCATATAATACAACCGAAGCTATAGATTGTGAATTTAAACATGTCTCGTTTACCAGCGGCAAACGTCAGGAGGACTAGCCGAGGTAAGGGTGCTCCAGGCCGGTTACATCAGCGCTGAGCACCCGGTGATCGCCTGGATCTCACAACTCCGAAAACGTCTCAAATTTTAAAAAAAGGCGCTATCTTTATAAATAAATCACAGATTTGAACTTTAAACAACTACATTCTCGACTGAACAACTCTTAAAACTACATTTCGTGACACAATAACAGTAGTATTTTTAAATTTCGCGGCCTTTCTTGCAAACAGACCACCGCCTAACGTTAGCACTGGCCCTCCCACCAGAAGCGGATTTCGCCTCGGCGCGTGCGTCAATTTCGCTTCAACTAGACGCGCGAATGCATTCAAAATGTTCAAGCGTCAAACTAGACGCGGTAGACGCGAATTTGACGCTCTATTCGCGTTTGGTGTGGGTGTGACCACAGTATAAACTGAGAAAAAAAATATGGCTAACGTCTTTTACAAAGCTAACTCGATGCTTTCTGCCTCTCCGTGAACTTTTTTTCTGGAGCACGTCTCAAACTTAAGAACACTAAACTTTTCTAATGTATAGAATGAAGTGATGACAATACAATCATTGAATTATTCTAAAATCCGTAATACAATGCAGTTTTTTACTGTTGCTTACCTGTCGAGAGCAGATTGGAAATCAGATTGGAGATTGGAGATTGGAAATCCTTCAATCATCGCGGGTTTTCTTCTTTCCGCGCATGCGCAGATTTCTTTCTTCAAGGACGTAAATTTTACTTGATTTTTTTTATTTGCTTCAAGTACTTAATTAATGCATGTAAATATGCCAGAGAGTCAGAAGTCAATTTTACTTGTCTGTTGGATGTATAATATTTACAAGTAAAAATTGAATATTTAATTAGGATTTACTTAATATACTAAAGTTTTCATTTTTACAAAATTATTCTTAGCAAAAGATACATGATTTTTCCTGTTTTATTTACTTTGCCATAAAATCATTTTTTACAGTGTGGCACAAGCTTGGGGGTCCTTGGGGGACTTCTAGTTCAGCATCATGTTCACATTAGGACTTCTCAGGAAGGACCAAGAGAGCAAGAAGCAAGGCTGATCTTGTAATTAGTGATTTTTTTTTAAAGCATGAAGATGTCACACCCTCTGGGGGTCTGTGAGCCAATAAGAAGTGTTTCCTTTGGAGGGAAATTTGTACGACCCATTGTGCTCTAAGAGGCATTTGAAAATGTAATTTCATTGGGTGTTTAAGAGAAGAATCTTCAAGATTCTTATAATACTAATGCATCACAAAGTTAGCAAAATGTAATGTAAATTAACAAATGGGGGACGAAGTTTGGAGTTTATGACCAAACATGCCACACATGATTTTGGTTAACCTATAGTTTGCAAAGTTTGAAACATTAACCCATTAAGAGTTTACAAGAAAACAGGCTTTATGTAGAGTTAAAAGGAAAATCATGAGATGGGAAAGTGAGATACATGTTTATACATTTCTCAAGTGGTTATATATATAATATATAGGATTAACGTGGTTTATTTCTCCGTCTCAGTAAGAATGAAGTGAGAGTCACAACTCTTTGGAAATTCCTTTTGGGGTTGTAAAACTTGTTATCAGTCTTAATGTGTCCTGTAACAGAACACCAGGTTCTGCCAGTGTTGGCTTCATTTGTGATGTTAGTTTTGGGGGGAGTTTCATAGACCTTTGTTGGGAGAGTGATTTTGCTGGATTATTCATTAAATATAATGAATAGTTAGTGTGTGTCTGATTGGTCTAGACGCTACACTTGCCCTTTTTTTATTAATTTTCTGCATTTATTTTCTTTGATGTTTGAGGGAAGGGTTTTTTGTTTTGAAATTTTCTCCTTTTGTTTGTTAATTTGGGCCCTGGGCCACCCTGAAGTCTACATACCTACCATTCATTTATTTTTTTACTCTGAAGCTCTCAACTTTATATTTTTAATATCACAATAATATGTTATCAAAGCTATTTTTGTTTAATGTGGATTTTAATTTTTTGGTCTGACAGGGAGTCTGTTTGTTTTATTTTATTTTTATTGTTGCGACTTAACCCTGACAGTCGTAATACATATTTCAGTGATATAATGCAAACATATGTTCTTCAAAACAAACTTCCTTTCCCCCCAAATTGTACCAATAACCAACACAAAAATACAAGTGGCAAAGCCTGTTTATAAAACGTGGTCAATACTTGAATATAGACGGTGCACAGGGTCATGTATACAAAAAAGCATCAGGGTAACACACGACACTAAAATAATGCAATAAACACTACACAACATAAAATGTAACACAATATACAATACAAATAACAAAAAATTAGAAGATACAAAATTATATGTAATCATGAGATATGTAACAGTTATATATTTTTTTTACTGTAAATTATATGGCATTTCATAGTTTTTACTTCCAAAAATCATTAATTTGACAGTATTTTACAGGTATAATCCATTCAATGACAGTTCATAATAAATGATGAGCTCCAAAAGTAATCTATACAACTTGTTCTATATTTAATTTGTTTCTATTTATACTTGATTTATGGTTCTCAATTCATAGAATAATGTTGTTTGAGAAAATAGATCCAAATTTAAGTCATTATTAATTAATAACCATCTCCTCAATTCATACCAGCTAAATCCAAGAATGGTATTGGTTCTTGTATTTGTAATAACTGAATTTGACATATCATTTTTTGCATTCTGGACACATCATTCATGACAATGAACTGTTGTTCTATGGAAAAGAGTTGCCTTAAGATTCTTCAAAGATTTAGCTTTTTTTGGAATGACATAAAAGTGAGTAAATAATGACATCATTTTCTGATACTTTCAATGCGAATGCTGAGGAAAAAACTTTTTCCGTGTTCGATTGCTTTGAGGGGCAGAAATGCTGTCTAGGACATCAGCCCGCTAGATTTTGATTACCGAGGATAATTCTGATCCAAACTAATAAAATAAGCTGAATAAAGAAAGTGTTCTAAGACCAGCAGCAGCTGATAAGACGATCAAACCCTCATCATCTCCAGTCTCATAAAAATCATCTTTGATTCCAAAGTCAGCAATAAAACATAGACAAAATAAGATCACAGCTGACAAAAAATTATCTTGCGTTTCCTTCTCGTTCTCATTTCTCACATCAAAAAAGTAATCTCTGAAATTAAACGCCTTATCTCCGGCACAAAAAGAGACATTCTCGTAAGAAGATAAAGACGCGAACGGGCTGACAACACAAGTGATGGTATCTGTCTAAGTTTGGAAGTGGGGAAAAATGTACTAATTAAACAAATTTTAATATTTCCATTCAAGTTGTCATGCTTTAGCTGGAACCCATTAAAAAACGCAAGAAATTTCTCATTTCTGTCAAACTCATCACCGAAAGAGAGAGACTTTCTGGGTCAAGCGGGATTTTCATGTCGCTCATGTGGTCTTCAACCGTGTCCAGGAAACATGTGTTGGACGGCTGAAAACTGACATCATACACATATTTCAAGATTTAAAGCAGCCATTAATCTGACGCACAAACCCACACAGCATAATAGATCAACTTTATGAGCTCTTTCTTTTATCATTGTTTGATTTTCATGTCTGCAAAGAAACTGACACAGTTTGCATAAGTTTAAATGCTTAACAGGCCTGCAAAGGGTCTCAGTAAGTCTGTTTAATGAATGACGATTAAATTTGAAATGCGTTAATATCAGTTTTTAACACCATGAGGTCATTTATTTGCTCTCTTTTCGACCACATTTAAACATTTTGAATAAAACTACTCAGAGGAATTGTTGATAGTTTGCCAAATAATTAAAATTCTTACTTTACTTAGCCTACTCACTGTCTTGTCGTTTCAAACTGCATCACTCTTTAAAAAAAACAAAACAAATGCGTATGGGGTTCTACATAGTCAAGTCAAGTCACCATTCATTTAGATTGTTTCAAAGCAGCTTTACAGTAATAATAGGAAATTAAAGTAACAGAGATTGTTTTGGCTTTACAGCAGCTCTAGAATAAAGTTATTGTCCAGCTAAAGTTAGTTTTGATTGATCCCCTTCCGTCACAACGAACATTAGTTATTAATAGGGGCCGCTAACGCGACACCGTTCTAACAGAAAACCCCTAATGCGATCCGGCCGGCCGGCCGCCCACCCGCACAAAACAGTGCCTGGAGGCTAGAGAACGCAAACCATGAAATAAGTTCCAAGGTACAAGCATTGAACAATTTATAATACAGAATTTTTTTTATCGCTTCCGTGTAGCCACGTGAACCGGAATTATCCCGACAACGTTTTATCTGTATAGGGGTAAAGGGAAAAGAGGGAGGCCTTCACAGGGGAGATAATAGTTAACAACTTCAGGACTGCGTTGTCGTCGTGTCCAGACGCAGGGCCTTCATCAGATCTAGATCCGGCGGACTGTGGTAAACCTCGGGATAATCAGAGAGACTAATATTAGCGTAGACACCATCATTCTTATGATGTAACAAGTACATCATGATTTATGGGAAATGTTCCCGGTTCCGGCTGACCTAATCTATGCAGCCTAACATTAAATTATAGAAGTCTATAATGCGTTGTGTATGCTAGGTCAAAGAGATGTGTTTTTAGTCAAGATTTGAACTGACAATAGTGTGTCTGCTTCCCGGACAATGTTAGGAAGACTGTTCCAAAGTTTTGGTGCTAAATAGGAAAAGGATCTATCGCCAGCAGTCGATTTTGATATTCTAGGTATCAACTGGACGGAATTTTGAGATCGACGTGATGGATTATAATGCGTTAAGAGCTCGAAATAGTTGCCCAGTGGCGTCGCAAATAATGACCGCCAATTGAACACACTTTCCTTGAAAGGGATTTTGTCTTGACTCTTAAAAAAAAACGTTATTTTAAGAACGGTTCCATTAAAGTCCCTGTAAAGGCAATTCTAAAAAGAAATTCTAAACACATTATAAATTTTAGAAATGTATTGCTAAAACATATTACAAAGACTGTGAACTGTGAAGTACTGAATTGTGGAGTTAGACCGTTAAACAGTTTTTCACCATTGCTGTGTTCCGGATTTTTTGGACGCACTGGAGCCCTACTTGACGCACTGGAGCCCCTGACGGTGGCCCCTCCCCTAACAATAGAGCACATTCAAATCAGTTCGCTGCTCAATCACGAGTTACTGTAAGTACTATTAGTTACTACAGCCAACAGTTTGCTAGCTAGCTATGCCTTCGTCACGGAAATGCGTACTACCTGGATGCGATCACGTACAAAACAGATCGGTGTCCTCATTCAAATTTCCGAAAAACAATCACATCAAGAAGAGGTGAATTCATTTTGTGAAGAGCCACCTTGATGGAGAGCTGAGGATCGCCGCCAAAACCCACCTCTGTTTGCAAACTCGTCAAATCATCTAAATCGACAATGTGTATGTTAGACCCTATACCGACTAAGCTGCTGAAAGAGATGCTTCCAGATGTCATAGATCCTCTTCTTAATATCATTAATTCATCTTTGTCTCTAGGATACGTACCAAAAACCTTTAAGCTAGCTATGATTAAACCGCTTGTTAAAAAAACGCAACTTGATCCTACAAAATTTGTCAATCACAGGCCGATCTCAAATCTGCCTTTTCTGTCAAAGATATTAGAAAAAGCAGTATCCTCACAACTGTGTTCCTTTCTTGAAAGAAATGATATCTGCGAGGATTTTCAGTCCGGATTTAGACCGTACCATAGTACCGAGACAGCTCTCGTTAGAGTCACAAATGATTTGCTCTTATCATCCGATCGTGGTTGTATCTCTCTATTAGTATTACTTGATCTTAGTACTGCATTTGACACCATTGACCACAACATCCTTTTAAATAGACTCGAACATTATGTTGGCATTAGTGGAATTGCACTAGCATGGTTTAAATCATACTTATCTGACCGTTATCAGTTTGTAGCAGTAAATGAAGAGATGTCTTATCAATCACAAGTTCAGTATGTCGTACCACAAGGCTCAGTATTAGGACCGCTGCTGTTCACTCTGTATATGCTACCATTAGGAGATATCATTAGGAAACATGGAATTAGCTTTCACTGTTATGCCGACGATACTCAGCTGTATATTTCTTCAAAACCTAACGAAACCTACCAATTCACAAAATTAACGGAATGCATAGCTGATATAAAAAATTGGATGACTAGTAAGTTCCTACTACTAAATCAAACAGAGATTCTAATTATTGGACAAAAAACTTCCACACGTAATAACCTAGAGTACTGTCTAACACTTGATGGCTGCTCTGTTAAGTCTTCGTCGTCGGTTAGGAACCTGGGTGTGCTCTTTGATACCAATCTTTCATTTGAAAGTCATGTGTCTAGTATCTGTAAAACCGCTTTCTTCCATCTTAAAAATATATCATAATTACGTCATATGCTCTCAAAGAATAATGCAGAACAATTAATTCATGCGTTTATGACCTCAAGGCTAGATTATTGTAATGCTCTACTGGGTGGTTGCCCTGCACGTTTAATAAACAAACTACAGCTGGTCCATAACGCAGCAGCTCGAGTTCTTACCAGAACCAGGAAGTATGACCATATTAGCCCCGTTCTGTCAACAGTGCATTGGCTGCCTATTAAACATTGTATAAATTTTAAAATATTGCTGATCACTTACAAAGCACTAAATGGTTTAGCTCCGCAGTACTTGAGCGAGCTCTTAACGCATTATAGTCCTTCACGTCTACTGCGATCTCAAAATTCCGGCCAGTTAATAATACCTAGAATATAAAAATCGACTGCTGGCGGTAGATCCTTTTCCTATTTAGCACCAAAACTTTGGAACAGTCTTCCTAACATTGTCCGGGAAGCAGACACACTCTGTCAGTTCAAAGCTAGACTAAAAACACATCTCTCCGGCCTAGCATACACATAACACATTATAGACTTCTATAATTCAATGTTAGGCTGCATAGTTTAGAACAGCCGGGACCGGGAACACTTCCCGTAAATCCTGATGTACTTGGTACATCATAAGAAGGATGGCGTCTACGATAATATTAGTCTCTGTCTATCCCGAGGTTTACCGCTGTCCACCGGAACCAGGCCGTATCCAGATCTGATGAAGGACCAGCGCCAGGACACGACGACGCCGCTGACCTGAAGTGTCAACCAGTCTCTCCTCCTCTCCACTCCGACTTCAACCAACCGGAACTGGACAAATACTCTGATTCATTCTGACTTCTGACCTGTAATGCTCTAGAATCATAATCATCCACTGTTCGCTCGTTGGCCAGAGGAGAACTGGCCCCCGACTGAGCCTGGGTTCTCCCAAGGTTTTTTTCTTCATTCTGTCACCTGATGGAGTTTTGGTTCCTTGCCGCTGTTGCCTTGCCTTCTGGCTTGCTTAGTTGGGGACATTTAATATTCAACAATATTATAGAACTGCCTTAAGGTGGACGATGATGCAATTATTTTTTTTTTTTTCATGTTATCACTGTGAAGCTGCTTAAAAAAGCGCTATATAAATAAAGGTGACTTGTAGGTGACTACTCTGTAGTGATAATTTTACACGGGATATATTTATAAACTTTCGTCTGAGACAACTGGGATACACTGATAATCCGCTGTTACTGGTGTGGCCGAACCGACTATCTCCTGCCTCGGCCTTCATCTTAACCCACCCTTAAACTTACCCATACCAGCACACCTGTCCCTAACCTTACCCGTATCCCACCTCAATAGCAGCAAAAGTGTTTTACAATACAACATGAACACAATAAGTACATTGTACTTATTTTTCGATGTAAGTACATAGAACTTAAAGCCACTTAATATAAAGTGGGACCTATTTATTTTATTTACTTGACTGCTTTTTTTTATCATTCAAATTTGGCTGGGTGGCTAATAACACATTTTTATGTGGTGTGACAAACTCAGAACACATACTTAATTTTGACTTTAAAGGTTTTTTGGGGAACCAAAAAATGGTTCTTCTATTGCATGATGCATCACTGAGAAAACCCACTTTTGCAACCTTTAAGTTTCAGTAATGATTCATATAGAGAAAAGTGAACATTCAGAATAGTATGTGTATTTCGCACTTTAAAGGATAATAGTGAATGAGAACTCAACACCATTACTTTGCTGTGAATGAAGCACATTGCGATAACTCCATCTACTCAAGCATGCAAACTGTGACGATACACACTTGTACACGTTCAAAAATAAACTTAAATCTCATTTAAGGCAACATGCAGAAAAATATACAAATAATAACAAAATGGTTCTCAGAATTTATCAGATAAACCAAACACAACACAAACTGTAAAACTAGGCTAAGTTATCCAGCATACAAAATAAGCTTCATAGCTTATCTATCTCAGTTTAGGTTGATTAAAAACTTTAGACTTATATTTCCTCATTTACTTTTATCATCTGTTTTGTTGTTGTATGCCCTCACCAGGATTGGTGGACCCATCCACAACGCATCCCTGCCATCAGCACTGATCCTCGACAACTCGTCTCCATACCGGGATGATGACTCAGACTTCCAATCCAGGAAATGGATAAATACTCTGAATGTTCTGATCCAATCTGACTTCTGACCTGTAATGCTACCCGAATCATAATCATACACAGTTCGTTCGTTGGCCAGAGGAAAATTGGCCCCCGGGCTGAACCTGGTTTCTCCCAATGTTTTTTTCTCCATTCTGTTACCTGATGGAGTTTTGGTTCCTTGCCACTGTTGCCTTGGCTTTTGGCTTGCTTAATTTGAAGACATTTAATATTCAACAATATTACTGATCTGCCTCCTTAAGGTAGACGATGACGCAATTTTCTTCTAGAAACAAACTTTGTTGTATTATTTTTATGTTATCACTGTGAAGCTGCTTTGATACAATCTGTATTATAATATAGCGCTATATAAATAAAGGTGACTTGACCACTTTGTGTGTGTGATATAATGAATTATGTCGTGTACATTATAGGTCTTGACAATAAAAAGAATACTGAAGTACCTAATCGAATTCTCTTTCGAGTCTTCTTAAACTTGAATGGACAGTACTCAGGAAATTCATGGAATGTTCACATGGATCCCGGAAACGAATAAAAACGCTATATTGTGCATGCCAGAGAACTAATTTGGCAATGTCACTTTGCAAAGAAATACTATGCGCCCGCGCTCATACGTATTCAAACATGCATGCCTATAGACTAACCACATATAATACGCATGTGTGTGCCGTCACAGTATTCACAGATTCACGTTTTTGAAGTTTACACGGAGATGATAACAGTATCGTTTTCAAAACTCATTTTCAAAAACATGCACTTTGAAACCTATTTCAAAGTTTGTGTTCTCAGGCCACCTAAACGCAGTTGCCGTGTAAATAAACGGCCAGAGCGCATAAAAAGTGTAGTGTAAGCGGACCCTAATTTAACTAATGATTTTTTACAACTGAAACGAACCAATCAAAAACTTACTTAAACTAGAGAAAAACTTTCTTTTAGAGCTGCTGTACAGCCAATATAAATGGTGACCTGACAAGACGGAGGGGAAGTTATTTTGATTAAAGATTACAAGGACATTTCATGTAGGTCTATGCAATTACAATGTTAATATTATAAAACAAAAGATAATTTTTTAAACATTTATAAACAAGCTGGGTTTGCTGCACCATCAGCAGCCACGCACCAATAAAAGGTCAGTAAAAAAGTTGACAGAACAAAACAGTCTGATTTCTGTCCTGCAAAACCTATTTATGAGCAAACATGAAACATTTCTTTGCACGTGTCTCGCTGATTTATTTGGCGAGATGGACCCTGTGCGACAGAAACACAAAGCCCAGCATAACACATGATGGACTGCTTCACGGGCCCTTCATTAATTTCCCACCCTGCGTCTCCGGCCCTCATTTTGCTTTAGGCTTAGTTTTGTTCTTGGAGCCAATAGAAAAGGCGAAGAATAATTGATGCCCCGAGAGTCCAGACAAGACAATAGGTCACAACAACAGCCCCCGTTAGATCAAGCGGCCTAAGAAAAACTGGCTGAATATAATTCGGCCTTGTCGATCTCCACGGACAGGAAGTGTTTCAGTAGCCCTTCTGAATGCAGCTCCCACCTGCTGCTGCTCAGAAAATATACACTTCACAGCCAGCAAAACACGTCCTGACACGGCAGGCATTGCGCTTTCATGTGAAACACGCCGTTTCCTTCTTTTATGTGAAACTCAAGCTGTTTTATTCAACATCTTTTGCATCGTGACAATATTTCCATGACCATTAAGCACAATTCATCCTTCAGATATTCATTACTGTAATGCATCTAGATATTTAACGAAGAAATTTCACTGTAAACCCGTAAAAATTGTGCTCATCTATTTTAATTGCTCTTAACTTGACATATTTGAGTAAGCTCATTTATACAAGTAATTTAAAATTATTGTGTAATCTCAACCTAAATATTTTTAGTAGTGGAAACTTGGCTAGAGGCGCGGCAGAGGACGCCAGTCACTTTAGTACTTTTGGCAGGCAATAATATATAATAATAATGAGAATATATTTATATAGGGTCCATCATCTCGACAAATAAATGAGTGAGACACGTGCAAAGAAATATTTCATGTTTGCTCATAAATAGGTTTTGCAGGCCAGAGATCAGACTGTTTTGTTCTTTTTTTAAAGGCAGCGGGCCAAATCAGTTGCCAGGTCACTGGGAATTCTTCCGGTGCTCCCGTTGACCAGTCCAGGCCTGTTCCTTATATTGTTGCTGTGGTCTGTTTTACTCTGTTAGTAAAAGTAAACACAAACACATTCAAAAGTAACACACATTTAATTATTCAATTTCTGATTCATACATACATATGTACAAACACTTTAATGGCTAATATTCATAATATGTTACAGGCCAATGTGTATAAAACATCCAGACAGATGAATGTGTATCTTGACATTTTAAGTGATTCCTCAAATTTTTTGGTTATTAAATGCATTTAAGTCTGTTTGCAGAAAAGCAGGTGAGTAAAATGGGAAATGTTTGTTTCAGTACGGGACGATACTGAGTCCAGGAGTCGATACCATTCCAGTCCTGACAGAAACAAAACGAATGAGAAAACATCAATACTAGCGCTGCTGCAGAATCTATGATAGAAACATTAAATACAACACGAAACACACTCGACTTCCATGCATTACAGAGCAAAAACAGTAGAGACATAAAAGTGCTGTATGTAATGTTTCACTTTACTAAAGCATAAAAATACCAATATGTTCACATACTCTTTTCTCTGAAAAACACTTCTACAGCCAGTTATTTTACTTTGAAATGTGCATTCCGTGTTGGAATGTAATTTTAAGTTGAATTACTGAAATAAATTAACTTTTGCACAATATTCGAATTTTTCGAGTTTCACCTGTATACACATAGTATATAGTTAATTGACATTGTCTTCACGCGCGTGATCATAGCTAACTAAACCTATGCGCGTGAACTCGACAATCGACTACTTTGGACTTCGATCGAAAACAGGAATTAAATACAGGTATGTGCGCTGGCTGATATAACATCATTTTTATTAATATCTTTCACATCTTCAGCAGTCAGATTCACCATGTTCACTCTGAAGAAATCACTCAACATGGCTGGGCACTTGTATGACACATCAAGGATGATAAGAGAAATAAAAGCAGGTTTAAAATTAGACCCCATTCAAGTCAATAGGGTGCACATTTTAAAGAGGATAACACAGTGTAGGCAACACCGATTTTTGTCGTTGTTCTCTGTATTGACAGCACTCCAAATTTACTAAAAATTGAGCTCAATGTTAAAATTGACCGGAGTTCTCCTTTAAAAACGTAAAAGTCCCTGTGAACCGGAAGTTACAAACGACTTTTTTTCCAATGTTGTGAAGCATTTCAAAGTGAAACGGAATATTGAATAGAGGGCAGGGTTTTACTTTTGCACTCCTCCTCTCCATCTCTCGCTCATTGCAGACTAAAGCCCCGTTCACACCGCCAGCGATTTTGTCGCTGCTATATGTCACTAATCTCTGTACTGTGAAGCCACTTGTGGGCGTTCGTAGTGCTGTCGCTCTAATGTTATTGGTTGACTGGACGTCTGGCCATATCTATACTAAACACCATCACAAGTGATACAATTATATCATTTTAATTTGACTAGGAATTATAGGCTCAAAAGAAACAGTATGCTGTTGGGAGAGAGTTTTTACCACATATTACCATAGCAGTGTTCAGTGGATTCAATCATTTATTAGATTAACTATCGATCAAGCAACAAATTAAACTCACTAAAACGTCATTCGTATTTGACAAATAATAAATGTTCTTGTCGTCAACATAATGCAGGGGAAACTGTAAAGTGAACTGCAGCAGTGCTAAACTTGCATCATAAAATTACAACACTCAAACTATAAAATGTATGAATTCAAACTCACTGAGACTGTCGACAGTTTCTTTTCCATGCATCATTTTATTATATCCATGAATGTGGTTACAGTAAAATCATATAAAACAGTGAAATCGCCCGCCGGAAGTCGCCAGCACTCCATTGAAATGAATGGGATCTTGTTGCTTTGTCGCTGCGTGTCGCTGGTGGTGTGAACGGGGCTTAACGGTTTGAGGGGAGTGCCACGCACTCGCGCCATAGGCTATAGCACATGACAGGAAGAGAAGAGAAGTCGTTTCGAGGGGGGAGGGAAGGATAACGTATTTAATTAAAGATTATAAGGGTACATTTTTAATTAATAAAGAAGTGTACAGATAAATAATTTACAATAAACACTACAATATTAAATATAAAAATATATATTTCATGGCAACTTAAAAGCACTGCTGATTTAATTTGCGCCTTTGCTTAATGTATTTGTCCTATTGTTTGTTATGTGCATATTTGAAATGATAAAATAACAAATAACTATATCATGACATATATGAACATATTTTCCACCCTCAGCTCATACCCTCAAATATTCAAAAAAATCAAATGAGAAAATGTGAAATATTTTGTGAGAGGGCAATTGAGGTCAATAATAACGGTTAAATTTGGCTTTATCCTTTTAGCTAAGTTGCCAATGTAGCAAAAATGAATTATCTATTTGGCATACTTGTAGGCTCGGCTGTATCATAGACTAGTAGTTGCTCAAAATTGGCCAGTGTGGTCGCACTGGCATATGATTTTTTCTTATTTTTGGGGGGAAGAAATGCTCAAGTGGTGGAAATGTTTAAAAACAGGGCAGGCACATGCTGAATAAGTGAGACATTTCTGTTATTTATTTATTTATTTATTTTATTGGTAAAATAATTTTTTAGTAAAAGTTCCATGTGGGTCATATTTAGGGTTGTAACGGTATGGTGGTTTGTACAATTATCATATCATTAACATTTGCTTATCCGCAGTTTTGGGAAAAAAAATTAAACCAGATCTCACCTGCGCATATGCAACTTTCCACTTGACTGCAATAAATCTATAGACTCCACCCATACATGTACGGTGGAGAAAATGTCTGAGACAGGCTATCTCTATCCCCCGCTGAAAAAAAAAAAAGTAAAAATAGTGTGGGCAGTGCTGCTGCTAGCCATTTTGGATGCCCTAAGCGTAAGTCTTTAATTTTCTGAGACTATTATCATACCGTGAAAATCTCATACCGTTACCGTGCGTTCACACCGCCGCCGGCGAGGGTGGCAAAATTCCGCCCTGCCAACAACGCCGTGGAAAGATTCGTGGACGCTCTGATGCTCTGACGTAGATAGAATGCTTGTTCTTTTTTTAAACTTTATTTAAAGGGGCAGCAAAGCAAACAAGCATGTTGATCGTTATTTTTGCAGAAAATTGATCGATGGAAAGAACTTAATTATAGTGACATGTTTGCTAACGAAATAAACCAATTAAAAGCTATTTGTGTGGTGTGGCTTTTGTGTTCATGGTGCTATTCTAATTTGCATTCCCTCTGAAAAACAAGCGTTCTAGCGCGAAAATCTTGCCTATAAATAGTGTTGCGCTCTTTCTTATCAAATTCAAATGATCAACCTCTCCTCTATTTTGCTTACTAATGTGGTCGGAACCAAAGTTTATACTGCGTTCCCTGGAATCCTCTCAAACGGAGCACTTCTACATTCCGATTGGTTGCCGCCCAACCGCGTCATAGCTCACTACCATAAAGTCGCCATCCGGCGAGAGCGTCAAAGTGGCCGGAAGCCATTAATTTTCAATGAGAGCCGGCGGCGAGCTCCGGCGGCGCGTCTTAGACGGCAAGAAGAGTTGAAATCAAGTCAACTTTATGGTAATAAGTAGGGCTGGGCGATAAAACGATGACGATAATTATCGCAATATAATTTTTTTCGATAAAACTATATCAAGAGTTCGATAAAGTTTATGTGCCAAAAGTGCGCGCCACACAGACCGGCTCAAAATATCCGCTCGGCTCAAAGTCCAAACGGCAGCGCAGCGTGAGCTCACTAGAGCAGATGCGTTTACTCTGATCGGTCTCGGTCACGAGATCCAGTGAGAAGCGCTTGAATTCAGCAAAGAACACAAATGTCTCAGTGATGTAAACTAGTTTAAAGGAAGATGAAACTGCGCTGACGAACAGGAGAAACACTGTGCGCAGCGATACAGTCAGAAGGCTTTTCCGTCTACAAATTCCCATCATTTACCACGGATTTACTGTAACTTTAGCCTAGTAATATTAACTCCACCATGAAATGTGGGATATACATATTGAATTTTATTATATTATTAATGTAGACTATGTATTAAAGGACTACCGGATTTTCCGCACTATAAGTCGCACTTTTTTTTCATAGTTTTGCTGGTCCTGCGACTGATAGTCAGGTGCGACTTATATATCAAAATTAATTAATACTGACTGAGATGAACCAAAAGAAAATATTACCGTCTACAGCCGCGAGAGGGCGCTCTAGTTAGCGGAGTTGTTCAGAAGCGACACAGAGGAAGAATTCAATGGATTCAGTGTTGTGGAATGAGATCGCAGGAGCCTGGTAAACTTGCTTACCGGTAACTTGTTGGACTCGCTGGCTTTTGTTAATTTATCTTATTCAGCCTCCCAGGTATATGTTCTTTATGCTATTGTGTAGGGTTTCCCGCAGAAACTGTGTTAGTTAAGGTGTATTGTAACTTTGTGTAACTTAACTTTGTGTTAGCCTACGTGTCGCCATACACATCAGCATAAATGCTCCAGATAAATTATTTGTTATTAAAGCATTAACATTCACAATCCACTGTTAATTTAACATAAAAGCAAGCAGGCTGCGTGCATGGTTTGCCATGACTAAATGCGCGCTCCCTTAATAATTCCTATAAAGCTGACATCAGTTCATCACGATCTCATACATCTCTGTTATTATCGATGAAGCTGACTGCATAATGAATCTATCATAATATCTTTTATAATCAGAGGATTTGCCAGCATGCAGAATTCAGCACTAAACAAAAAGTCCGGTGAGGACATTCTATCTTAAATGCTTCTGATTGGCCATTGCGTTCAAGAAATCAACACATATGTCTGTGATTGGCTACATCGCTCAACGCTGCAAACATGTTACAAATAGAATGTAATGTTTACATACAGGGACATTAATAAAAAGAACTACGCATGGAACAAGGTGTCTGAAATTGTTCGTGTTTTGTTACTTTCACATTTAAAAGATTTAATTATGTTAACTTACCCTACGTGTGGCCAGTCTGCACAAAATAGGATACTGATGTTCAGTTCTTATATGCTTTGCGGCTCCTTTAAATAAAGTAAAAAAATCACGCATTCTAAAATCTACGTCAGAGTGTCCCCAAATCTCACGGCGTCGGTGGCAGGGCGGCATTGTGAACGCACAGTATGTCATAGTACTCAATTACTTTTCCTGTTTTAGTTTTTTGTCGTGGTATATCGTTTTAGTAGTAGTATTGAGATATTTTATTGATGTATCATATCGAAGTCATAATTGGTATCGTGACAACACTACTCTGAACTAATTTAGTAAAATGACTCACTGCAGTATAAGATTACCGACTCACACAAAAGTGATGTTTGAAATCAACCGTACTGACCATTCAGGCTCTCCTAGTGAACTGGACCAGAGGTGAAAAGGTTTACAGCTGTAAAACAGAGAAATACAGATTAAACCTGATACAATTATAAATCTTTACCAGGACAAATGACTTTTGTGCATGGACAAGTGAAACATAAATTTACTTGTCCAAAGGACAAGTGCCTCAAAAAGTTAATATCAAGCCCTGAACCACATCTACAAATCACACAACCATATATAATCCCAAACATAAAAATTGTCACACACAGCTTCAATAATTAGTTTACCTCAAAATTAAAATGTCCCAATACTCACACCAATGCCATCCAAGATGTCATGTCTTTCTTTCTTCAGTGGAAAAGAAGTTAAGTTTTTTGAGGAAAACATTTCAGGATTTTTCTCCAAATTGTTGAAGTCCAAATCAATGCAGTTTCATAGGGCTTTGAAGTGCTTCAAATTAAAGGGCTCTGTACGATCCCAGCTGAAGAAATAAGGTCTTGCATAGACAGTATGGGGTCGTATCTTGCAAAACTATCTATTAATTTTAAAAAAAAACGTCTTGTGCTGGTCTGCGACGCGCCATACATTACGTGATCAATTTAGAAAGGTCACGGGTCATGTCATCGGTTTAAAGTCAGCATTAAATCAAAATTGACCCCCATTTACTTTGTTAGCGGATATTACTAGTCTTGTGGTGAACAATTAATCCGTGCAAGTTAATACATGGAAACAAATTGTTTGCCGAATTTATCTTTAATCAAAGTCTGAAAAGTTACTTTGGTTCTTTTTCTGATGACATAGGCTTGACGGCTTGGGTTGGTTAAACACTTAACCACTCCCCTCAAACCGTTACTCTGCTATGGGCGAGAGATGGAGCGCTGAAGTAAAACCCTGCCCTCTGTTCAATATTCCGTTTCACTCGGAAATGCGTCACAACACTTGAGAAAAGTCGTTTGCAACTTCCGGTTCACGCGGACTTTAAGTTATTTGTCTGTGCACTCCGGTTCAAAAAGTTAGAGAAGGGCGAAAAATTAATCACATTTTCTCCTCCAACTTCAAAATCGTCCGAGATCTTTGTTTTAATTCATTATTATATATTTTTTCCGTGAGCTTTCCAACGTGATGACATAATACGTAGCGCATCCAGAGATGGTACAAGACGGCCATTTGTGGTTACAATTTAATTTTTTAGAAAATGACGTACGGATCGTTTCGCTAGATAAATATTCCTCAAAATATAAACATTAAATAAATAGGCTATTTATTCCTCAGACCCTATTCCTCAGCTGTGATCGTTCAGAGCCCAGAAGCACTTCAAAGCCCTTTGAAACTGCATTGATTTGAACTTCAACAATTTTGCGGTTTAAGTCCATTGTGTGGAGAAAAATCCTAAAATCTTTTCCTCAAAAAACTTAACTTCTTTTCCACTGAGGAAAGAAAGACATGAACATCTTGGATGGCATTGGGGTGAGTAAATTATCAGGACATTTTCATTTTGAGGTGAATACCGTAATCCTTTAATGTTTTTAAGCTTTAAACTAGATTTCAAAAGCAACATTACAGTGTAAGAATATTGATTATGAAGAAGACGAAATAAATAATATTTGGACATGCTGAACATTACTTTAAATGTATTTAAACTTTATACATCAGTAATATATTATAAAGCTTTAACTTATTATTTCAGCTTTGTATGCGTCATAAACAGTTTGTAGCAATGCCTTGATAAGGTTATATGAAATTGTGTACACAAGTTTACATACATCAGCGAATGTTTTTGTGCATTTATTGTACATATTATATTAATATATATAGATATTCATATATATATATATATATATATATATATATATATATATAGAGAGAGAGAGAGAGAGAGAGAGAGAGAGAGAGAGAGAGAGAGAGAGAGAGAGAGAGAGAGAGAGAGAGAGAGAGAGAGAGAGAGAGAGAGAGAGAGAGAGAGAGAGAGGTTGCGATATGAATCTCATCACTCACCACTCAGGGAATGACGAAGTACATGATCAAGAAAAAAATTACATCGAACACTAGAAACATCCAGAAATCAAACCAATAGGAATGTTTCGGCAGAGATGGCAGAACGCTAACGTTACGTGTGTTCTCCATAATCGTCCAGACTTCCCGCTTCCGGCTTCATTCATCGGCCCACACACATTTACTTCTGGCGCTTTTCACAATAAAAGTCCACGAAAACAATTGCAAGGGAGAGATACACTGCTGCTTTTATTACAAATTATGAAGCAGAATAATTATTAAGTTGATAATTACGATTTATACACATTCTTTTTAAATGGAATTCGCAAGAGATCTGTTCATTTAAGCGCCATACACATTCACAGAAATGCCATTTAAGTCAAAGTTTTTCCCACAATACACATGATGTTATGTTTAAAATATCTTTATCTTCAAGCCTTATAGTTGCATTTAGAAGTCCAATAGCCTATTTATACAGAAACAGCATTAAAATTTGTTCAAGAGTCAATAAAGTTATTTTAAATCCCATTAATATTCACTCAAGTGTCATTTAGGCTACCCTATTAAATACATCAGTAGCAGTTTATAGCTCTTCTATGAAGGTTAATAGTGCCTAAATGCAAATTGAAAGTTACTGGTGCTATGAATACTTTAGGTCTTAGTGTTAAATTAATGTTAACAGCACAAGTGAACATTAGCAAGCAACTGTGTAAATATCTTGTGCAATGTGTAGGCTAGGCTATAGCTTTAAAATTAATTTCAGTGGAGCTTATGTAAATGTTTATTGCACTTAAATTAAGGCCACATTTACACATAGCCGGGTATTTAGAGAAACGAATATTTCTCCCCCTCCGTTTTCAATAATAACATCGTGCACACAATCCGCATAAATACGCAGTCGAGCGCCTTTATAACTATGCTAAACATATGGGCGGCAGTGTAGGGGGAAGGATAAAGCCATGCAAGCCAATCAGAATCCTCAGAATCGACAAGAGAGAACCTAAAACCCTGTTTCTCCCAGTTGACACGACAACATATAACCGGGCGTTTTCAGAAATCTCCACTTTGGCCGGAGTTTTTAGAAATAATCGTTTTCTGGGATAAAAACAGCGTTTTCGTGTAAATGACAGGCCAAAACGCAGAGAAATATCTGCGTTTTCCCATCGTGTAAACGGGGCCTAACTATTTAAATACAGCATAGCGGGCGGAGCACTCCTATACACCTAGGCCTTCAGTTGTGTCCTATCTGAATTAATCCACCTCTTATGTTATGATGCCACGGCTAAAGAAACCATCAATATTATACTTATTTTTTTACCATCAATATTATACAGAAATGCAGTATAGCGTTCAGCGAGAATGAATGCCATTAGTCTACTAAAGCAAGTAACAATTAACACAATTCAACAAGTCTCCTTTTACTGCAGCCACATGCACCACACATGATTAGCAGAAGCATCAATGTTAACCTTAAAGTCTGCATGAACCGGAAGTTGCAAACGACTTTTCTTTAGTGTGTTGACGTATTTCCAAGTGAAACGGAATAATGAACAGAGGGCAGGGTTTTACTTTAGCGCTCCTCCTCTCTACCTTTGCTCATAGTAGAGGTCTGCTAACATTAACCCGAGTTAATGTTAAAGGAACACTCCGACTTTTTGGGACTTTAGCCTATTCACCTGACCAGTGGCGGACTGGGACAATAATTCAGGCCGGGAATTTGACTCCACTGCCAGGCCACCTCTGCTGCTGCAGTCACCACCACCCTATTCATGTAATCTACTGGACTGATAAACTTGTAGGCTAACCCTATTAATGTAACAGGTAGACTACCAGATGAAATATAAATGAATAAAAAAATAACCCTTAAAAACTCACTGTCCACCACCTCTAGCTCAACAGCAGGAGCATTTGCAGCTCCTAGTGCTACTGTTGCTTCCTTCGTCACCTTTTCAAAATAAATAAATAAACAAACAAACATTGTAGGCTACATAATGTAGACTAGAAATGAAAAATCTAAATAACTAACACTGTATCTTTTCCATACCATCTACTTGATTTATTTATTATTTAAACAATTTGACCCACTAACACTATTCTGTCTACTTTTTATACATTTTTATTTATTATATAAAAAATATGCTACATGTAGACGAAACGAGACTTGACACAGCACCACATTGTTGCTCGTTTGTTGGTGTAATTTGATCTATTGTGATTATCTAAGTGATTTGTATGTAGTGTTAATTTTGTCACCTATTGTTAATTTAGTCTTAGTCTTGTGCCAAATGTCTTAGTCTTAGTTTTAGTCAACTAAAAGTCTGGTCATAGTCTAGTTTTAGTCAAAAGAAACTCAAGGTATCTTAGTCAAGTTTTAGTCGACTAAAAGTCTGTTATTTTAGTCAAATTTTAATTAGTCGTCTAATTTTGGTCAAAAGAAACTCAATATTTCTAAGTTTTAGTTAAAACGTTTTAGTCTTTTTTTTAAATAACAAATTATTTCAGAGATTATTTCTGATAACCATTTCAGTCAAATAGTGTTTCACACATCTCAAATATCGGTTAAATGTCATAAATACCTGAAAAAAATGTAATAGATTTTTTTAATGCAACCAGTTTTTAACATTAATCTGTTTATAACAGATGAATATTCTATATCCTGATGATGGCAAGTAGAGACGATTGGAGACGAAAATGAAGAGAGATTTTATCTTAGTTTTTATTTTATGCAAAACATTCTCGTCTTTTTTCGTCAACAATAATGCATGTTAATTTAGTCTTAGTCAGCGTTTTTGGACATTGGTGCAGTCTCGTCATCGTCTCGTCTTAGTCATGGAAAAAAAGGTCGTTGACGAACATTTTTAGTCTCGTCTCGTCTGACGAAATTAACACTATTTGGATGAAAGCGTTCGTCTGCCAAATTATTACAAATATAATGTAAATGTAATCTTGACCGACCTGTTGCCTTACTGGCGAACATGGCTAAGATTTTGCAGCAGCTTTCTGCGTCTGTGGCCAGGGCTTTTTTCCTTTTTAAACGCTCCCTCTCTGCTCCTCCTTTGCGTTTACGCTGCATTTTTTGAACTATTTAGTCAGATATTAGGCAGTGCTTCGTGACGTTGGGTGGGATTGTCATTTTCACTCCGCCATTATGATTCGTCGATTGAGAGATCCGTCAATTAATTCGTAGTTGCACACCAGCCTATCACATGCCAGGCTGATCGTCTGCACTTTTTTTTTTTTTTTGGCAGCCGGCAGGCCAGAACGACCGTCAGGCCACCGGGAAATGTCCCGGTGCTCCCGATGGCCAGTCCGCCCCTGCACCTGACCTTATCCCCCAGAGTTAGATAAGTCCATATACATACGTTTTTCATCTCCGTGCGTGCTATAAGTCTGTTTGACGCACCCACCGCTAGCCTAGCTTAGCACAAAGACTGGATGAAAATGGTTGCAGCTAGCATACTAATCCAAATAAGTGACAAAATAACGGTTATCACTCCGCTCAAGTAGCAGTGCTTTGCCTTCAGAGAATATAGGTCCCAGTATTTATACGGTTAAAATATGTCTGTGTCTCATGTGACTTTGTTTTTTGTACACTCTGTGACTATACAAATCACAACATGTAAATAGGAAAATGTTTGCGTTATTTTGTCACTTATTTGGATTAGTATGCTAGCTGCAACCATTTACATCCAGTCTTTGTGCTAAGCTAGGCTAGCGGTGGGTGCGTCAAACAGACTTATAGCACGCACGGAGATGAAAAAGTTATGTATGGACTTATCTAACTCTGGGGGATAAGGTGAATAGGCTAAAGTCCCAAAAAGTCGGAGTGTTCCTTTAAAGTTCCGATTAAGTTGCGATAAAGTTCTGGGTTCGGGTTAATGTTTAATTAATAGCCTCGGGTTCGTAACTTAGAAAAACTATATAGGCTATTGGGCTACAGTTTGTGTGCCAAGTGCTTGGCTACTACTGTGTTGTGATCGTAATTGACCGTTCGCAAAGACCCGCCCCCTTTAGTTACTGTTGCTATATCCGACAAGCGACGCTGCTCTCACGCCACACCATTTCTCTTGCAGTGAAAAATACATTGCGGAGCAGAGAGAACACGGACAACTCGCTGACAGACAGGGCAGACCAGGTTACTTTTGATATTAAACAAAGTCTCACCTTTCAAATTCTGTAATTTTTTAAAAGAAATTTAAACAATAAATACCGTTTTGTGGCTCTTTAATGTGTCTGACAGATCGCTGTAGAGCCTCAGTTAAAGCTGCTTGTAAACCGATCATCTCTTCCTTCTAGTTAATTAATTCACAGCATCAAATAAACATGAATGAACATAAGAAGGAATGTTGTTTTAACCGTGAAAAGATGTACACTCTGGTTTTAAAGTTCAAATCCTCCCATGAATCTACTAACTCTCCTGACTGCTTTGTCGGACAAAATGGCGGATGGCGAAGTATGATTGATTGGTCAGATCGCTTGTCAATCAACTCCCTGTGAAGGGTCAATTATTTGAGCACGCGAGAGAGAAAGTATGTGCGCAGTTTCAGCATCCTCCTCTGATTGCGATGTTGTGACTGAAATAGTGCGCACGGGAGCACATGCGCAAAACAGTTTTGTAAAACGATATATTAATGATTTTTATTTGATCATATATAATTTAACAAAACTGTTTTGCTCCCGCGTGCGCTTTTTCAGTCACAACACCGCAATCAGAGGACGGTGCTGAAACCATCAACTGTTGATGCTGCTCTTCATAACTTGTATTGAGAAGGATATATTTGTGTAAATGGTTGTGCAACTGCGCAAACTTTGTTTTGAAGTTTAATGTTTGAGTTGCAGGGGAATTTGTGACTGTTTCACGTTCAACCACATCAAAGTTTCGTAATTGGTAAGTCCGTGCTTTTTCTTTTTTTTCTTGTGTGCTGACTGCTGAGGGGGCCGCTGTGCCTTGGTGAAAGTATTTGTAGCTATGTATCCTATTTTTTTAATTATAGTTGCAAGCAATCATAAAATAACAGCATATTGCAAAAAAAGAAAAGGTATTTACTATGAGAAACGGACCTCGGGTCAAGCTCGGGCTTATAATAATGTTCGGGTCGGGTCAAATGATTTCGGGTAGCTCATAGCAGACTAAAAGTTTGAGGGGAGTGGTTAAGCGTTTTCAACCCAAGCCGTCAAACTGATGTCAACAGAAAAGGAACGCCATACCAGACCGGGAGTAACTTTTCATATTTTGATTAAAGATTACCACGGCAAACTATTTTTTTCTGTGTATTAACTTGCACTGATTGGCTGATTAAATCTGACTGATTATCTGATTGGTTAAAGCAACAGTTTCATTGCCATTTATTTTAAGATACAGGTGCCCACACTATTGATTATGAAGGCCTCAAGGCAGATTTCTTTGACCCTGGCAATACATGATGGCTGAAATATGATTGGATAAAAGCTTTGGTGACATGTGACATTTAATTTGACAACATTTTAAGGATGTGTAGTGCAAATATATTTATATTATATAATTATACTTCCATTTTAGTTAACTTTCTTTCCAGTGCAAAACAATAGTACATAAAAAAAACAGCTAATAAAGAAAATATAAAATATATATTTTATATATATTACCTGTTTTTTTTATGTATTATTGTTTTGCACTGGAAAGGAAATATTGCACTCAAATAATGCATTCAAGCAATACAACACCTGTATATATGCACAAGGAAAATGGCTAATGTAGTTTTTCACCACAAATTCTGCTGTTAAACACAATTAAGTTGAAATGATGCAGGTTGAAGGGTTCAAGAGAAGCAAATATTATATATATGCACAAGGAAAATCTCACAGAAACAAATAAACCTTCAGACTAAGCACATTGTGCAGCTATTTCCCATTCAATTTTATATTTTTGTGCTCTTTTTCGCCGGCTGCTTGGAAGTAACGTTAGTCATTTTTACATTTCCCGCTGTTGTCGCTTGTCATCATCCTTGCTACGATACATGACTCACAATGACTGAAACGACCAATTAAAAGGGCATTCTCTGATGATGTTCCAAGATGTTAAAAACGCGACGCTGATCATAGACAAACGGGGAGAAATTAGTATCTACCGCACGCACCGTCTGTTTTTTTTCTTATCATAGCCTACAAATGTCTTCGTTCATAGTCTGACATATATTAGAAGCTATGTGTATGTCTGTCACGGATTTGCACTGAATTGATTCTCAAAAATACGGAACAAAGTGCGTTCCGTATCGGTTCAATACGGAACAAGACTTTTATGTGTCAAATACGGGACGATTCCGTATTATACGGAACGGTTGGCAACCCTAGACACGTCTCTGCAGCATCGCGTGGCGGTCGGGGACAGTACCTCTGGTTTTGTTTTCTTCCAGTTGCCCTCCATTTTTCTGGCTGCTCTCTTAAGGGCCTGAATGTGCTCGTTGTGCCACGGCGTTGGACTATGTTCTTTAATCTTCTTTAAGCGCAACGGAGCAACTGTGTCTAAAGTGCTGGAAAAAGAGAGAGTTAAAAGTTTCTGTTCCAATATCAAGTTCTTCTAAGCTATCCGGGATGCTGAGATGAAACTGATTAGGAAGATTATTGATAAAGCAATCTTTAGTGGCAGAAGCGATAGGTCTAACCAGGGGTGTGCGATATCACGATTTTTGATCGTGGGCGATTAAAATGTCTCCACGATCTGCTTTTGAAGAAATATCGTAGGATCGTGCATTCTAACAGTTTGCAGTTCTGGCGCCTCCGTCTCAACATACTGTACAGTGTGACGTATATTCACATGAAATGCAGAGGAACGGGACACTGTAGTTCATAAAATTAATTATTTGCATGTGCTTTAAAGCCTTGCCGGTTAAACATTTAATTCGCTGCTGATGCGCTGTTCTAACGAGCACTTTTCTGAGCGCAATACACCCGACGCGCACATGCACTAAAAGCTTGTCTAACAGCGCCTGTTACTGGACTAAGTTATCTTTCGAGTCTTATTGCGCTAATACTGTCAAATACACACAAGGTTTACATTAACAAAGTTGGTCATGTCTAAAGTGAAAGAACAGTAGAAAAAAAATCTGCTTGTCAAATGCGTGTAGACTCGTCGGGTGCAGATCTTATAGTGACAGTAGCCCTAGTAAACATGCAGCCGCTTGTCCTTAAAGGGATAGTTAACCAAAAATAAAAATTCTGTCATTATTTACTCACTCTAATGTTGTTCAATACCTGTATTAATTTCTTTCTTGTGCTGAACACAAAAGAAGATATTTTGAGGAGTGTGGCTAACCGGGCAGTTGCTGGTCCCCATTGACTACAAAAGTAGGAAAAAACTGAAGTCACTGTGGTACATCAACTGTTTGGTTACGTTTTTTGGATTTCCAAATTCAGGGAACAGACACAGTCTCTATATGAGGATATCTCGGTGAAAGAGTCTCTATGTGATGGGATTTATCTGACCTTGGTGACGTGAGGCTGCTTCCAGTCTGTCTGCTTCCTGACCTGAGCCCCAAATTGTCATGTTTTATCTCTAAGACTATGAGCCAAATTACTAGAGAGAAGAGCAGCACCATCCCAGGATGGATGAATACCATCTCTTTTCAACAGGTCAGGTTTGCCCAAAAAACTTTTCTGAATTTTCTGAATTGAATATTATTTAACGGACACCACTTCGACAGCCAGCCATTGAGTGAACACAATCTACTAACTATCTCATCACTATCACTACACTATAATGTATGTTGTCTTTAATGAACAAAAATGACACTTGCATGCTTTTATAGTTTAAATAAACCTAAATAGCACTTGAGTGAACTCTATTAACTAAATTTATCCTCACACTATTATCATTAATTTAAAGGTTATTAAAGTTCATGCACTCTGCCATAAGCATTACAGCTGCCAGATACTTTGCTCACTACTGTAGTAAACAAAACAAAAACATCCTTAATACACACAGACACACACACACACACACACTCACTCGGTTTTGCTATCTTTGTAGGGATTCTCCATAGGCATAATTATTTTTATACTGTACAATCTGTATATTCCATCCCCTTACACTAACCCTACCCATCACAGAATACTTTATGCATTTTTACATTTAAAAAAAAAAACATAATTTATATGTTTATGAATCAATTTCCATCGTGGTGACCGCTGGCTGGTCCCCACTATTTAGGTGATATCTGGTTTTACTATCCTTGTGGGGTGGAGTGGGGATTTGGTCCCCACAACGTAATATAAACCTGCACACACACAGTGCATGAAAATACCACAGAAACAATGTGAGAACAGCTAATATGTCTACAGATGGCTAAGCACCTATTAAATTTTGAATGGTTGGAACTCAGATGTGTTTTAAAGGCCGTTTGTTTTAAACAGCAACCCGTTGCAATGGCAGTGCATAAATTCACAGATCCACGCTGGCTTCGGCCCTGAGGGATGGATCCAAACGCCTCAGTAAACAAATGTTTCCTCACGGCGGGAACACCACAAACAGCCAGTACAAAAACAAGCTATGAATTCTTTAACGCAGAAGTGACAGACTGCACTAATATGTGTGATACCCTTTGATGTTTGAAAGCATAAACAGAGCTTTTATTCTGTTTATGCCGTTATTACTCAAAAATAGAAACAATAATAAAGAGATTTTATGGATGCCACCGTCCCACTATGTCTTTCATTTTAGCTTCTGAATTGTGTTTTTAATAGTTTTTATTCCCTGATCATAATCTCATTACTCGTGTGACTGAAATATAACACAACCCCATCAAAACAAAATCATGAAATGAACTGCTGTCGTTGTGCTTGAGGACTTTAGAAGGGATAATGTACAATCAGCTTTAGCCAACAGGAATATCCCGTTCCCAGGACAAATCGGCTGATTACCAAATAAACAACAAACAATGTTGGGGATGTTGATTTAAGAGTAAATGATTTCATTACTTGAGACAGAGGAGAGTGTTGAGAAAAACAAGCACAGCTATATGGGAAATTACTTGTGTGAAAAGTTGTGGTGCATTCATGGACTCATGATGAAAGGGCACACAAGTAACGCAAAATAAAAAACAGATATAATACAGATGAACTAATGGTAAAGCTCAGGTTGCTGAATAGATCCCTTTCTTCAAAAGCACTTTTTGTTAATGATATCATTACAGACCATAACCTAGATGTGCTGTGTTTGACAGAAACCTGGGTAAAACCAGACAATTACATTACTTTATGAGTCCACCCCACAAGATTACTACTATAAATACAAGGCTCGTTTAAAAGGAAAAGGGGGAGGGTTGCTGTAATTTATAGAAATCTAGTTTCAATTATAATTAATTTGAAGTGATGGTGCTTTCTGTAACGTTGTGTAGCGTAACGCTGGTTTCACACCGCAAGCGTCAGCGGCGCGTGAGTGTAACTACATCGTCACTGCTGCTGCAGACGCGCGAGAGTATTCACACTGGAAGCGGTTGTGCAGCGTTACAGCAGCAGCTTCAAATCGTGTTTTCTCTACTAAACGCAGACAGAAGAACCATTTCAAACAATGAAATATTTAAAATACTAAACCAGTATTAAAAAAGTTTCATTACAACTTTGTAAATAGTGCTCTTTTGAGAAATGCATGTTTTCTATGTCGTTTTTTTATTGTGATTAAATAAATTCTTCCTTAAAATCACTTGTTCATGTTCCATGTATAAAAATGGACTGAACTGGACAGTAAACTCGATCGGCGGGGGAAAAAGCCAGCAAACTCTGGTTTTATTTGGGTATTGCTAGAGCCTATACCTTGTAGACCTTATGCTTCGGACTCCTGGGTCCGTATGAATTAGCTCAAATGATCTATAGGGAATTTTAATAACTAATCATGAATATGATTAATATTTTGCATATTACAGTTACATTAAATTATCGAAATTGAAAATGTATAGATTATATGAATATATGAATAATCGATCACAACGTCTTATAATTCCTCATTCATATATCAATAATCTTATTTAACTTCGATTATGAGACAACCTTTAAGGGAAATTCATGTAATGATCAAAGAGGTGTTTGTCCTGCAAAACCATCAAAGATCAATCCATCAATCTCTCAATAGAGTTATCCCTTATCATAAACTCCAAGAAATATTAACTTTCTGGTCGTGAACATTAATTTTCCGGTGTTTATAAAATTAAACTACTTAATGTAGTTAATATTGAGCGCGGTAGCTCTTAGATCGTAAACCTCATTGACTCGTATTTATTAACTTTCAACATTCAGAAACAGTCATATAATATATGGTTTTAATAAATGCACAACTACAGAATATATGGACTACACATATTGATTATACACCGATTATATCTATGTACATAATTTACAGTAAACAATACAAGACAACGAATAACAGATGAGAGAGAGAAGGTGAGAGAGATAAAGTTCTGAGGAGGGGCGCGCGCCGAAGCACGCGCTGAGGTTGTAGGGTGAGAGAGAGGATCATCATAGAATAACGAAATCACAGATCTTTGAGAGAGCCAACAATCGAAACAAACCTTAAAACATTAAACTCGTTAGAGTTTGATACTTGCAAAGTTCGTTTGTGTGCACGAGCTGTGTCCAGCCTGCGCGTGTTCTCGGAGCAGAGTGCGCGCGCTCGTGTCTCCTCGGACAGGGCGCGAGTTTTGAAGAAGGTCTCTTGTGGAAGTGATATGTTACTGAAGGAATTCAGGCTTCGTTCGTTCGACTCGTAGGTGGAAACGAACCAAGGGGAATTTGAAAAGGAAACAAAAGAAACTTTATAAAGAAAATAAAAGCAGACGGACTCCGGAGGAGTCGATATCGCAGACTGTTCACATGACTAGCAGACGAGGAAAGCAGGAAGCGAGAGAGAGAGGAAGAGCTTTGTCTCTCTTTTTAAAGGAATGTAAGGATAACGCCTTCTCATGGCGGATCATCCAATCACCTTCAGTGATCGGGGAGCGGGAGAATCCCTGTTGTCCTGTCGAAGACCCCAGTCTGTGTAGTTTATGACAGAGCTTTGGCTTAGTCATTTCTATGACTGGAAAGGATTCATATAGTAATAATCATATCATTGCAGTCTATTATCGAGATTCAACTCCGTCTCAAGATTTAAAATGATATGAACACATGAGGTTACGGTTAGGAATACAACGTTTGATTATTATGCATTAGTATAGACATTTAAAGTTCGATTAATGTTACACTTGGACATATATATGCTTTCCTATGGTTTATAAACACATCTTAACACAAAAAGGGATATATTTATTACATTTAAAAGTGACTATTTAGCAGTCCTTTTTCTCTGTGTGAGGACACGTGGGTGTCTTGGTGTGTGTGTGGAAGACCAGATGTTGTTGTGAGGAATGTGTGGTGTCCGGTTACATGTTGGTGTGAGCCATGTTGGTGTGAGCCATGTTGGTGTCCTGTCCTGTTGAAGTGTGTGTGAGGATCACGATTCATTAATTTGACCAGATGTCAATAGTCAATGTTGCTACAACCTGTCCAAATATTAGGCCTACATAAACTAAAAGAAAGTTTATCATATTTTCTGGCTAGTGTAGGGGAGAGGCGGGACAGTTGAAACACTTTTCAGATAAAGGTAATTTTCTACGATAAGGTTACAGATAGATTTTTTGTGTGTGTGTGTGATCAACAACTCACATATGTGTTCTCATAGTATCATGTGTTATTCGGTACAAATATAGAATTATTTAAGTAAAAATTTACTTTGATCGGTAGTTGAGCTTTGTTGGCGGGACGGTTGCAACACAGGGGTGGGAAGGATGAAACATAACAGTTTAAACGGCAACTATTCATCTAATGCTTGTTCTTATTAACAATACCTGACAAGTAACTTATGTACATATTGTTACAAACATATTTTGTAATTTATTTTAATTTAAAGGTTCATTTTAACCATTTTTGTTCTATCACCCATTAAACATGCACATTTTGTGTAATCTTTATAATAGGCTATTTTGACGAAGACAGACAAATCCGTTTATTATCTTTACATTTCTTCCTTGAGTCATATCGAGTGTTTAGTAGTTGAATAGCCTTAACAGCGGTTTTCCTATGACCAGGTTTAACTGGCAGGAGGCGCCTCCCGTCAGTTAAACCTGTTTTTCCCTTAAACTAAAAAACTTTGATATTGCACACTGTGTTACAGTACTAATACACCTGCCGTATTATCATTACTATGGCACATGAAACAATAAATACAACTTGTCAGTCAAAAAAAAGTATTCTTTTCTTACAAGATTAATAATATTAGAGAGAAAATTATAACTATGGAACCGTCTACTACAGTATCGCATCAGTGCGTTGTAGTCTCCCTGAGGGAAAATTCCATTAATTTATATAGGAGAGGAAGAATTGTATAAACTCGTTAAATCATCTAAATCGACAACATGTATATTAGACCCTATACCAGGGGTCGGCTCTTAATCGCTTAATTTTCTAATCAGATCCGATTCGCCTTTTTCACACGCAACCGGAAACTACGTCACGCCGGGTAAACGGATTTCCGCCAGAGCTGAATGTCTATATGAATGTGTATCTTTCAGTGTTATGAACAGGACAGTTTCTGTTCATTTTCTGACCTTTGGATTTATTCTTATAATTGTATATATACCCACATTTATGTACATAATGGTGAATACATGCTTATCTTTTTAATTTGATCTTGTGTAATATATGTGATTATATGCATACACATTTACTAATTCTATATGTATTTATATTGTGTGAATAAAAATGAACAACAGAACTGAGTTGACATTTGTTTTTAATGAATTATTATTAAAACAAGCATTTTGTTGTCAACTATTTCATTGTGTCTGTCAAATTATTTTCAGGAAACTTAGTATAAACAATGACAATATACATTTGATCAAATGTTACAGTACAAAGTAAAAAAATAAAAACAATTTATTTAATTATGTTACCATTAAATATTTAAAGTATCACTACTATTGTAAAAATTAATCTAAGTGTAAATATCTCATATTTATTATATTATCCTTTATTATATTTATACATATATTGTATACATTTACTCCTCAAGAAACATTGGTCCCTGGTAATTAATCATAAAACAGCAATTATGCCAGATTTGATGCTTCCTGACAAGATGAGTGGCACAACAGAATCCCAAATGTGGTTTTCCTTGACGCTACAAGCAACACTTATTCTTGGTCTCGGCCATTGTTGTTGTTACCGGAAGTAAGTTTACCCGGCGTTGGTGAGCAGCGGAAACACAAAACCCGGAAGTGTGAAAAAGGCTTATTCTCTGAACTGTGGCACAAACTAACGTGGCGCCGGCCATCGTGCATACAGCTCAACAAACCTGATCATTATAAAGGTGTTTATACAACAAAACACATCCACATGCACATATTTTACAATCGGAGTATCAGTGTTTCATACTATAGCTAATAAATGTGTCAATATTTTTAATAAAAAAGGAAAAATTACATAAAGGCAGATCATCATTCATTCAGCGCTATGTTGTGGTTGCGCTGTGTCACGGGACAAACATTTTAGTGTGTTTTATACTGTTTTAATACATGTTTTATGCATGTTTTTACCCTCTGGGGACCGCAAACACAGCGGGGCGTTTTGCTCGTTTTTTTTTACATAGCAGCAAAATACACATAAAATACTCCGTCATTTTTGGTCATACAGACTTAAAGGGTTAGTTCACCCAAAATTTTAAATAATGTCATTAATGACTCACCCTCATGTCGTTCTAAGCCCGTAAGACCTCCGTTCATCTTCGGAACACAGTTTAAGATATTTTAGATTTAGTCCGAGAGCTTTCTGTCCCTCCATTGAAAATGTATGTACGGTATACTGTCCATGTCCATAAAGGTAATAAAAACATAATCAAAGTAGTCCATGTGACATCAGTGGGTTAGTTCGATTTTTTTGAAGCATCGAAAATACTTTTTGGTCCAAAAATAACACAAAATAATACTTTATTCAGCATTGTATTCTCTTCTGGGTCTGTTGTCAATCCGCGTTCACGAATCCACAGTGGACGCTGCTGACGTAAGACGCTGATGACGTGTTATCTGGTTTGTCTGTTAAATGTTTTTGCCGATTAGGGCATCCGCGACATGCACACTTACGCACCATTAAAAAAATGATAGCCACACAAACTATGTAGAATAGCTTGAATATAGCGTGCGTGTCCCTCAGACTGTAAACGAAGCTCGGGCGCACCAGATAACACGTCATCAGCGTCTTACGTCAGCAGCGTCACTGTGGAGTCGTTTCAGCCACGCACCTCGAACAGTGAGTGTATTTTGTTGATTTTATGTATTTTGTTTTTTTACTTTACGTTTCTGTGAACTGTAAAGTTTAGTCTTTATGTAAAGTTCTGTATTGTTCTATTTTTGTATTGTTGTTGGAGAGAGCTGTGAAACATTACATTATCACTGAGGATACTTTAAGTAATTTGTTCCTCCTTTTTCAATTAACTTTTGTACCAATACAATCTTTGTATTTTTAATATACATTACACACTTTTCCTGCCTGCTATGTAATTTGTAAAGTTAAAATTCCCCCAGAAATTGCCTTGCCTCTTCCTGAACCTGTGTGACGTTAAAGCACTTCTAGTTGTTATTAATATTTCCTTGGGTGAAATTCCCATGGTGGCGTAGTCGAATTTTCTACAAGTAAAATAACTTGGGTTGTGTTTTAATCCAGTACCGTTCCGTCACATAAGGATGCAATCATTTATGTGGAGCATCTTTAATATTCCTCTCGTACTCACTCATTGATCTGCAATAGCGGTATTTACAGCATATCAATGTGTCATTGTTAACATTCATCTCATTTCTCTAGACCTCTGTATGGTTCATCCACCATCGCAGTTTCTAGACAGACACAGATTGTGCTATAATCGAACATTTGATTGTGTGTGCATCCAGTGCCATGTTTCTGACCCCGATGTCACAAGTTATGAGTGCTCCGTGAAGCATTAGATCTCTACACTAATTGTTTTGTCAATGATGGCCGCGTCTGAATGTGTCTTTTAAAAAGAAAGAAACAATATCTTTCTCTTGTTCAGAGTCAAGACCAAACCCTCCAAGACCGAGAAAGAACGTTAAAACGTTTAAGAATGTTAAAACCAGCTCAGATTCAAACCAGGGGTCCAGCAACTAGGCTGTCCATTTTAATTAAATGCAATAGAATACATGCTGCATTTTAAACCCTTAACTACAACCCTTTTCTATCCGATCTACAACCCTTTTTACAGCTCATAGGTGTAATAAACTTAAAGCATATTCAAATTTAAATAAAAATTAACATAATTAATTTGATGTCCTGTTCATATATTCACCAAAACATTCCTCTCATATCTGTTGCATCACAAAAATGGTATTGGTTTATGTGATTGCACATTGAGAGACGGAGAATCAAATGAAGTGATTAACAGCTGGGGCCTGGTGTATAAACGTTGCGTACGCAAAAAAAAAAAAAAGGCATTGAAATGTGTGTACGCAATTTTCTAACACATGTCAGGATTTTTAAAAAATAAATTAGCCATACAAAAAATAAACTACACTAGGCCTTGCGTATATACTCTTTTACTGGAGTGAGCGAAGTAATAAAGTAAACTGAATGATTTAACAGAGTGTCTATTTACACTGAGGCTACGTTTACATGTGGATGGCTATTTTCATAAACGACATTTCACCCCTCTCCGTTTTCAAAAATAACATTGTGCCCCATTGCCAGTTTTTAGAGAAGTGTTCGTTACACGAACCCATGTATATGCTGTCTAGAGCATGCCAAACCTGTAGGTGGCAGTGTAACGAGAAGCTCAAGCCCACGTTAGCAAATCAGAATCCCAAAAATAGTCACATACTGTGATGTCGGCTGCCTAAAACTCAGTTTTTCTCAGTTTACATGCAAACGTGCAAACAAAATTTTCCAAAATCTCCAGTCTGGCCGGAGTTTTTAGAAATAATCGTTTTTAGAGGAGAATTCTCCATTTGCGTGTAAACGAAGGGCACAAACGAAGGGAAATGTCTCCGTTTTTGCCTTGTTGGCAAAAGCTATTTACATGAACTCCACCCAATGATGTTTGGCCAGACAAAATCCCGGAAGACACATATAGCCTAATCAGTTACAGCTGCAATAGATTAGGGGTAAGTGGCAGGAAGCTTTGACGTAAATCGACATAAGGTTCGAAACTGCCTTCTGCTGAGTTCGCTCTACTCCCTTTTTCCATCATATATCAGATCGGAAAGGCATTTATTTTCAATAAAAATAAAGATTGGAAATAAAACTGGAAAATAAAGTGTCTAACGTGTGTTTATCGGTTAGGGGTAGGTTTAGGGAGGGCTTTATTGTCCCAATAAGGCGGAATCCATTTAATATTTTTAATAAATATAATCAATAGCAGATTGTTAAGAAATGCTGCTATTTTCCCTTAGTGTAAATATAATATATTGCTATTCAAACTTAGTGAAATACAGTAGCAGCGATTGCTATTTGTACTTATGTAAATAGCATCGCTAAGAAAATGTGACCGATCACAAAAAGTAGGGACACAAGTCAGTTCTGGGGCATTTTGAGTTATTCACATATTCTGAAAGTGTAGTCTCCAAGCTTTCCAACGATGTGTAACACATGGAAATCTGATAATATTTGGAGAAGTTGTGGCCAATTGAAGGTGGGCACTCAAAAAAGCTCAAAGTGGAGAAAACGGCCTCTAAAGATTGTGCAGTTCTCACCTCTCTCTGCTGCTGGAAGTGACAATAGGGCTCATTTACATCTCATTTAGATAAGCCATACCCCCTGTAAAGGGGAGCAAAAAAGGGAGCAAAAAGGTCAGGAAAATGTGCCATCAAAGAAAAAAAAGAAGTTTGCAAACAGGTAATATATAAATAAATGTATCTTAGCATCTACCAATAAAACTGTATAGGCAACTCTTTTGATATCAGATAGAGCCGGCTAGAGCGCTGCATAATAAGTAGTCACGCTGTAGGGCTGGGCGATATGGACCAAAAGTCATATCCCGATATATTTAGGCTGAATATCGATATACAATATATATCCCAATATTTTTCCTGCAAAGTGAGAGCAAATGTTCAGTCAAAGTCAAAGCCAAATATGGACTTCACTGTATAAATTATACATTGATTCTTATTAAAGTTACTATTAAAGTTCTCAGTCAAGAGCAGTGTGTGATTTCCTCTGTGATTTGTTGTTTTATTAACATTAAATGGATAGTTCTCCCCAAATTTTTAATTGTCATCATTTACTCTCTCAAGTTGTTTTAAACCTGAATAAGTTTCTTTCTTCTGTTTAAGTTATTTGGAAGAATGTGGGTAACCAAACAGTTTATGTACCCCAGTGACTTCTATATTTATTTCCTATGGAAGTCAATGGGGACCAGCAACTGTCTGGTTACCCACATTCTTCAAAATATCTTATTTTGTGTTCAGCACAAGAAATAAATAATTACAGGTTTGGAACAACATTCGAGTGAGTAAAGAATGACAAAATGTTTCTTTTTGGGTGAACTATCCCTTTAAGTACAAGCGGCTGCATGTTACTATTAGGGCTACTGTCTCTTTAAGACCTGTGCGCTACGCGTTTATTATGTACGCATATGACAAGCAGATTTCTCTTAATTTTCTCGGTTTGCTTTCAGTTTAGACATAACCAACTTTCTTTATGTAAACATTGAGTGTATTTGACAAAAAGACTCGAAAGATAACTTAGTCCAGTATCCAGGCACTGTTAGACAGTCTTTTAGTGCATGTGCGCGTCTGGTGTTTGCACTCAGGCCCCGTTTACACGATGGGAAAACGCAGATATTTCTCTGCGTTTTGGCCTATCATTTACACGAAAACGCCGTTTTTATCCCAGAAAACGATCATTTCTAAAAACTCCGGCCAAAGTGGAGATTTCTGAAAACGCCGGTTATATGTTGTCGTGTCAACTGGGAGAAACGGGGTTTTAGGTTCTCTGCTTCTCTCTTGTCGATTCTGATTGGCTTGCATGGCTTTATCCTTCTCCCTACACTGCCGCCCATAGGTTTAGCATAGTTATAAAGGCGCTCGACGGCGTATTTATGCGGGTTGTGTGCACGATGTTATTATTGAAAACGGAGGGGGAGAAATATTCGTTTCTCTAAATACCCGGCTATGTGTAAATGTGGCCTCAGATAAGCGCTTGTTAGAACAGCGCATCAGCAGCAAATGACATGTTTAATCGGCAAGGCTTTAAAGGGCACCTATTATGGAATTTAGAAATTTACCTTTTATGTAGTGTGTAACATAGATCTAAGTGAACAAAAACATCCTGCAAAGTTTGAAATATGAAAGTGCACCGTATATAAAGTTATTGTCTTTCAAAAGTAAGAGTCGACTCGGAGTCATTTTTATGAATCGTTAGAAGACCGAAGCTTTTTCTCTGACTAGATGACGTCAACTTGTCAAGTTATTTGAATACGATACGCCCACTTATTGCGCTCCAAGGCCAGCAGGGAAAACATCATGGTGATAAGACGCTGTGTTCTGAAGTGCGGCTCAAAAGACAACTTTTTTCATCTGCCCAAGGAGGATTTGAAGACTAAGTGGCTACAATTCATATAACTATACCACATAAGTATAGTCCGAGCCTTGTGCTTTGTTCGCGCCATTTTGAAGACGATTGCTTTTTAAATGCAATCAAACTGGGATTCGCGAGCCGGCTGATATTGAAGGAAGGTTCAGTTCCAAGTGTATTTGCATCAGCTTCCTCCTCCGTATCACAACCTGTAAGTGTTATTAATAATTGTTGCTTTTATATTTTATGTAGCATGCTTAATAATTATTTTGTTTGTTGTGTAAGCACCGTTTAGCTTCTAGGTCTTCAATGGCAATTGTATTGAGATATGTGAAGTGTTTGTCGTTGTTTTCGGAGTTGTCTAAAGAATAGAATAATACCTCGAAGTAACGTAACTGCATTTTTTTGTGTGTAAAAACGTTATGTTTATGCATCGGGCTAACGCAAACAAAGACTGATTGTGCTTTTACAATATGAACTCTGGGCTATGCTCGCTAACATAACATTAAATTATTTATCTTCTTTTTCGTTTTTTACTACAAACTATAAAGCAGTGGACTATAATCATTATTATAACACAATTTAATTGATAAAAGCATCATTGTACTCCGTGTTAAAAATAAGTATTTTCTCTGTAAACACTGCTGGGTCATCTGACCAATCAACGCAGATTAGCGTCGCGCAAAGGAGGGGTTTGGAAAAACGAGTCGTTGAACGATTCATTTGGGAGTCGGTGAGCAAATCAGGTAAAAATAAATGCATATTATACGACAACAAAAGTGTTTTTTGTCATTGCATGCATGTAAAACTGTTGTTGGGGACTCCCTAAACAACATTAGGAACATTTTAAATGTCATAATAGGTGCCCTTTAAAGCACATGCAAATAATTAACTTTTGAGAACTGCAGTGTCCTGTTCCTCTGCGTAAACATTTAATGTGAGTATTTGTCACGTTGTACACTGGGCTGTTGAGACGCAGACTGCTTCAAAAGCACTCAGCAGCTTGCTTGTAGCAAGGATCACAGCACAAATTTGAACTATATTGATATGCGATATGGTCTAATTCCATTTCCCATTTAAAAATATATCAATATATTTTTTTATATCGATATATCGCCCAGCCCTACCACGCTGTTCCCTTGGAGGGCGGGGGCAATAACAAAAGAAACAAAAGCCGGCTTATCCAGTATGGAAATACACACAGACAATGACACGCCCCTACTGCAACCTAGAATCTTCTAAAAACAAGCCGATTTCAAACTCAAAATGTACGCTTTTAAATATACCAATACTGCTATCTCAAACATGGAGAGGCTTCTTCATGATCTCAACTAACAGATTCTGCAAAAAAGCGAAAATCACCAATTAAAAAACTCCCGCTACTTTCTCATTTTGCTCGAAAGTTGTGCTGCCGACTTGTGTCCCTACTTTCCGTGATCGGTCACATATTCTATTTTCACTTAGTGTAGATGTAATTATATTCTGTTTAGTTGTTTTCTGTCATATCTGTATTCTTTTTCATTAGTTATCATTGTGTCTGATTATAATCTCTGTCCAGCTGTTCCTGTTTAGTGTCCTCATTTGCTATAAGTATTTATACTCCCTGTTCTGTTCAGTCCTGGTAGGTTATTGTTGGTGTTAACAGTGTCGTACTCTTCTGTGTTTGATGTTGGATTAAAGAATTTTGTATTTCTTCACCATCATCTTCATTGTGCGGTTTCTAAGCCACCAACCCGTGACAGAATAACCGAGTAATACAAAGAGAAACCATGGACTCACCAGCTTTGCATCTCCTCCTCCTCCCCGAGAACCTAAGGTGGCTGGGGTATTTGGGCTGGATACTCCGGGATGGCGGCCTCTCCCTCAAAGCCAGCGAGCCCGAGGCAACCACTAAGCTTGTCCAAAAACCAAAGCCAGATGAAATCAAAGCCCTGGAGTCTACGCATGTGGATTAGTCCATCTCAGAGCCAGGAGCGGACCTAGACCTGATAGATCTGTGGTCTGCGGATCCAGTTTCCACCAAAGTCCCCACCCACGAGTATTTGTCTTCCTCGCCAGTCCCGTCCAGAGATGATTTTAAACCAGCCCGACTGCACCTGTCTCCACCTCGGCCTGTCACCCTGCACTATGGTGTCATCGGGCTCCTCCCTTCCTCCGACTTCCCCATCATCCTTTTAGCTCCATCGTTGCCCCGGTCAGCCAAGTCACCGTCACTACCTAAGTCCGGCGAGCCAGCATGTCAGACTTCTAGGCCATTGATGTCAACCCCAGTCCATCAACCTCTCTGCTTCGCCGATCCATCCACTCACCCTGGTTCCTCCTCTCAGGGTCTTGCCCAGCCCTTCAGCCAAGGCTCCACTCTGGCTCCTCCCACCGTCGGCACCACAATGGTGTTTATTGCCAACTCCTATATCATGGTCATCCCTGCCCATCACCAGCTCCACGCACTCCTCCAAAGCTCCCTCACCCCTCAGTTGGACATTATTTGGCGCGATGATGTGCCTTTACAAGGGGGCGCAATTTCGCGATTGTATTCTACACTGAACAAAATTATAAACGCAACACTTTTGTTTTTGCCTCCATTTTTCATGAGCTGAACTCATTTCTATGTACAGAAAATGCCTATTTCTCTCAAATATTGTACACAAATCTGTCTTAATCTGTTTTAGTGAGCACTTCTCCTTTGCCGAGATAATCCATCCACCTCACAGGTGTGTCATATCAAGATGCTGATTAGAAAGCATGATTATTGCACAGGTGTGCCTTAGGCTGGCCACAATAAAAAGCCACTCTAAAATGTCCAGTTTTACTGTATTGGGGGGTCCAAAAACCAGTCAGTATCTGGTGTGACCACCATTTGCCTCACGCAGTGCAACACATCTCCTTCGCATAGAGTTGATCAGGTTGTTGATTGTGGCCTGTGGAATGTTGGTCCACTCCTCTTCAATGGCTGTGCGAAGTTGCTGGATATTGGATATATTACGACCTGGGACATGCTGTCGTATACGCCGATACAGAGCATCCCAAACATGCTCAATGAGTGACATGTCCGGTGAGTATGCTGGCCATGCAAGATGTTTTCAGCTTCCAGGAATTGTGTACTCCTTGCAACATGGGACCGTGCATTATCATGCTGCAACATGAGGTGATGATTGTGGATGAATGGGACAACAATGGGCCTCAGGATCTGGCCACTCGATCCACAATTTTGACATCAGCAAACTGCTCTCCCACCTGACGCCTTACATGCTGTCTGCCATCTGCCCTGTACAGTGAAAACTGGGATTCATCCGTGAAGAGAACACCTCTTCAAAGTGCCAGATGCCATCGAATGTCAGCATTTGCCCACTCAAGTCAGTTACGACCCCGATGAGCATGATGAGCATGCAGATGAGCTTCCCTGAGACGGTTTCTGACAGTTTGTGCAGAAATTCTTTGGTTATGCAAACCGATTGTTGCAGCAGCTGTCCAGGTCGCTGGTCTCAGACGATCTTGGAAGTGAAGATGCTGGATGTGGAGGTCCTGGGCTGTGGTGAGCAGGACGAGACGAGGTCGAGAGACGTGAGAGAACGGTGCGAGACCGGTGACGAGATTACTGATGAGTGATACCTGCGCGCGCGCTCCCTACACACAGAACACATTGGGTCTCATTCATGAAACATTCGTTAATATACAAGTAAATATGTGAGTGATTTGCACGTAAAGAGACCTTCCCGAAAACTCTTCTCCTGATTCACAAATATTTTGTAAACGTCAGATGTAATAGTGAAATGTGTGTGTGTGTGTGTGTTAATGAATTCCAATCAGTCGTAAATGGGACGCGCGTGCACGCTCATTTTTAATTAACATAAATCCCGCCCATTAAATCCGACTGACAACTATATATGGGCATCATATTATGACACCAAACGAAGGATTTCAACATGTCTTCTCAAAAGCGAATGAAAAAGAAAAATGTATCATTATCAGATAATATTTTATTATCAGAAGTTCATTCAAAACGCCACATTTTATTTTCAAGCGTACATAGTGGCGTATCAGGTCCTAAAAAAAAGGAACCTTGGCAGCATATTACAGATGCAGTTAATGGAGTTTCATCTGTTCATCGAACAGTCCCAGTAGTGAAAAGAAAATGGTTCGACATGAAGCTAAAAAAGGAATTAGTTCACTTCGAAAAAATATAGCCCAGCCCTATTGAAAGCAATTAATTATTTGATTAAAGTGTTCCGTTTGCAGATGCTATTACTGGCTCTCATAATAAAAGTAAAAAGAAAGACCGTATGTAATTATAATATTTTTTCAAAATGCTGTGTAAATATGTACCCGATTAACAAAGTGTTAGGAATATCTGGTCCGTCTATCTATGTAATGTTTATAGATGTTTAAAAAAATGGTTCCTTAAAGGTTTACAAACATTTTTTAATCATTACCCAATACCCAATATATTATATGATATACATAATGTGTGTTACAATAAACTGTTAATTTACAGCACTATTAATAATTATTAAACATTATATAATAATGGGATGGGGGGGGGGTCCTCCATGTCCATTTTGCTTGGGGCCCCCAAATTCCTTCAAACGGCCCTGGATATCAGTCCCGTTTCTTTCTCTATGTATTTTTGGTCTCAGGGCAGGTCTAGTTGATATGATCAGACAGGTTATTCCAATGCCCACGCCGTTAAAGTTCCACAAAGTCCTCGATACAGTTCTGAAAATTTCTAAAAATTGCAGGATCGTCTCTTACTATTGATTCGTCTGCTCTCCAGTGATGGTGGTTTTCAAATTGGTAACCTACAGGATGACACATCTCTGGTTAGTCTAATCTCTGTTTGGCACTCATTAGCTTTGAGTGGGATTCTTCTTCCGTTGCAGCTACCGCAGGAGCTGGCACTTTTCGACAGTGCGTCCCATGGCATCCACGGAGCCCTCTCCTCGACTTTCACCGCAGTGTGAGTTGTCAGCAAAACCTGGAATCGCCCCTGCCACCTTTTCGCCTTCCAATGCTTTCGTCTCAGATCCTTTATCAACACGAAATCTCCTGGCCGGATGCTGTGCAGGGCCGTCTCAGCTGGCTCTGGAACTGCTGCCTGGACCTGTTTTTGAGATATCACAGAACACCTTATCCAGCTCAACACAATATTGCAACATGTCATGTTCACACCGACTTGTGTCAGGCAATGTTCGAGGATTTTGTGCCTCCCAGTCCATCTTTCTCACTCTCATGTTAGCTCCTCCCGATTCCGGATGTACCCAGGAATGCTTCAACTGCTGAAATTGCACTGTTTACAAAATGTGAGCTATTGTCACTTAATAATTTTTCAGGATTTCCCCATGGTGGGACAATTTCTTGTAGGAGCAGTTTTGCCACTCCTTTTGAATCTGCCTTTGTTGTTGGCATGGCTTCTACCCATTCTGAAAACATGTCGACTGCCACTACGCAGTATTTCTTTTTGTCCGATTTTGATAATTCAATATAATCGAGCATTACATGTGAGAATGGTCTCTGCGGCCTGGGATGCCCCGCCTGTATCATTGCCTGACCCCTCCCCACATTGTTAGTCCCACAAATCAAACATCTGCTGCAAAAATCTGCTGCCCCTGTGGATAAAAAAACTTTGGTAAATCAGTTATTTTGCATAATTACAAGCATCCTCCCTTTTGAGACATGGTCTAATCTAGTGTTGTCAAAAATATCGATATTTCGATAAATATCGATACTGAAATATCTGAACGGTACCAATACTAATTTCCCGAAGTATCGATACTAGCCGAGCGGTCACTTTCACTTCTCCCCAAAGGCGCGTTGACAAACACCACACGTGACGCACTCGTCTCATTCGCTCTGGTTAAATAGCAAAAGTGAAGTGAATGGAAAGATGGCGAGGGCGGCGCCCCCGCGACCGGCTTTGGTTGATTGATAAAGAACACCGCGAGCGGGCATGTCGGAGAATAGCGCGGACACGCGTAAAAACACACCGCGAGCGGGCATGTCGGAGAATAGCGCGGACACGCGCTTCACACTGCGAGCGGGTATGTCAGAGAATAGCGCAGACACGCGCTTCACACCGCGAGCGGGCTGCGGGCACCCAAAAGATTGTTTGACAATCAATAATCCCTCACATCACTCATTTTTTAAAATTATTTTATAGGTGAAAACAGACTTAAGGAACAGGCTCCAGGGGTACCATTTAGCAAGCGCTACGCTCAGCATCAGGGGTGTTTGTTGTTTGGACAGATCTTTCCCCACTGCTAAAAACAATCCTAAAGGAAACACTGTAACTCTTCTCATTTTAACTTTTCTGAAACATTAACCAAGATGGCCTAGTATTGTTGTTGATATGAGTCTGTGTTGTCTCGTTTTTTCACCGTAATCCTTAAAGTTAACATAATCTGACTGAGGAATCCGACAAGTAAATATTCTAACTGTGGTCAAATGTAAATTAACTTGTGCCTATTTAACTTTATTCAGAAAATTATTATTTAATTCTGCAATTTGCCTTCATTAGCGATTATCATCAATTTGATTACACAGATATGAATTAAACTAGACAGCTAGACAATGGCATCTCTGAATTCAATAATGAAATGCCTTTAACTGAAAATTGAATGTTTAATCTTATTATTATACATTACTGACACTCTATCCTCCAATTTGATACTGTTGAGTGCTTTTTTACAGTAAAAAGCAAAAAAACAGTTTTGGCCTACTACAGTAGGCTATATTTTAATCTTTGATTACAGTAGGTTATACAAATACAACGGGTCATGTTAGCCCTGGTCCAATTAAAAAATATTAACAGATAGAACTCAGGACATTTTTGTTCATGTAAAATATATCTCATTGTCATCTTCTAGACTTGTTATATTTAGCTTTAAATAAAAAAAAATACCCCCTTAATATTGTGGCAGTTTTTTTCTCTGTGGTATCGAAAATGGTATCGAATATCGATATTTTTCAAGGTATCGTATCGAAGTTAGAAATTCTAGTATCGTGACAACACTAGTCTAATCCATGTGTCAAACTTGCATAAGCCTGAAAGAAATGAGAAGGTAAACATGGTTTATTATTGGGGCCCCAATAAAGCGTGTTGTTGCATCGCTTCTATGTCACCTAGTTCCTCATTCAGCCGTATTGCTGTAGTTATCTGAACAGGAAGTTGAGCTGCAGCCTTCGCCGCTAAATCTGCTGATTTGTTTTCTTTTTCAATGGATACTGCATTTTATTTTGCCTATAGTCAGATTTAGGCTTTATTTGAATCGGCTCACAATCTGCAATCAGACCTACATCATATTTATCTTTAGCCCATAGACATTTTGGAACTCTCTCCAACCCGTGTGGTATGACAGGGAATTGTGTTAAACTCAGTCTGTTTAGTTTCACTTCCTCATCCAACACTGTGACTGCTCTCAAACTTCTGTGTTTCATGACATGGCTGTTTGGTACCTTCATTTTGGCAGATCATTCTTTTTTGATCTATTATGACCCAGTCGGTCAGTTCATGGCACCTGGCCATGAAGGGACTCGAGTCACGCCATTCAGCCTTCACTGGTTTGGCCAGCGATATATGAGGCTGTGCATTTTCCATGTCACAAAACACTGTCTGTTTGTCAGTCAATTTCACATTCAAAACACACCATTGGTCAGTCCAATACACATAGTCAGTCGTCACATTTTCTATGTCAACATTAAATCATCGCTGCGCATATTCATCATCATGATTAGTGCGCATATTCATCATCAGGATCAGTGCTTACATGAGAAGTGCAATATAAATCTGAGTCTCTCATAGATTCAGAAGATGGCAACACTCTGTCATGAGCCTTTGTGGTCAGACATGTGTCAGAAATTTGCCATTCATATACAAACAGAGGAGTTTTCCTCTGTGCCTTCAGTTTCATACAGCACTCTCATGTCAGCTGATAAGCCCTGATCACTACAATGAACAGAAACCCAAATTACAAAGTAAATCCCTTCACATTAAATTCACTGGACATAACTTAGTAATTAAAAAACAATGCTTAATTTTTTATTTTATTCTTCCCCTTCAATTGAACACTCAAGTGTTTTCGAATATGGTTCTATGGCCACATGACCAGTTGCACCTCTGGAAGAAGTCGTCTTCCCAGATAGTGGAACTGGTTTTTCAAAACCTGTGGCTTTAATTACAAAATTTGAAGCTCCCGTGTCAAGCAGAAATAGTAAAGATACGTCATTAACAGTCATTTCTATCAAGGGTAAAGAAATATGAGCCTTATAGAAAACCCTAGCAAGCAAGTCTTCATTGCATAGAGCAGAATCAGAAAATAAAGGTAAATTATACTCATCTGTTGGAGAGACAGGAACACCCCCCCCCCCCTCTCCTCCTCCCCCCCCCCCTCTCCTCCTCCTTTCCATCCGCCTGATTCCTGCCTTCGCCGTGTGGGCATTCACCACGCCAATGTCTTTTTCATCCACAATTAAAACATTTGTCTGGATCATAGGGCTCTTGGCGTTGTTGTTGAAATGGTTGACAGTTTCGTCCTTTTCCACGACCACGTCCACGTCCTCTGCCTCTCTGGTTCTGTTGGTGATGGTTGGAGTTGTTGTTGCCCATATACACACCTTGCATTGTCACCAGGGCCAACATGAGGTCTTTGTCTTGCTTGGCTGCTTTGGTTTTTCGCTACGCTTTCATGATGTTTTGCATGCCGTCGAATTTCTGCTGTGGAGGCCAGTTGCCATCCAACACAGCTCTTTTGAATTGCTTTTGAAATGTCACTGTCCAATCCATCCAAGAACAAAGTCTTTACTTTCATTTTCTGGAGGGCTGCAGAGCGGTGGTGGTTGTTCGTGTGGTGCGTTAGGAACTGCGTGACCCCGTCCTTCTGCGGCGGCTGGAATCTGGTTAGGATTGCGAGGAGGTGGAAGATGAGCCGGATGAGTCCTTTCCTCCTCTCTTATTCTCACAAAACAAACAAAAAACAAAAAACAATGCCATAATAGGGAGAAGAAGAAACAATGTCAGAGCAGTCATTTTTAAGATTGCATAATGCTTTTCTCTATGCGTCTTGTCTTTCTTCTTGACAACGTGAGTCGACCAATTTTGCTTTAGTCAAATGTGACACACTTAAACCCCATTAACCCATATTGCACTTTGTATGAACCTTTCGAGAAATCAACATGCTCTTCATCTTTCCTTTTTGAATTTTCATTACCCATTTTTACTAAACAATTTTGTTTGTTCAATTTCCCTATATTAATTAATTTTGTTAATTTATATTTGCGTATTTTTATTTATTATTTTATTACTTTATATTTACCTATCAATTTTCCTCGCGCAGTCACCCACGGTCTCCTCTACGTATTAAATTTCCCTGGCGCAGCCACCCCACGCCCTGCCTTCATCCGTCGATTCAGGTCTTTCAAAATTGCCTATATTCGTCAATATAGGTCTTTCCCAGACGAGTGTGTAGCTGTGTCCCAATGTGAAGGCTGCATCAATCGAAGGCCGCGGACTTCAAATTATGCAGCCTATGCGTCCTTTGAGTAGCCTTCGTGGAATTTCCTAATTGCGCAACCAGGTGTTCCCGATCACCGCTCCAGGCGCCAAGCAACGGTGCGAGAGTACAGCCATCCTGATAATTCATTTGATATAATTGAGTACACAGCTATGGACCCAGAATTGGCTATTGCCATTTTTATGTTTTAGATTTCACTGGAGAACATGGTTAGGATGTTTCAGGTCTTGTACTTTCGGCTTAGACGAAGGTTCAAAAGTTCATTTATATCTTACTTTGATGCGATTTTATAGGCTACTGTATTATTTTTATTATCCACATAAATGGACCATGGTACATACTAAATTTACACAGGTTTTCAACGCTATTTGAATATAAAACCCAGTTGAATATAAAAAAAGTCCAGTGCGAATGTTACTCCCGCTCGTCATCGGCAGCTGTCACTGTTCCTAGACGACACAAACAATTGTCCGTAAGCTACACCGGTCCGAGCGCTTCAGATGCGCCCTTTGAAATGTGACGGAGCTGTAGTTAGCAACAATTTGTTAATATTGTGACAATAGGCCTACATGTTGTTACTTTCATTTTCAAAATAACCAGTGCTGGTATGTAAGGAACTACAAACTTCGTTAATGACAAGGAGGTTTTTTCCCTGCAGAATACATACTTTTACTTTTGAGACCTTAAGTAGGCCTACATTAGAGTAACGTTATGCAAGATCATTTTGCTTTACTAAGGTTTGAAATATATGACTAGTAGTTTTTCCCCAATGCGGTATTAGTGGTTATTAATAAAGCATCTCAATATTTATTTCATGAGTCAGCCCTGCAAACCGGTTGGTAGACAACTTAGTGTATAGTGTAAATATCCACTCAAACACTCTGGAGACCACCAGCAGGAGGCCTAACCAGGGGCTCTATTGTAAAGCCCATCCCGGTCCAGCAGCACACCAGGGTCTCCCACTCAGCTCAATACAAGTCTACATCATTCTTTCTTATTCTATGTAAATGTGTATATTGATTTTGAGATTTTTAACGTATGTTGTAAATAGTTGGGGGGAAAAAAAGGTATAGAATAATTTTTTTTATGTAAAAATTATGACTGTCATTACAAAAATAAACAATGTCCAGAGCAATTAATTTTCTTTTATTTACACATTTAAAGTTGCATAAAAATAAATAAATAAATAAATAAATGTACAGATTTTTTTTTTCCTTTTAACAAATATATATATATATATATATATATATATATATATAAAATATTCTCAATCATTCTTTCAAGAAGAGAAAACTCTCTCTTTCTCTTGCCTGTCCATCCTCTCCCTACTCTCCTGTGCTCTCCTCGCCTCTGCAGTCCCATGTGTTCTCTAATCAAGTCCAAAAACTCGTCCTCTCTGTCTCTTCTTCGTGGTGCTGCTGGTGCTGGTGCCCCTGGCTCCTCCTCACCGTGGGCACCCACTGCTGAACTTGACCCTGGTTTGTCCTCAGGGATTGAGGCAATGAGGACAGGGAGTGCCTCTGTCCCAACACCTCATCCATGAGGACAAACCAGGGCCAAGATTCAGCAGTGGGTTTCCCACTCACACCCTCACCTGTCCCAGGACACTTGCAATCCTAAGGCAGAGCAAATTAACCATGGGTTGTTAACAACAACAGCACAATAAATTTCAGCTAAGATGTGTGTATTAACTTTCTTACTTGGTAATTTTTTTTCTTTTTTTTTTTTTGCCTGTATGGGAGTTACCTTCCCCAGCAGACCCATTTTCTCCAGAATTGCTATAAAAAAAGCAGAAAAGGGTACATGACAAATATTAACACAGGGGTGCAATCTTAACATTAGTGCATTGTTAACACTGCAAAATATGACACATCACATTCACATGCATACAAAATACTTCAGAAATTATATTTCTGGATACTCAAATTTAGTTAAAACCTTTGCACATTAAACCTTATGTGTTAAAACACATAAAAGTAAAACTCCATTGCCTTATCTACTGCTTTTCTTATTGTTGTGGGCTTTATAGGGTGAGTAATATTTCTTATAATACACAAGTGAGACAGACTAGTGCAAATATTACAACAAAAATGTATTTAATTTATTTATTTATTTAATTTAATAAATTTAGCTGTCTGCTCCTTGCTCCCTGAAACAATTATTAAACTAAATATTAGGACAAGTTGTATACCACCTTACAAATGAAGCCACGCAATGGTGATGAATGAGTTAAGATGAAGTTTATAAGAAAGAAAAACTTGTGGCTTTTAACTCACTAGCTATTTGAGTAAATGAAAACATAATACTTACATTTAAATGTGAATTTGCCGTCCACCACCGAACTCTCGGCCGTCATTTTTTATAATAATAATGCTGTCGTCACCGGCGCGCGATGGCTTATGGGATAGAATCAGGCCGCAAGGATCCGTTTATGCATCCTTTCTTTCACGGGGAAACGAAGGGTGCATTTGGCGTCGCTTTTGAATCAGGGTAGCCTTCGTCGCGCCGCGATGACTCAACCGGCCTTCGAATACGGCCTTTGGATGATGCCGAATTGAATTGGGACATCCTTCATCGCGCCATGGTGACGCAATCGGCCTTAAAATGCGACCTCCAGGTGTGCAGCCTTTGAATTGGGACATCCTTCGTCGCGCCACTGTGACGCAATCGGCCTTCAAATACGGCCAATCGGCCTTCAAATACGGACTTCGGAGGCTGTAGCCTTCACATTGGGACACAGCTTGTATGTCTGGTGTTTGAGAAATTTCTTTCAGGCTTATTCTCAAAACCCTGGCTCTTTAGGGAAATTTTAATACGTTTTGTGGTCTTATCCTGGACCTGTTTGGGAACTTACTATCAGGCTTATCCCAAACGTGACTCTTTAGGAAAAAAAATTAAATACGCAAATATCAATCAACAAAACTTGTCTTATTTGCTACATAAGAAATTTTCTCTCACCGTCTTGTGAGTCTCACTGTCTGTGAGTTCTTTAATCTTGGGACTGCGTCCACCTAGGTCGTCGTGAGGAGTTGAACAATTCTCTTTCCTTAAACTTGAGGATTTTGAGCCGTAGGGATGATCAGTCAACTGTTCCCCTCACGACGATCATCGGTGTTGCAATCGCATCCTCGTCGCCATTTGTTGTGGAAATTATAGATATTAAAACCTGGATGAAGGAGGCAAAGTCGATTCTCAAAAGATTAAACAAAGTATTTTATCCTGGTAAGACTCAACCTGTTCACCTTGAAAGTTCAAGTCAGGCAACTCAAAGCCTTTCTTTCGCCAACTGTACGTTTTTGCGGCACGATTTGGCTCCATCTGTGGGCTAGCAGTCTCGGCAGACGGCACATCTTCATCATTGGACGAGTCATTGTCTTGGGCAGAAGTTTCACCTCCATCACTTTCATGCGGTTGAAACAATTCATCAGAATCGCTATCGCTGTCCAATTCAGGGCCAAAGTCACTATCATCAGCTTTAAGTTGCTCCAATACTTGTCTTACAGTGATCTTTCTCTGTTACTTTCCCTGTCCTGAAAAGGGAGCGGCCATACTCCCTGAAAAGATATACTACTTTATTAGTCTCTGGCCCTGTACTACTGAGGTAACTTAGTAAAATATATTATACAAATTAATTTATTTCAAGGCTTTAGCCAAGTACAGGACTGTCACCATTCTCCATCAAAATCACTCAAAGAACCAGAGCGTCATTTTTGACCCGACATTTTTTTAACCCATACACCCAGAGGGTCATTTTTGACCCATCGTTTTTTTAACTAGCTCAGAGGTTATCCAAAAATAATATAAAACATACTTCTAGGCATTCTGCAAGCTAATACTAAATAGATTAACCAAAAATACACAATTTTACCAACCGCTGGTTTGCTGAGAAGACGATTTTGTTTGGGTAGGTTTCCAGCTCAACAAAACAGCATGTGGTCAGCCATCTTCTTACTACCACTCTGGCACTTGTGAGTTCAATATTCATCCACTAGGTGTCTCTATGCAGGGGTCAGAAGTGGCACTCTGGGCTTTTGAAGTTAAATTTGACAATTTTTTTAATTTATTTTTATTTTGGGTAGCAGCAATTAACAGCGGCCAAATTTGACCCCGTGGGTTCTCCAGTTAATTTAACTGACTGAATTAGAGTGTTGTATTCTTTTTTCTCCGTGTTGACGTTCCTCTGGGTTCCCCATAGGCCAAGAAGCGGTCTGCCCTCGAGAGGCGCTCCCCATCCTGCGTTGGATGTGTCCGTAGACACCACCCTCAGTCTCGAAAAAGTCCCCAGGCTTACTCCTGAACCCAAGGGTTCAAAGCTGTGACGCACGCTTGATCGACCTTGAGGCGAAGATGACCGGTTGCCCACGCACTGTGAGGCACTCTCTTTTTGAGCCAGAACTGCAGTGGGCGCATGTGCAGCAGGCCCACCTGGAGGACTGAAGATGCTGAGGCCATGAGACCCAGCATCTTTTGAAATCTCTTGAGAGGGACTACAGCGCCGCAGCGGAAAGAGCTGACCGTGCGCTGAATATCCAGTGTACGCTGGGGTGACAGCCGTGCTGTCATCGACAGCGAGTTCAGTTCTATCCCCAGAAACAAAATAGTCTGACTGGGAAATAGCGAACTCTTTTCCCAGTTCACTGTTAAACCGAGATTGTCGAGGTGGTTCAGTAACATGGCTCTGTGCTCCACGATCTCTGTGTGAGATTGGGCTAGAATGAGCCAGTCGTCCAAATAATTCAACACTTGAACGCCCCTGAGTGTGAGCGCTGCGTCCATGCACTTCGTAAATGTATGGGGTGCCAGGGACAAGCCGAACGGCAGGACTGTGTACTGATAAGCCTGACCCTCGAAGGCGAATCTCAAAAATGGCCTGTGACGTGACGTGATCTGTATTTGAAAATACGCATCCTTTAGATCTATTGACACAAACCAGTCCCCTTGGCGAACATGCGCGAGGATTTGTCTGGTTGTGAGCATCCTGAATTGGCGCTTCATAAGCGCTTTGTTCAGTTGCCGCAGATCTAGTATGGGTCTGAGACCCCCATCTTGTTTAGGTACTAGGAAGTATCTGCTGTAAAGACCCCCTTCACTTTGAACTTGAGATAAGGGTTCTATCGCTCCCTTGCTCAACAGTTTCTGAATTTCGGCTCGAAGTAGATGTGCTACATTCGAATCTACCATGGTCTCGACGCGCGCCGCATAGCGGCAAGGGCGTCGGCGAAACTGCAGCGAATAGCCTTCTTTTATGATGTTTAGCACCCATTCCGAAACTCCGGGGAGCTTCGCCAACGCAACTGCACGGGTTGATAGGGGCTGAAGCGCGCTCTGATCGGCTTGCGATACAGCGGCTTCGGTGAGCTGTGACGTAAGCGCCATGCTCGTAACATCTGAGGCGGGGGCCGCGCTGATGACAGCGGGCAGAATGTCCGCGCTCGACCCCTCTACAGTGTTTAACCTGGAGGGGGAGGGCTGGGTGAGTTCCACTGGAACTGTGATGCTTGTGTGTGGGTGTGGGCGCAGGGGAGCGGGCACATTTACCACCTTTATAGAATCGCTCGCCTGGGCAAAGCGCCTGCACGCCAGTTTCATTTTTACAGAAACCGTGAAACGTGCAGGAGGTAGCATAAGTGGGCACTGGGTAGTGGGCACGTTTGCTACATTTAGTGCGCAATCGACCTGAGTCGATTTTATGTGCGCGAGCCCTGTGTGTGGGGCTGTGCTTGTGTGTAGGGATGGGCACATTACAGTGGGCAGTCTTACTACACATGAAACACCATCGGCCGTGGCCGGGACACCAGAAAATACGCTCTTTAAAGGATTTATCTGGGTAGCCGTGAAAACGGCTGTTGTGTGCAGGCAAACGGGCAATGAAACAGGCTTGTTGGCTGCTATATACACTGGACCAGTCACTTCTCTTGGGACTGGACGAGCGGCAAACTTCGGTGAAGGTCCGGCCGCAGCGGGACTTGAACACTGTCGTTTTCCTAGGAGTGCTAGGATGATTTCTGTACCTCTTGTTTCAACGCGATCTTCGGTCGCTAGCCACGCGTCGCGGGGCGTCGGCTGGAAGATCGAGAGCGCCGTCTCGAGCTCTGAGTCTGGCGGCGTTGAAAAGAGGCGTTGGGCGGAGGCTTAGGCTGTGAGCTCTGAGCAGACGGTTTCGCATGGCCTGCTGCAGAGTTGGAGCGCTTCGGAAGGAAGTGCTTCATAGCCTGCGTCGCTTTCTGTACCTCAGTGTACCTGTCGGTGAAATCCTTGACCGAGGTTCCGAAGAGGCCAGCAGGGGAAAGCGGTGCGTCGAGGAAGGCGGTGCGCTCTGCGTCCGGCATGTCTTAGAGCGTGAGCCAGAGGTGCCTCTCAGACACGGTGAGCGCCGCCATGCTCCGTCCAATGGCCTGTGCTGCAGACATTGAAGCGCGGAGAGCGAGGTCCGTAGCGCTCCTCAAGTCTGCCACACAGATCGCTTCAGTCCCTTTCTCGTCCAGCTTGCGGAGGAGATCGGCCTGGAAGATCTGTAGCGTGGCCATCGTGTGCAGCGCTGACGCAGCCTGTCCGTTAGCGGCGAAAGCACGGTGGAGCAGGGATGACATCGTGCGGCAAGCCTTAGAAGGCAGCGCCATCTTAGCACGCCCAGCGGAGGGCGGGCATAAGTGCGCTGCTATAGGCTCTTCGACCGGTGGTAGAGAAAGGTATCCTCTGTTTTTAGCGTCGTCGACAGCGGAGAACGCCAGGGAAACAGAGGGCCGTGTCCTGGTCGAGAACGGGGAGTTCCAAGCTCTAGCGACTTCTTCGTGAAGCTCAGGAAGAAAAGGCGCCAGCTTGGAAGCAGGAGATGTGCGCTCCCCGGGCAGGAAGTAGCCGTCCAGTCGGTTGTGGGTGGGCTGTTCGGGCGACACCCACTCGAGGCCAAGGCTCGCCGTGGCCAGAGTGAGCACGAGAATCAGCTCCGCCTCGATGCTCGCTCTCTTCCCCGTAGACGAGCGGGCAGGAGGCGCAAGGTCCACGGAGCTCGCCCAATCCTCACTGCCTGACGCCAGGAGAGAGCAGGAATCCCCTTCCCTCAGCAAAGCGTCGACCTCATCCTCTTCGACGACAGAAACGGCGGCAGGCTGCGGCCGTTGTCCGTCGGGAATCGACAGCGATGAAGCCGGTGACGCAGCTGAGAAGTGTGCGATCGAGTGGGGATTTGAACATGGATTGTTTATACTGCAGGTTTAAAAGAGAATGGTACGGATTAATGGGAGTTGGCAAACTGAAAATGTAAACGAAGTTACCTTTTTTAGACGTTTGAGAGTAATTTTTGGCGGGGGCGGGCTTGCCGTAGGCTAATTTATGGAAAAATTTAATGTTGCTTAGATAGCTTTTTATGGATCCGGCTTTGAGACCTTTAACTCTGTTAAGTTGAGATATGAATGACTTAACGGTCAAAAGAGAAAAATCTCCATGCGGTGTAATATGTTTGGAGGGTTCTAGGTGAAACTGTTTGGAGGATGGAATTGATAGAAGTGTCCAGAAGTGATTTTAGCGGATGATTTATGGGAAGATCAGCTGAGAATAATGAGGGACTGGGGTTGGAATTGGATCCGCTTTTGGCGCCAGCATCCTGAATTTCTGGAAAGAGAAACGGGAGAGAGAGTCAGCGATTTGATTTTGTGCGCCTGGAACGTGTTTGGCAGTTATTATAAACTGATCACAAGCGGAGATCCAGATGAGGCGTCTGAGGAGTGGCATTAATGCAGGTGAGCGAGAACGACCTTTGTTAATGCAGTGCACAGTTGTTTCGTTGTCGCAATGGACCATAATGCTTTTAGTTGACCACTCTTTCCCCCATAGGGAAGCTGCGACGACGATCGGATAGAGCTCGAAAAGGGCTGAGGCTAAGAACTGAGGTGTGTCTATGAGCTGGGGCGGCCAGGAAGACGCAAACCAGCGTCCTTGGTAAAATCCCCCGAAGCCAATTGAGAGGGCTGCGTCTGTGACAAGCTTAATATCGAGGGGGAGAAAGATGAAGTCGTCATAAAAAAAAGTTAAGCCATTCCACTGATTAAGGAAAGTTATCCATAAACTTAACTAGTTTTTTCACTCGCAGGATAAAAGAATTTGGTCTTCCAGCGCGTGAACGGATGACGCGAGGGCGAAGAGATGCACGATGAATGGGCGGCCTTGCGGAATTATGCACATAGCATAGTTTAGGTGGCCAAGCAGTGAGAGGAGTTCGCGTTTGGAACAATTTGGGCAGTCTATGAGATTGGACGTGATCAAAATTATTCGATCGATTTTTTCCTTCAAACGCACATAACTATATAATTAATTCTTGATGCGCACGTGAGCGCCATCAGCGTTTCTCACAGGTTCGCGTTTAAAGTCTGCTTAGAGAGAACGGTGTCGTCTTAGCGGCCCCTAATTTAATAACAAATTATCCTTTCGACGGAAGTGAATCAATCAAAACTAACTTTAGCTGGAAGCCAAAACAATCTGTTACCTTAAACTACACGTTTATCTCTGTAAAGCAGCTTTGAAACAATCTACATTGTTAAAAGCGCTATATAAATGAAGATGACTTCACTTGACTTGTGTAAGTTATCAACTGAGGAAGTTTCATAGTGATATCTATTATTTTAAAAAGTTACCCTCTTCACCTGTAGTGTCTCGCCTTAATTAATAAATACTTTGTTTCACGCGGCTCCTTGCACAATTATGTTATGACCTCAAAGCACATTTTAACAAAGTGCATGATTTGTAAAAGATAATATTTTGGAGTTTGCATTATTAACCAGCTCCATATGTTCGGTTTTACTGTCGTATTAAGCTTGTTCGATAGCTCAGCTGGTACAGAATTGTACTGGAGAGCCTGGGTTGGAATACCGTGAAAGACAAGTCATGAAAAGAGCTCAAAAACAAGCTAAAATGGCATGGTTACGATTGCCTTTTTATGTCAAATTTGCTTTTTTTTACACTATCGGGTAGCTTTAGCTGCAACCTTCATGGCCAGGAGACTGAGGTCGGTTGCAGTGCGGAGCTCACCCATGAGCTCACAGTCTGGACTGCCCTTGTGCAAGTCCATGGGTGCCTTGGCCTGGTGGACCTGCAGCAACATAATGGCATGCAGGGAGGAAGCAGCTTGCCCACAGGCTTTGTAAGCATTGCCTGTCAGAATGGACGAGAACTTACAGGCCTTGGAGGGGAGACGTGGTTCACCCTTCCAGGAGGTAGCGGTCGCCTGCATCACGACAGACCGTTCCAGTGGAGGGATAGCCACGCAACCCTTAGCTGTTCCTAAAATCAAGGGTAGTGAGGGGGGAGGAGGTACTAAGTCAGTTTCGTGAAGAAAAATGTGCCGTCCATGACCTCGTAATCTCCTCATGCACTTTGGCAAAGAAAGGCACTGGGGTGGCATGATGAAGACCAGCGCTGCCGCCCTGAGATACCAATCATCCAACTGAGAAGGTTTGGGACCGAGCCAGCATAGCTGGCATTTCTGGATCTGGCTCGGGCAATGCTACTCTTCAACTCCAGAGTCCAGCTCCCCATCCAATGCAGCGATCAAAATCCTGCCCCGAACGAAACGGCTGGTCGTTACACTACAGAGGTACCAGTGCGTTCGGTTATGGTGGAGTGAAGGGCCCACAGGGACTGGTTACCGGGTGGGGAGGCCCTCACTGTAATTCTCAGATCACCTATCCCACACAGCACAGTAGCTCTCTTCTGGGTTTGGCCAGAAGGGACGCTAGAGCGGTAGGCTACATGGGAATAAGGGCCTCCTCCCTCACGGATGTATGCAAGTCTCGATTTCAGTGCCAAGATGGTCATGTTCCCGCAGTAAGAACATTAACAATCCACAAAAGCTGCTTCAGCGTGCTGAATGCCCAAGCACGTGATGCAACAATTGTGACCGCCAGCTGGTGACAGGGAACGACCGCATCCAGAGAAAAGATTAATCTTGAAAAATAATGACATCTTGCAAAAGACATAGACACACCCATGTTGCTCTTTCAGGAAATAACTCTCTGACTAGTGCCGGAGCACACAGGGGAATCACTGTACAGTGAAGCACTCACTTCTGAACGCCCTCTAATCAACCGTCAAATAAACACACATATAAATGCTGTCATAACAGCAGTTGAGAGCTCAGAAGCTTGCGGCCACTGCTGCACTCGCGCTGTTGGATCACCAGCACCAGAGGAGACTTTCTGAAGAAGAGCCGACACTCGCTCGTTGAAAAAAAAAAAAACTCTTCAGAGACATCAACACCGATCGGCTTCGAAGTGAAAGACAAATGGTGAGTGCATCCGCTTCCGTATACCTGCGCTGCGGGGCAGAGCGCGAGATGCAAATCTTCCATGCCAATGTGCATTGGCTAATTTTATTAATACTCGAAGATGACAGGCTCCCTAAGTGTAATCCCAATAATTTGGCACATTCGGCATCTACCTCTGTGATGAGTCCAATCTTCAATGTAATATACCGTTGCCATCTTCACGTTCATCTGTTCTGGAAACACTAAACTCACTGGACTTTTCACTTTGAAACGTTTTTTGCAAAAATGTTACCACAGGTGCATTTCTCTAATGAGACCAGGCTCGGAACGAGAGTAAGAAGCCATGTCAGAGGGGCCAGAGGAAGTGGAGTTTGCATATTGCAACAAGAGGAAGAAATAGAGCTGAAGTTTAAAATGAAATTTGGGCAACAATTATTGACCATTTCACCAATCATGGTTTGTCCTGTAGGACAAAAACATGTCAGAATGAAGCAGCTGTACAGAGTTCCAATCCAAAGAAATTCTGACCCTGTGAAGGAGCCAAGATTCCAGTATGTGCAGGTATGGATTTGTTATTGTAACGCCTTGTTATACTATACATTTATATTCAACTGGAATAGTTTGTTTTATGAGTATTCTTTTTTCTTAGAGAACAATGGAGCTTGAAGCTGAACGAGCACATCACAAATTAATTTATGTGGATGAAGCCAGCTTCAATCTCTGTAAAGTGAGGAGATGAAGTAGGAACATCATTGGGCAGAGGGCCACTGTTACATTGCCAGGTCAGAGGAGTGCCAATATCCCCATGTGTGCTGCCATCTCCAATGATTGTGTCCTTTGCCACATACCAACTATCAGCCCATACAATACAGAACACCACATCACATATCTTGATGCACTGAATGAAAGACTGGTTCCACCCAAAGAGAGAAGGCTGTTGAGGTCTGGCGTGACACTGTCATAATTTGGGACAAATGTGAAGTTCTGAGTATTTCAACTCTTTTTTTTTTTTTTTTTTTTAGATATTTCCACCCATAAGTTTCCTTTTTTTGTTTACTGTATTCAACTTTGATTCGAGTTTGACAAGTTGCAGGGCTCTCAAGTGTCACGCATTGAGCGTGACAGTCACTCATTTCAGTCTTTTGTCACGCACTCCCGCCACACATTGTATTTCTCACGCGGAAAAACTATTTATAATATATTTAATATGCCACAGCGCCCAAAATTTCTCTGGCCGTGCCGCTGTCACTATGGAACCGGCAGGAAACAAGTGTGTCGCCGCGTCTCCCCTGGAGTTCTTAGTCGAGCCTGCCACTTAAAGGACAAGTTCAGTATTTTACACTTAAAGCCCTGTTTACAGATCTGATAAAATAGAACGGTTAAGATTAAAATTTGGACACATGCTCCTGTCCCGAGAATTTTAGGTTTATTTCGCTTTCCCCCCCACCCCCACAATGGTTGTCTATGTGCACTGGAAGATTCCTTCCTAAAAACACATTAAACTTTCGTTTACAAAGACGTGAAACTCACCGAGTGGTCAGGGGTGTTCACTGATACGGTCCCAAAAAAAATCGCTGAAAAAGATGCATTCCAACAGGTTTTATCGTAGTTTTTGTCCAACTACATTGACTTGTATTGAATGTGCTGTGTGAGGTACGGCTGGAGTGTCTATTATTCAAGCTCTCAACGGAAGAATCATGGGTGTGACGCGTTCAGCAAAATAGGTCCACAAAAGCGAAATAAACCTAAAATTCTCGGGACAGCAGCATGTGTCCAAATTTTTATCTTAACCGTTCTATTTCATCAGATACGATCTGTAAACAGGGCTTTAAGTGTAAAATACCGAACTTGTCCTTTAACAGCCAATCAAAAAAAAGAAAGGGGCTACACAATAGCCAATCAGAAAATAGCACTTTTGTATCTGGGTAAGATTTAACGTAACAACCAATGGGGAAAAAAGCATATCCTGGAATTTTTCACGTGATCTTCCGAAAGTTTCGTTCACCCACAGAGGAAAACACTGGATCTCCTCATGATCTCCTGTTTTAATGTTACAACAAATTCACAACTTGTTTGACACGATCAATGACGGAAGCCATTTCTGACTTCTGTTAGTGAATGTTTCCCAGATAATTACCATCAGTTTTTCATGAGTTACTGTAACTTAGCCAACAGTTTTACAGCCTGTTCACTGACAACACCTGCTCAGAACAAGTAGTCTAGGCCTAGTCATATTTTCATTATCACACGATGACTGACATATTGTTACAATATAAACATCTCTCTCTCCAAATAAGCTTAATAATTTTATTAGCACTAAATAAACACTTTTAAACTCATGTCATATTTTATAATTAAATCCTGGTCATGGATGCATTAATCATTGCATCTGTCTTTCAAATATGTCAGGTAAAAAGCATACTTTGTATTTGGTTGAATTGTCAGTGCCATGTGTCAAATATTTTCTTCTGCAAGTCTGAGCAGTTATTAATAATAACAACAAAAACACTAATAATAATATTATTAATGAAAAAAAATTCCCGCAACCCATCAATATCTTTGTCAATGTTGCAAAGCTGATAAATTATGAAACAAATCTGATTTAGCTGCAATCAAGCCAACAGGGAACATTCCCACAATTATTTTGTAAAGGTTATGCAACTGTAAAGATATTCATGATGTTGAGAAAAACGTTTTTAGAACAATGTTCCTGTCTTTATGTTGTAATGAGAAAACATTTTGAAAACAAATTTTTCGGAACATTCTTATGTTATTTGTACTTAAATGATTAAGTAAACCTTATTATATTACAAATAAACTTTCAAAGAAAGCTTTATTGTGAATGAAAAGAAAGGTTAGGAGAATGTTGTACTAACATTATACAAACCTTTCAAATAACGTTCTAATTACAGCAAGAAAACTGGACGATTTTACAACATACAATTTGGTGGCCCAGGAAAAGCTGGGAAAAGCAAGTTTTTGATCTCAACTGATAATGCTGGTGCAGTCAAATCGATAATATCACTGATGGTTCCATTGTTGCTAAGCCAACAATGCAATATTATAAAGATGGTGTTAACATTCTAAGCTAAAATATGATACTTAAATTAACATAAAGATACACTTTAATAAATAAATAAATAAAAAATTTTGCTAATCATTTTCTGTACCGAATAAGCATTCACAAAGGCTGTTTCATCTTTTTTATTTCCAAGAATGTATTTAGATAGATGATCAGAATGGACAAGATCGTTTACTTAAATTCAGAGTATTCACTTGCCTCTCAATGGTCAGCATGAGGAAATCTGAGGCCTTGACGAGAGCAGTGTTCAGTCTTATCGAATAATGAACACAGCCGGTGGCGAGTCTGAGTGCATTAGCAGCAGCTGCAGGGGCCAAACCAACACCTGCAGAGAGTAGAACTCCTCATTTAGATCAATATTCACATCATTAACCTTTACTGGCCCCACACTAATGGATCAATAAAGCTACAGAGGAAGAGCACAGTAAAGAAAAAAACAGCGGTATAGGGAAACGAGCATGTTATAATGTTAACGCCACGCAATCAGATGCATGCTGGGAGCATTTTGTCCTTTTATTTAGGACTTCTGGACAAAACATTGACAACCTTTGACCTCTGAGAAATGTGGTAAAGTCTCAAGAGATTCAAGGTCAACTCCTTATTGTGTTTTTGGAGACTTGACAGGGTCGCAGCACTGACACATTTATTTATATGATTACTTGATTGCTTTATTTACTGCAATACTGTGGAACATTAATCAGCAATGATTTTTAATCATTCAAATGGTCTGGACTGGAGGCACAACAACATAATACATCTTTCATTTTTTAAACTCAAGGCTGCAAAATGTACCAAAGAACAGGTTTAGTAGCAATTTTAGATCATCAGACACATAAAAGCACATATTTACAGTCTGCACAGAGAAAAAATTAAATATGAAATGGAACTAAATACACATGCTTTTCAGGTTTATATCTGGATGCCCATCGGAGTGACTACAGTAGGCCTACAGATTGCGTAGCTACCGTTTGGATCCAGCTATTGAAATCTGTTCTTTCAACGCTGACAACTGCATAGTTTTCAGATGACGGCAACTCTGGATGAACACTCAAAACTTTCAAACACTATCTAATACTGTAATATTATATTTGTGATGAGGTTCAATGTTTGGAAGGAAGAAGACAGGGTCGGCATGACTGGGACTTGTAACGTTTATTTTCTCAGAACAATATACAAAACAAAAGGTGCGCACACAGCGCATTCACCGTAGCCTCGCTACAGCACAAAACAATCAACAATAACACTCTTTCCGCTAGATCAGCTCAAACTCTTTCCATTCACTCGATCACTCTTTCCACTTGCAGCGTACAAGTCCTCAGTCCTTCTCTCTCTCCCGTCTCTCAGTCCACAGCGGCTTATTTCCGGTCTCTCCACGCCAATTACTGCAACAAGACACAAGTGTTCGTCATTTGCACTTGACCTACTTGCCTCCTTTCTCTCCCGTTACAGACCGCACTAAACCACGCACGCACCTCCTTTTTAGTTAAATCAGTCAGCGGGCTGGCGAGGTCCGAATAGTGAGGTACAAACCTTCTGTAATATCCCGCCAGCCCCAGGAACTGTCTAACCGCCTTTTTGGTCTTGGGTCTCGGACAGGTTGCAACTGCTGCCATCTTGTTAATTTGGGGACACACCTGGGGACGCACCCCGAACAATCCGAAAGGAAGTGTAACAAATTGGTGTAACCCAAACGGGGTTTTGAAAGCTGTTTTTTTCTTTGGATATAGGAGATAAGGGGATCTGCCAATATCCTTTCATTAAATCCAGTGTCGAATAAAATCGAGCAGTACCCAGCCGATCAAGCAATTCGTCAAGACAAATCACGAATCAACACAATCCAAACAGAATCGTATCGAGCTGTCAGTTTTAGGCACTAAAACTATCGGGGTCGCCCAATCACTGCTGGATTCTTCTATAACTCCCATCACCTCTACTTCACTCTGAACTTGCCTGAACATTTTTTTATGTTCAGGCAAGCAATATGGCCGGCTACGTACCACCACACCATCTCAATGTGGTGCTGAATAAGGCCCGTTCGGTGCCAGTGCGAGTGATTGAGTTTTTGTGTTCGCCTCTGGTCCGAGATCCTTCTCTCACTCACCACCGTCGCCAGCATCACTGACTCCGTCTCCCTCCACCTTTTAAGGATATCAAGATGTTAAATTGTATGTGCCCCGTTCCTGTCTGTTCGAACTACCTCATAATTAAGATCCCCAACTTGCCGTGTGACCTTGAACGGTCCTTGCCACTTAGCGAGTAATTTAGAGCTAGAAGTTGGGAGCAATACAAGTACTACAAGTTCACCTAACCTAGTTCCCCTGTTGTACAGCCGGCTTTGTTTGTCCTGGGCCTGTAACAAATTCTCCATCGAGAGCTGCCCCAAAGTGTGGAGTTTTGTTCTTAGGTCCAGGACATAAAAAGGGGGAAAGGGGGAAAACCCCGTGGAGGCTTGGGGGACCTCGTGCACAGCGAACAAGAGGGGTTCTAGCCAATTATGCCAATTTTTGCCGTCTTCCTTCCGTATCATGGTTTTTAATGTATGATTAAATCATTCCACCAGACCGTCTGTTTGTGGGTGATAGACGCTGGTGCGGATCGTTTTAATGCCCAATAATTTGTAAAGTTTGAATTCTCCGTGACATGAACGCCGTGCCTTGATCAGTGAGAATCTCTTTCGGGATTCCGACCCGGGAAATTAATTCAAACAGTGCGCCCGCCACGCTCTTTGTGGAAATATTGCAGAGTAGCACTGCCTCTGGATATCGTGTTGCATAATCCACCAGGACTAATGCAAAGCGATGCCCCCATGCAGATCGTTCTAATGGCCCAATGAGGTCCATGCCAATTCATTCGAAGGGGGCCTGCATGAGGGGGAGTGGGCACAATGGTGCTTTTGGATTGGCCGGCAGATTCACCAGCTGACATTCATGACAAGACGCGCACCACCTGCGCACATTCTCGTGAATGCCTGGCCAGAAAAATCGGGTCATTAGACGGTTAAGTGTCCTAAATGCCCGGCCAATGAGCCACCTGGAAAAGCATTTCCCGACGGCGATTTGGTATCAACAACTGAGTTGTATTCTGTTTTGACTGAGTGTCTTGGGTCACGCGATACAACTTATCTTTTAAAATAGCAAAATAAGGATATGAGAGTGGTTGACCTGGTTGGAGAAGCTGTCGATAGTACGCACCTGTTCAAAAGCATTTTTGAGCATTTCGTACTGGGGCTATTCCAGTGGAAAATCATCAAAGGATCCTGCTTTCAAGAGCACTCTGGTCCCCTGGCTCAGTTCCCAGAGGTCCCGGCTCAGCTTCTTTCACCTGAGCGACCGCCCCCCCTTCCCCGCTCCCTATTTTGTCCAAGAGACATCCGCACATACAGTAAATACCCCGGTAATATATAAATTTAATATACTAAAAACCTGGCCAATTTCCCCCCAAAATTAGCAGATGTCTGAGGTGCGGACTAACTGCCACCTTTACTTTATGCTTTTGTCCCCGAAATTGAATAGCCACCAACATTAAATATTTAATAATTCACCACCTCCCCGTGTACACATCATACCTTTACCTTAACCCTCTGGGGTCTGAGGTGTTTTCTGGGTCCTGGAGGTGTTCTGACATGCTCTAACATTTGTGCTTATTTCTGTTACTTATGTGACATTTTCATGGCTAAAGTCTTATTACACTGCATTCAGCACAAACTCTGCTACAATAATATGTCAGCAGCATGTATGTAAAAGTTTGTAGTTTTGAGATAATAATATTTATGCATGGTTTGTGAAAATGACAAAAAAAAAATGTCACTGAAATAAGGTCATGAAACCCAAACTGATTATTTGTGATGCGATCTGGGAAAACCCGTCGGATGTCATGCTGGCACGTTTTCAGTAAGGTCTAAAAATAGATCGAATGTCAGTTTTTTGTCAAAATTGCGTTTTCATTAAATTATTATTCTATGACATCTTGTCTATCATCTCTCGAGCAGAGGTGCAAAAAAACTTAATCGCGCACAGCTCTCCTTCTCTTAACACTACAAAGACAGTTCACCTATCAAAATAAACCACATACCAGAAAGGTCCCGCCAGTCCTGTGTAAACTACAAGGGCACGCAAGTTTTTATTTATTTATTTTTATCCAACGTTATTGTGTGATGCGGAGCAGAGCACAAGAGAACAACGGAGTCTGAAGTAGCTGCTTGCTTAAAAGATCTTGCTCGCCTCTCAATTGTCTAATTTCAAAACGGTTTTCACAGGATGAATTTTTAGTTCATAAGTTTTAGAATGATACCTAATCTATGTTCATTACTAAAATATGTAATATGAAAAAAAGGCAATAAAAAAAAGAGCGCCAGTCGTCCCGGTAGAAGGACGCGACCATTAATTAAATCTGTTTTTATCAAAATTCCGTTTCTGAAAATCATAGCGATCAGCCGACTTCAGATTACCATAACTTTTGTTACAGACAAATGATAAAATAAATAAAACAGATTTGGAAAGGGCTTGAAAACAGCTTTAATATGGTATCAAAACCTGTAATATGTCAAATTTTACCATGTGGTGGGTTTTCCCAGATCGCATCACATTTCTTCACAAGACTTTTGAAAATTGTATCACGTAGCCTAGACTATTTGCTCCAAAACTATGTGAAAATCACCTTGACTACTCATTCAGATTAGACAATATATTGATTTAAAATTTGTAAGGCATGTCTTGTGTAAGAAAGCTTTAAGCGAGAAGGCGTAAACAACCCCATGAATATTAAGTGTTGCACACCTGAGAAAGACAAAGACCCTCCCATAATGGCCCTATTAGGAGCTCTCAGGCACTATGAGGAACTTTGAACAAAGAATGAGGAGATTTAAAAAATAATGGCTTTTTGATTGTTTGGATTTATTTACAACACAACATAATCCAAAGATACACTTCAAATGGCAAAAAAACACATTATTTAACACACTGAACTAAAGACAGAGACTTAACCAGTCACACACCTTTGCCATTCCTGAAACATAGTACATACCTGTCATTTCCCAGGTGTTTGATTTTTCACTTTACCATGTTCTGCTCGTGTTGAAGTCAGCAGGACTGGTACCTAACAAAATGTAATAAAAAAAAGCTGAACATGCTGATATCAAGAGAAACTAGGGCTGCACAACTTTGGGAATACATTTTAGATTTGTTCTGGTTAAAATTGCTTTTTAAAATTTATAAAATACACACACACACACACACACACATATACACATACATATATATAATGAACACCAGGTTTGTTGTGCCTTGTAGGCATATACGTGCAGGGCTGCATACAATAATAATAACAATAGTAGGCTATAGCAGGCATCGTTAAAAAGGAACACTTCAGTAACACTAAACTAAAGAAAAATAAATGTATTATCATATGTTACTTCAAATGTTTACATCGATATGACGTTACATCGATATAACGTTATGAAATGAGATTGGAGTAAAAACATGAAGCCTATCTTTGCTGCGTTTTGCGGATCGGGACACATTTTTCTGTCGGAGCCCAGCCCACGTCCGATAGGCATAAATATATTTTTTCTCATACTAATTACACATGTACGTTTGTTTGTGTGGAAAGCATTCGGAAATTTCAACAGATCAGCGCATCAGCGCGCACAGAGCAAGGCTCTGAACACAGGCGCGCATGCACGTGTTTCGTTGTCACGGCTACATAAACAAATTTCCACACACAGGAAGACAGATGTTATGGTAATATTTTACATGTATTTTAATCACAAAAACGAATGTTTGCATCAAGTGAAAGCATCAGGCACATTGGCTACCTACATAATAAGCTGTTTTAAATGTAAAATGTTCAATGCTGCGCTGATGTGGGCTCGGGTCGGGTATATCCATTCTCTATTTCAAACACACAGCGCGACTGAGAACATTCACTGAAGCATCGAGCAACAGTTCGACTGCAATGTGAAGTTTATGCAACAATACTAACGAATATAATTCAGAATTATTTATTACCTTAAAATCTTTCTTCTCTTCAAATCGTGTTCTTCTTCTTCTGATGTAAATCCAATCTCGACGAACAGCAGAGGATTGATGAAGTTCGGTGCATTGGTTTTGAGGTAATGAGCGCGTTTGCGTACATGCGTGGAAGATTTGAATATCAATATATTTTGCGCGTGTGGGTATGGTCACATTAAAACTAATGAGCAGGGGTTTGAGAAACTGGATATATTGTTGGTTTTGTACAAATTACTTAAAAAGAGAATATTTGTTTTTGTTTTGAATCAGATAATTTAAAACTACACACTTAAATGTTTATAAAGATATAGAGCTCATAAATGTGTGACAAGTATTCGCTGAGTTTTGTTTATGTTTAGAGACGTGCTCAAAAACAAAAAGTTCACGAGACGGAGAGGCAGAAAGCACACCCTGTTTAATTTCTTTATTTTACAAAAGCACAACGTTTTGTTTTGATTGTATGTGGACACATACAAAAGTAGACATCTCACAGATTGTTTTTTCATATTTATTAAAGGTATTGCGGAGGATCTTTCCTACTTTTAGAAAAGACCCGCCCTCTCCAATTTCTATTTGCTCCCGACCGAGAGGGAACGCCTACTAGCAGTGATTTTAAATGGATTTCTCCAAATAGCATGACAAACTTTACCTGTCTAGTAGAATCTTCGCGACTGCGGCATCAGTGGGAAGCCCAACATGTGCTTTTAGCGCACGCCAGCGTGTGAACGGCCTTACGTAAACATATCACCAGAATGATTGACACTTAGGTGGACCAATAGTATACACTACCCACCCGGAAGAAGAAAATCCTCCGCTATACCTTTAAGTATGACCATAAATGACGGAGTATTTTAAATTGATTTAGCTGCTATGTAAAAAAAAAATTGTGCAAATCACGCCGGCGTGATTGCCGACCCCAGAGGGTTAATAACCGTGCGGCTATTAGCCAATGCCTCTGGTTGAATCCGGCTTTGATTTATGGAGGTTTGGTTACATCCTGAATCCACCAAAGCCTGATACGTATCCCCCTTAATACTCACTGGTATTTGGTATAGGCCAGCTTGATCGGAGGCTGCCTGCAGGGCGTCGGGGACCCTAATCAGTGTCCCCACCTCCATCACTGGACATCGATCGACAAAACGCCCCGGTCTCCCGCCGCCCTAGTGGCAGGAAGCGGGTCAAGGAATTGACGCGGAGAGAGCGGAGGAACGGGAGTTGTGGCGGTGCTCCTGGATGTCAGCCCAACCCCCCTGGGCAGGGCTCGGGGACCCGCTATCGGCTCTGTGGCTGGCCCACTCCTCCATCGGGGTGCCGGTCGGGACACAAAACCCCCTCGAGACCTAGGGGCGGGACAGGTTTAGAGGGAGAAGGAGGGAGGAAGACACAGCGGAAGGGAGAGGGAGAGAGAGAGAGAGAGAGAAGCTGCTGGTAGTGGTTCGCCGACCCGGGGGCATGCCACCATCTGGTCATCCGCCAGTTGGATGGTTTAGCGACGTCGGGCAGTGTCACTGGAGGAGGTTCTGGACTGGAAGCACACAGCACATTCACCGTAGCCTCAATATAGCATAAAACAATCAACAATAACACTCTTTCCGCTGGATCAGCTCAAACTCTATCCACTTGTGGCGTACGAGTCCTCAGACCTTCTCCCTCTCCCGTCTCATTCTGCATGGTGGTCTCACTATGCTTTGAAATAATTCTGTGGATATTGTGACCATTCACATCCTGCACATGAGCAATTTCCAAAACCCATTGACCAGATTTAGTCATTTTAACAAAATCCTCCTTGGTTGCAGATGACAGCTACGTCCATGTGGCCATTTTCACTACAATCCACAAAATACCATCTAATAATATATATAATACTTGATACATAGTGATTTATTGAATTATAGGCTGGGAATAATGAGTGCAAGCTTGGTATGAACATTTGGCCAAAAATTATGTCCACACTATTAAGTAGCCTATGATTCATTGCGTCATGACAAATGATACAATTGAAACATTGAACGCATACATTCGTTTTACACTCCAGGCACAGCTTCACAACATGCATACAGAATATTTTATAAATATTTAATAAAAAGTTTAATAAAGTGCGTAGAAGCCAACTTTCCAACATCAGACATTACTTTTGGTAACTACTGTATATACACACAAAAATGTGTTTAAACACACTCAAAAAACTCTCTTCATCACCTGAGATGAAGGCCAATAAATCAGCGTTATCAAACCCTGTGGGTATTAATGTAGTTATTCTGGTTATGAGAATGAATAAACTGAGAGAATAAACTTTGTTTCCTCTCTCAGGTCTGATTCTCCTGGGAAACAACATTTTAATGGTCTTATATATCGTTAATGATATAGGGGTTGCATCAGACATAAAGTGAATTCATTCCTTTCAGAAATTAAGAACAGACAAACACAGCATAAACTGCAGCTGCTGACAGACGAGTCGAGCCATTATAATGCAGCTGTTATAAATTTCACTCGTAGTTTTGTGTAACACTTGGCTGTGGAGGATGAAATTTATTAAAACGGTTTTATAGCTTCATTTTCTTTTCTGCACCTGAGTGAGCCACATCTGATAAGGGAATATTTATTATGTCTTGTTTGCTCTTTTGCAGATTGTTTGTATAGTAATGGGCGGTAGTTTTGATAAATATTTCAAAAGTATTGTTTCTTTTTTTCTGTCGTGACCAACCAGCAGAGAACTGGAGGGCTTATTTAGTGTCTCACAAGAAAAAATTAAGCAGAAACTCTAAAAAAGACTTAAGTGAAAAATTTCTGTTTAAATATACACATGATTCATTTAAAAACACAGTCCAATTTTCTTGTTAAAGTGGTCATATGATGCCATTTCAAAAGTTATTATTATTTGTAATTATTGGGTGTGTCACAGGTCGAGGTGGGCCAAGCCAGACTGCACCCACCCCTGGACCAGGATCACCCTGAGGAGCGCGTCAAAGGAGGAGGCAGGAGACAGAAATAAAAGAATGACAACTTTATTTAATGTCTAAAAGCAATTTGAAAATCCTATCTAAAATCCTCTTCCTTCCTCTTCCTTCCTCTTCCTTCCTCTTCCCAAGGATCCAAGGCAACGCCGTGGTAAGTTTATGGACAGGTAGGTATCGCCGGTGAGTAGGTAGGACAGGGCTCACTTCCTTCTGGCGCTGGTGCCAGACTCACAGTGGTGAGTGACGAACAAGGTGGGTATCCCTGGTGAGTAGACGGTCGGAGTTCACTTCCTTCTGGCGCTGGTGCCAGACTCACAGTGGTGAGTAACGAACAGGGTGGGTATCCCAGGTGAGTAGACGGTCGGAGCTCACTTCCTTCTGGCGCTGGTGCCAGGCTCACAGTGGTGAGTGACTAACAAGTGGGTATCCCAGGTGAGTAGACGGTCGGAGCTCACTTCCTTCTGGCGCTGGTGCCAGGCTCACAGTGGTGCGTGACGAACAAGTGGGTATCCCAGGTGAGTAGACGGTCGGAGTTCACTTCCTTCTGGCGCTGGTGCCAGACTCACAGTGGTGAGTGACGAACAGGTGGGTTGCAGAGCTACAACAGACTCAAGTCACAAGCTGAGCGGGGCTTTCGCTGGGGCAGACAGCATAACACTTCAAGCAGAGGTAGACCGTTCTCACATGTGTTGCAGGGACAGAGTCACGAGCTGAGCGGGCCTTCGCTGGAACAGACGGAATCACCACTTCAAATAGAGGTGAACAGCTCTCACATGGGTGGCAGGAGACAGGGTCACAAGCTGAGCAGGGCTTTCAATGGGTGGCAGGAGACAACGTCACAAGCTGAGCAGGGCTTTCACTGGAACAGACAGAATCAACACTGCAGATAGAGGTGAACAGCTCTCACATGGGTGGCAGGAGACAGAGTCACAAGCTGAGCAGGGCTTCCAATGGGACAGACAGCATAAAACTTCAAATAGAGGTGAACAGCTCTCACATGGGTGGCAGGAGACAGCGTCACAAGCTGAGCAGGGCTTCCGCTGGGACAGACAGCATAAAACTTCAAATAGAGGTGAACAGCTCTCACATGGGTGGCAGGAGACAGCGTCACAAGCTGAGCAGGGCTTTCACTGGAACAGACAGAACCAACACTGCAAATAGAGGTGAACAGCTCTCACATGGGTGGCAGGAGACAGAGTCACAAGCTGAGCAGGGCTTCCACTGGGACAGACAGCAGAAAACTTCAAATAGAGGTGAACAGTTCTCACATGGGTGGCAGGAGACAGCGTCACAAGCTGAGCAGGGCTTTCACTGGAACAGACAGAATCAACACTGCAGATAGAGGTGAACAGCTCTTATGTGTAGTGTGCACACGGGGGCTTTCCCTTCTGACATCCAACAGGTGACTACAATCGATCTCACTAGGCTCTTATGATGAACGGTAGACCAGCATGACACTTGGGGAGTGCACGGCGATTAAAAGATAAATCTTCCACACACACACGACAGTCTAACTCCAAACATGCAACGTGATGGGAAACGTCAATTCCAGCACTGCAAATCCACTCTTCAAAGTGCAAAATAAGGCCAACACTCACCCAGAGGTCTCGATCTGAAGAGCCGATGATAGTCAGAGTTGGGACAGATGTGGTGAATAATTTCCTCACCACTACAAGCGGGCTTCACTTCGCTGTTTGCAATGGTCAAGGGAGAGGCTAGAGATCGACAAGGAATCAGTATATTTCACTCAGTGCGATGTATACAACGTGATCCGAGCACTCCAAACCAGTATCCAATTTAGTGTAGAAAACATGCGTTTATGAGATTCAATTTGTCAATCACTCATCTCACTCTTTTCCAGTCCAGGCGACGAATTCCACTCTTCAAAACTGCCCTCGGATCCCACAAGCGACACTCCTCTTCTTTCACGATAATCCTTCAGCTGCAACACTCTACAAACATTTCTCAACGGGAGAGAACCACACCAGATCGACGGGGGAAGACAAAGAAACAACAAGCCCACACGGAGAGAGAACACTCCAGATCAACGGAGGAGGAACAACCACAGCCTTCTCTTCCCCTTGTGTTTTATCCTCTCAAAATGCTGGCGCCACCTCAATCAGGCACTCAAAGTGAAGTCCCCACACCTGTTGTCAATCTGCCGTTTAGTTGTCATGACAACAGATACACACACCGGCCCGGGGACAGTGTTACACTGAAAGTGCCCCGGCGGGAACACTTCTCTCGTGGAATTAGTTCCGGGGATTATTTGTCACCCCGTGACATACCCCCCTGCCAAACCGTTCTAGTCCCGAGAACGGTCTCCAGTCACCCAGTCTCCATACCTGGCTGGAGTCTGACCCCGATTCTCTCGCTGAGAACGTCGTGGTGGGGAGATGGGTGCTTCAGGTCGTGGTGGGGAAGATGGGTGCTTCAGGTCGTGGTCCTAGGCCTAGGCCCCTCGGGATCACTGCCCATCCTACCAGCTTGGTCTGAATGGAGGATTTCAGGGCATCCGAATGGCTGGATCACATACTTCCAGAGGGCGTTAGCAGTGGTCAGGGCAGTTTGGTCCATAGTGGGGATGGCCCAAGCATGTTTAGTGAACAGATCGGTGACAACGAGAATATTCTGGATCTGGTCCACCGGCCGTCCTAGAGTGAGGAAGTCCATTGCCACCATGTGCAGAGGTGCCCTGGCCTGAATCGGGACCAGCGGTGCCCGCGCCTCCCTCCTGGACTTGAACAAGGTGCAACGTGGGCATCTCTGGAGGTAAGTCCTGGTGGTACCCTCCATCCCAGGCCAGTAGAAATGTCGTCTCAACAAAGCCAATGTCCTCTCCTGCCCTTGATGTCCCATCCTAGCATGGTACGCCTCCAGTAAAGCCTGCCATCGACCTTCAGGGACCACGATCTGACAGACCTCTTCTCCTCGGCCTGGGTCCTGATGCGTCCTACAGAGCACCCCATCCCTCAAATAGAGCCTTTCCCTCTGTCCCAGCAAGCCTCGCACGCTCCGGGTCTGAGTTCGACGTTCCGCCCCCTCGGGCCAGATCTTCTGCTCCAACCATGTCCGTACCCGCAGCACATCCCCGTCTTCGCCCTGCCACAGTCTCCAGCGTTGTGGGTCCCACCCCCAACACGGAGGGGGGTCCTCGGGTGTCTGCCCTGGTGCCTCTACAACTCCCACCATTAATCCCTCGTCGGACCCCAGTTCTGGGGTCGGTGTATGGCCTGCCGATCCTTCACCTGGTAACCTGGATAACACGTCAGCGTTGGTGTGCTCTCTTCCTGGCCTGTACTGGATCTGGTAATCGAAGTTGGCCAGTTGCGCCACCCAGCGTTGCTCCACTGCCCCTAGTTTGGCCGTTTGTAGATGCACCAGCGGGTTATTGTCCGTGACAACCCGTACCTTGGCTCCCCACAAGTAGTCTTTAAATTTTTCGCCCAGCGCCCACTTCATGACCAGTAGCTCGAGTTTAAAAGAGCTGTAATTCGAGTCATTCTTCTCTGCGGGGTGTAAGCTTCGGCTTGCATAGGCGATCACTTTCTCCTCTCCCTGTTGTTTCTGCGCCAAGACGGCTCCCAACCCTAGTTGGCTTGCATCGGTGTACAGGATGAATGGTTGAGTAAAGTCAGCATAGGCCAGTATCGGGGCCTGTAAGAGTTCCTGCTTGAGCTGCTGGAAAGCGGCTTCACAGGCTGGGTCCCATTGGATGGAAGGGGACCCTCGACCCCGTCCTCGACCCGTGCCTCCCAACAGCTGGTTGATGGGTTTGGCGATTCTGGAGAAGTCCTTAATGAAGCGCCTATAGTAGCCCACGAAGCCCAGGAATGACCGAACTTGACGCACCGTCTGGGGAGCGGTCCACTCTTGCACCGCCCTCACTTTTTCTGGGTCAACGGAGATCCCTGCCGCACTGACCACGTGCCCCAGAAACTTGACCTCTTTACGGAAGAGCTGGCACTTGTCGGGCTGTAACTTCAGTCCGTAGCGCTCTAGGGAGCGGAAGACTTGCCCAAGATGTTCCAGGTGGGACTTGAAATCGGGGGAGTAAGTGATGATATCGTCAAGGTAGACGAGGGTGGTATCCATCACTTGGCTGCCCAAACACCGCTGCATCAGCCGCTGGAACGTGGCTGGAGCGTTGCAGAGGCCGAACGGCATCCGGTCCCACTCATAGAGACCGAAAGGGGTGGTAAATGCCGTCTTCTCCCGGTCACGCTCGTCCATCTGCACCTGCCAATAACCGCTGGCCAAGTCGAGGGTAGAGTACCAGGCAGCTTGAGTGAGGCTCGTAAGAGAATCTTCAACCCGCGGCAACGGGAAAGCATCCTTCTTGGTCACCAGGTTCAACCGGCGGTAATCCACACAAAACCTCCAGGAACCCGTCTTCTTGCGGACCAACACTATCGGTGCGGCCCAAGGGCTGCTGCTCTCACGAATAATCCCTCGGTCAAGCATTCCTCGCAACAGGGTGCGGACCTCGGTGTACAAGGTCGGTGGTACAGGTCGGTAGCGCTCTCGGCTTGGTGCAGCATCCCCAGTTGGAATCTGGTGCTTTACCACGTCAGTGCGGCCATAGTCCTCCTTGTGAGTAGAGAACAGGTGTTGCCATCCCCTCAAGAATTCTTGCAGTTGTCCCACTTGTTCTTCCTCCAGCCCGTCACCCCGTAAAGACTCTCCCTTTAAGTGAGCAGGCAATCCTCCTTCTACCTCCTCCACTCCTGGACCGGCCCGCGCTAAAGCCACTTCGACCACTGTAGGACTCACCCGCTTAAAGTTAACTTCGCCCTGCTCACGAACCTGCTGTGGTCTTACTGAGGTCACCCGGGCCAAACATTGGTGATGGTACAGGTGGATAAGGAAGGGGTTCGTGTTCCTCACTCTTACTGAGACTCGGCCTCCCTGAACGGTTGCCAGTCCTCGAGCTATCTCCACCTTGGGACCCTCTTCGTGGGGCTCCACCATCACCCACTCTTGCGGATGGTAACGTCGAGGGGGCAGCCTGGCCCAGACTACAGCCTCACTTCGAGCTGGGATGGACAGGGCGTAGCGACAGGCCACTCTCCCCGTACTTTCCCGGTCATGCTGTTGTTCGGCCAGACATATCCAGCGGCAATCGGCCCTGATACGGTCCCACTCCTGTCCGGCTGGGGTTACAGCTGCTCGTGCCGGTCTACTTCGGAATAGCTCTTCCCAGCAATCCGAGATGACATTCATCCCAATCAGGGCACGATGGGACCCTAGACACGGGTCTCGGACAACTACCACCCCCTTCTGAGGCACTACAACTCCATGGATCTTCAAATCGGTCACAAGGTATCCTACGTACGGTATGTCCAGTCCATTTGCCCCACGCAGCGTCAACCAGGGGGCATCCACAGGCGATCTACCGTTGGTGCCAAACAGCTCATGGGCCAAACTTTCGGCGAATAAGGTCACTTGGGAGCCTGTGTCCAAGAGACAATGTATCTCCTGACCATTAACTTGGGCCACCACCACCGGGCAGCGGCCTATCAGGCGACTCTGGGGGGATGTGGAAGAAGAGGGGTCTAATACGGGGGTCCCGACCACTTGACCCACAGTGGCCGGAGACTCTAAAAACCCCCTTGTGATGCCCGACGGGCAGAGCATTGGCGGAAGTAATGCCCCGGCTCTCCACAGCCATTACAAATGGGCCGCCCATGTTCGTCCCACTGGAATCGGGAGCCCACTGACCGGGGAGGACGGCGTTCAGAAGGGCGATTCCCGTCGGAGTAAGCCCGTTCCCGAGAGTGAAAAGGTGGCTGCAGGCGCTCTCGACGAAGCTCTTCCATGACAGACTTGGACAACTCGGACATTTTGTTCCTGAACATCTCGCTTCAGTTCTTCCCGGAGGACCTGCTTCCAATCGGGTGCCGTGATGGCCAAGGGGGATTCAACGACATTGGTAGCCAAACAGCTGGGGGTTTCCACATGCTCCGCCTGGTCGCGCTCAAGAGCCAGGGCTTCTTGCCTCAGCTCTTCGAAAGTCATGTCTGGTCCTCTCCGAAGCTGCACCCGCAGGCTCTGACGTACAGGACCTTCTCGCAGCCCCAACAGGAATTGATCTCGCAGCAACACCTCTCCTTCCCCCAGGCCATGGTCCTGCCTTCCCGTGAGTCTGGAAAACTGCTCCCGCAGTTGCAAGGCGAATGCCCGAACAGATTGCCGGGGACCCTGGCGAGAATTGAAGAACTTCGTCCTCAGAGCGGCTACCGGAGTGGTATCTCCATACTGCCCCGTAAGGAAATCAAAAATAGCCTGGACCGTCGCACGGTTGGCTTCTGGTGCTGCCTGAACTTCTCTTCTCGCCTCCCCCTCCAGAGAGTTCAAAACGAACTGGACCTTCTGCAGAGCACTCAGACCCTGAAGCCCCGCCAGGTATTCCACCTGGGTCTTCCACAGGGACAGACTTACTTCGGACCCCGGGCCTCCGTACCTCGAGGCCCATGGGGCACCCATGAAAATCGGCATGACAGGTTGCCGAGCCCCAGGCTCTTCCTCCTCCGCCATCTCAACCTCTGATCGCTCAACTCAAGGTGAATCCTGCCGACTACGCCAAAATCTGTCACAGGTCGAGGTGGGCCAAGCCAGACTGCACCCACCCCTGGACCAGGATCACCCTGAGGAGCGCGTCAAAGGAGGAGGCAGGAGACAGAAATAAAAGAATGACAACTTTATTTAATGTCTAAAAGCAATTTGAAAATCCTATCTAAAATCCTCTTCCTTCCTCTTCCTTCCTCTTCCTTCCTCTTCCTTCCTCTTCCAAGGATCCAAGGCAACGCCGTGGTAAGTTTATGGACAGGTAGGTATCGCCGGTGAGTAGGTAGGACAGGGCTCACTTCCTTCTGGCGCTGGTGCCAGACTCACAGTGGTGAGTGACGAACAAGGTGGGTATCTCAGGTGAGTAGACGGTCGGAGTTCACTTCCTTCTGGCGCCGGTGCCAGACTCACAGTGGTGAGTAACGAACAGGGTGGGTATCCCAGGTGAGTAGACGGTCGGAGCTCACTTCCTTCTGGCGCTGGTGCCAGGCTCACAGTGGTGAGTGACGAACAAGTGGGTATCCCAGGTGAGTAGACGGTCGGAGCTCACTTCCTTCTGGCGCTGGTGCCAGGCTCACAGTGGTGCGTGACGAACAAGTGGGTATCCCAGGTGAGTAGACGGTCGGAGTTCACTTCCTTCTGGCGCTGGTGCCAGACTCACAGTGGTGAGTGACGAACAGGTGGGTTGCAGAGCTACAACAGACTCAAGTCACAAGCTGAGCGGGGCTTTCGCTGGGGCAGACAGCATAACACTTCAAGCAGAGGTAGACCGTTCTCACATGTGTTGCAGGGACAGAGTCACGAGCTGAGCGGGCCTTCGCTGGAACAGACGGAATCACCACTTCAAATAGAGGTGAACAGCTCTCACATGGGTGGCAGGAGACAGGGTCACAAGCTGAGCAGGGCTTTCAATGGGTGGCAGGAGAAAACGTCACAAGCTGAGCAGGGCTTTCACTGGAACAGACAGAATCAACACTGCAGATAGAGGTGAACAGCTCTCACATGGGTGGCAGGAGACAGAGTCACAAGCTGAGCAGGGCTTCCACTGGGACAGACAGCATAAAACTTCAAATAGAGGTGAACAGCTCTCACATGGGTGGCAGGAGACAGCGTCACAAGCTGAGCAGGGCTTCCGCTGGGACAGACAGCATAAAACTTCAAATAGAGGTGAACAGCTCTCACATGGGTGGCAGGAGACAGCGTCACAAGCTGAGCAGGGCTTTCACTGGAACAGACAGAACCAACACTGCAAATAGAGGTGAACAGCTCTCACATGGGTGGCAGGAGACAGAGTCACAAGCTGAGCAGGGCTTCCACTGGGACAGACAGCAGAAAACTTCAAATAGAGGTGAACAGTTCTCACATGGGTGGCAGGAGACAGCGTCACAAGCTGAGCAGGGCTTTCACTGGAACAGACAGAATCAACACTGCAGATAGAGGTGAACAGCTCTTATGTGTAGTGTGCACACGGGGGCTTTCCCTTCTGACATCCAACAGGTGACTACAATCGATCTCACTAGGCTCTTATGATGAACGGTAGACCAGCATGACACTTGGGGAGTGCACGGCGATTAAAAGATAAATCTTCCACACACACACGACAGTCTAACTCCAAACATGCAACGTGATGGGAAACGTCAATTCCAGCACTGCAAATCCACTCTTCAAAGTGCAAAATAAGGCCAACACTCACCCAGAGGTCTCGATCTGAAGAGCCGATGATAGTCAGAGTTGGGACAGATGTGGTGAATAATTTCCTCACCACTACAAGCGGGCTTCACTTCGCTGTTTGCAATGGTCAAGGGAGAGGCTAGAGATCGACAAGGAATCAGTATATTTCACTCAGTGCGATGTATACAACGTGATCCGAGCACTCCAAACCAGTATCCAATTTAGTGTAGAAAACATGCGTTTATGAGATTCAATTTGTCAATCACTCATCTCACTCTTTTCCAGTCCAGGCGACGAATTCCACTCTTCAAAACTGCCCTCGGATCCCACAAGCGACACTCCTCTTCTTTCACGATAATCCTTCAGCTGCAACACTCTACAAACATTTCTCAACGGGAGAGAACCACACCAGATCGACGGGGGAAGACAAAGAAACAACAAGCCCACACGGAGAGAGAACACTCCAGATCAACGGAGGAGGAACAACCACAGCCTTCTCTTCCCCTTGTGTTTTATCCTCTCAAAATGCTGGCGCCACCTCAATCAGGCACTCAAAGTGAAGTCCCCACACCTGTTGTCAATCTGCCGTTTAGTTGTCATGACAACAGATACACACACCGGCCCGGGGACAGTGTTACACTGAAAGTGCCCCGGCGGGAACACTTCTCTCGTGGAATTAGTTCCGGGGATTATTTGTCACCCCGTGACAGGTGTACTATTTGATTTACATTTCAAAAAATGTTCTATAGCACATTTCACGATACACATTGTTTCAAATCAGCTTTACATAAAATGCATGTTTCTACAGTACATGTATAGTAAACATGCATTAATGTAAAAAACACATGATTTTTCACAATCTATTGCAGTTCCTCTATTCCCAGTCAGTCTGAATTGTGCTGATGTCTACAAAGCCCCTCCTTCCGAAAAGCTCCAAGTACTCTGATTGGCCAGGTGACACAGTGCATTGTGATTGGCCAAACATATTAAACGTGTGTCGGAAATGTAACACCCCTAATATTAGAGCTATGCTAATTTTTCACATTGTGACTTGGATGTTTGTGGAATTAATATCAATCGCGGAGTTATAGGCAGGTCTGGATCTAACACAGTCTCACCCCAAAACGTCACATACTGACGGGTCTTGACCATACGGCAACATACGACGAAAAGGGTACCCTTTAACGTCCATGTGTGACGATTCGGGTATGGTTGGGTTTAGGTATGCGTTAGGGAACCGCTAGGAGGCGCTGCTGGTGCGCTTATGTCTGCGTCTCATATTGACGTTATAGGGGTACCCTTTTCGTCGTATGTTGACGTATGGTCAAGACCCGTCAGTATATGACGTTTTGGGGTGAGACCGGGCTGCTGGATCAGTGTTCTCTGTTAGAGAGAATAAATCCCTTTGTGGAATTCTAAAAGCTTTGTATCTTTGCAGATTATACCTGCACAAACATGTAGATACATTACAAACTAAAGGGAAAGGAAAACATTAAGAAGCACCATATGACAACTTTAAGATACTTTTTCAAAAAAGTAAACACTTATGTTTGAGTTTTCTGGAAGGTTGCCAGAGTATTGCTAGGATGTTAAGTATGGTTACCAAGGCATTGCTTTAATTCGATTCCAAGGGAATGCATGATCTGATAAAATGTGTACCATGAATGCAATGCAAGTTGGTTTGGATAAAAGCATCTATCAAATGTAAATGTCATTTATGAAAATAAAAATATAATTTGCAAATTGTTCGAAAGATAAAATTACTTTATGATAAATAAGTGCTATTAACTGTTTACATCTTTAATTATTCAAGATAACAAGATAATCGTAGTTTCCTTTTTCAGAAGACCCGTTCATAAACAGTCTGCGTTTAAAAAATGAAGTAGCCAGTTAAAGGGATCATTTTTTAAAGGATAATTTAAAGGGATTTGCTCACCCTTACAAATAATATTCAGTACATTGAACTGGTTAATAACACTAACATCACAACGTAGACATTGTTATTGAACTTAATCAAACTAATTTAAGCGTAATAAGGAGCTATTGTTTTATAGTAATTTCATAATGATTAATTTGACAACATTTACACTGTTATTTTCCTGTTTATTACTGTGTTACGGAAGCAGACTCAAGAGAAGGAGATTGACGTTAATAGGAAGTTTATTGTGACAACAGAGCAGATGAACTGAAAGCAGGTAAGTGGTAAGTGCAATGAAACTTTGGAGAACGGGATGCTGGAAGTGAATATATGTTTCTTCTTACAGGCGTGATGACTGGTAGATGATACAGTGGATAGCAGGAACTCTGAACAGCAATGGACTTGGAGACACAGAGGAAGAACGAGACAATGGAGGAACAACACGGAGGAGAGGGAGACGAGAAGCTGAAAATGGTGCTGTTGTGGAGACTGGAGAAGGATGACTGGAGATATCAAGTAGTTAGTACTAAAGGCAAGGTAAGTAGTCCTCTTCATACAAGCGAGACCGGACAATGAGCTGTGGTGAAGTGTGTGTATAAATAGTGGCAGTGATGATGAGGTGTAGGTGTGTTTGATAAGTACTTAGGTAAGGGAGTGCGCTGTGATCTGCAGATCTGTAACACTGTGGAGCTGTTTTGAAAAAATCAGTATTGTATAAAGTGTAAACAAATTGTATAAACATTTGGCCCAATTTTTTGTAACACATAACAGAAGAAGCTTTGAAGTAACTCTGTTCCATAAATTCCATGTATGTATTTAGTAGACACTTTCATCCAAAACAACTTACAGAAGAGGAAAATGGCAGAAGATAGTGAGCAGCAAAAATAAGGCACTATAATAAGGCACTATAGAGACAGTCCACATGACTTCTGTGCAACAATCAAAGTCTTCCATCCGAGAGAATTGTGTCATATGGACTGATTTTATGATATACAGTATAGTGCAACTTTACTTCTATGGAAAAGTGCATTGCAAAATTTTACCATTCAAATTTGTTTTGTTGTTACACACTAGGAAGAAAAGTCCAGGGACACTTTTTAGACCCAGTCCGTCCCTGCAACTAGTTGTCAATGAGCGGAATTGACAGTGCATGAGCCCCCAAAACTGGTTTGTGTTTAATGAAGTGAAAGTAAGCAAATAAAATAAATGTAAATGTTGCACCATAAGCAACTGGAGTATGTTTTTTTTTGTCAGGCAACTCACAGTATGTTGTGTCTCAAGACATTTGATGATTTTCAAATGCTTGTTTGGAAGTGGAAGTTGTCCGCTGTTTCCCTGCCAAATTACAGAACACATTAGCATCAAAAGACCCTTCCTCTACCTCTCCGCTCGGCACTGGCACCAGGGAAGGGTGTCAAAAACACAAAACACCTGTTGTGCAAAGCAGTGAAGCGTACACTTTAATTTTATCAGGCTGCGAACAATCGCTCATTAGAGTCAAGAGGGGAGAAAGAGGAGGAGGAAAAGGAGATGAAATCATTGAAGCGAGCTGCACGGCGGCAGATAGAGCCGTACAAAACACCCTCTGAGAACACAGCTGAAAGAAACCGGTTCAGCGACTGTGTCGACACTAATGTAGAAGAAGTTGTCCGTGATTCCAAGAGCAGACGTGGAATATCTGACATGTGCCCTTTTGAAAGACATCAGAAGTTCTGGAACTCAAGAGTTGTGATTGTGAAGAGGTTTTACATCAAGTCCTGTTTGACCCAACATTTGTCACATACTATGTTTACAGGCATTGATTTTCATCTTTCTGAATGTTCTGGGGTTCAATACAGCTACAACCAGCAGCATTTGTGGCATTATTACCACAGAAAACAATTTTGACTGCAGCTTCAGAAACCAGCAGTAAAAACCTACAAACTACTTGCTGTGATACTTGCCATTAATCCTCAAATGCTATCGATTGAACTTGACTCTTGTTGAACCCAAAACATTTATTTAAATCAATCTGATTGCAGCTTTTGGATGTACTGTTGATACATACCCTGCGGCTCTTGGAAAATATCAGTTTACACTGAGTGTGTTTTGAAAAAAATAAATACAAACAACGTTACGATATCAGAGAAGCAACTCAGTGTGAGACCAGATTGTGTAATTGCCGTGTTGAACATAACATTTTGTCATGCAGGTTTTCTTCTTATGTTGCTAAACAAAAAGCTGAGAATTAGCTTCCTTAAATCTTGTGTAGACATATAACCCTCTACTCATAACTCACCAACTATTCTGGGCAAAGTGATGTCACTTTGTACAGGCCCCTACCACGACTGTTGACGGAAACTGACGTTTTAGCATAGACCCGCCCTGAGTGAGCTGTACACAGTCTGCCATTGTTTCGATGCCGGAGCAGCTGTAGACAAGAATGTCTCCTAAGCAATTGATTTGTTTTGTTGTTGGATGTAAGAATGAACATAGCAGTCGTCATTTACTCCCGACATCAGAGTGCAGCATAGGAGACGCAGTGGATTACTTTTGTTTTTGAAGGGAATGTATTTTATAAAATACCGGCACTGTACTATAAAAGCCCATGCAAATTATCTCGTCTTCCGTAGAGGTCAAAGTATCAAACTGCAAAAAAAAAAAAAGTATTTTAAAATGTTAAAAATGCACAAATATGAATACGAGTTTAATTGGATGGCCTAATACAATATTACAAAATACTTAGTGAACATTGCATTATTTTATACATTAACAACAGCCTTTCAAAATCTGTCATCAATTCATGTCAACTCCGTCAGATATTTTTCAAATTAGAAATAAATCAGGCATATATTGGTCAGCTTTAACCCCGAGGACCCCCTTTGATTTCTTTCTGTTGATGGATGCAGCAGTCCAACACATGGTTTCGTAAGTTTAAATTTAAAAAATGTATTCAGCAAACAAGTTGAAATCCCTGTGGTCACAGCTTTTATGTGTCAACACTGTCTTCAAAGTAGGCATGATTTTAATCAAGAATTTTGAAATACAATTTTGGTTTAGTTGGCAGCTTGCAACTGATGAAAATCAAAATGGCTACCATTTTGACTATTAGACATGATTAAGTTGAAAAAAACATGTTTTGTTAACTCTGTCAGACATCAACTCTGTCAGATGATTTGTCTGACGGTGTTGACGTGAGCTGACGGAGTGGAAAAGTGCTCCCAAATACTCATTAAGTAATGTATAACAACTACATAACATGATAATATGATCGAAGTACACATGTTGATTGACTTAAATATCTGGTAACACTTTATAATAACTGCACGCTACTAATCATTAGTTAAGCATTAGTAAACAGTTAATTAATTATTTATAAAGCATTATTAGCAGTTTATAAATACAGCTATGCATGCTTTATTCTTGATTTAAACATATATCTATAATGTGTTTAATAATTATATTTTCATACTTTAGAATTAATCAATTTATCATTTCTAAATGAAGTATTGCATTATTTACAAACCAGTTATTTAGGAGTTGTCAGTGGTTCATAAGATAAGTAAGTAAATGATTAATACAATATTTAAATGTACATTCATACATCTTATTATTTAGACATATAGTAATAGTTACTTAGTGTGTTAGTAAATGCTTTATTAACATGTATTTGTACTGGAATTCAGGGTTAATTCAGGTAGTTATAGAGCATTTAGTTAGCCTGGGAAAACCCAGACCCTCTCAGTTGTAACTGAGTAAGGGTCTGGCAAAGCTCCATAGACAATTCATTTCCACAGGGGCGTCACCAACGGACGTCGGAAAGATCTAAAACCAATCAGAGCGATGAATGACATGACGTATGCAGAGCGACGGAGAAACATCTCGAGACTCTCAGCAATTCTCTGTTTGTGTTAACGAAAATGACCATTTTAAATCGCTTGAAACAGACGCGATAGCTGATTCGAACGAGTGATGTTGTGATGTTCCACGGCGGCATCCATCTTTGTAATGTATAAAATCTGCTTTACCGTCTCTGCTCTGTCGTCATCGTGTAAAACGTTTCTGATTGGTGCCGCGATTTCGGCGGATTGGAAATGGGTTTCAATGGGCTCTTTGCCAGACCCACTTGCAGAGCAAATCTAAATTTGCCGGAAGTGGTCTGGGTTTCCCAGGCTAGCATTTAGTAGTTGTTAGTTAACTATTTTTGCAAGCTCATCTAAAGTGAGGACTATTTATGCCTTGTAAAGCATTTACAAAGGAGATTTAAAGGCTTTTAATATTTATATGTTCTGTATCACTGTGTTGTATTTGTTTCTTTTTTTCAGTTTAGAAGACAAATGAGCCTTTACATCTCCTTTGTAAATGCTTTAAAAGGCATAAATAGTCCTCATTTTATATGAGCTCACAAAAATAGTTAACTGACCACTACTGAATGCTTTATAACTACCTGAGTTTACTACACTTTCTAAGTGATCTTATGAATCAATGACAACTCTAAATAACTGGTTTGTAAACAATGCAATACTTCATTTAGAAATTATAAATTTATAATTTCTAAAGTATGACAATACAATTATTAGACACATTATAGAGTGTAAATAAAGCACAAGAATGCCACATGTATAGCTGTACTTATAAACTGCTTATTAATGTCTATTATAAATTATGAATTAACTGTTTACTAATGCTTAATTAATAGCGTGCAGTTATTATAAAGTGTTACCAAATATCTTAATGTACCCAAATGCCAAATAGTAACTTTAATAAAAAGTATTGTTTCTATCTGTACTGTAGGCAGATATGGCTAGAAGTGGCCCTCAGAAGTGACCGGACACCTAAAAATTAAATTTCCTCCATCCCAGTAAAACCAATGCAATTTATTTTTGTTCTATTTTTGTTGTTTTTTAAAAAAATAAATAAAAAAAAATGTTTGGTGAATTTTTGTGTTTTTGTCAATTTCCCATTCATTTCCTATGGGGGTCATTTTTGACCAAAGACCACAAGTGTAACTATTTTTTTATGACCACTTAACATGCTCGGATCATGACCTCAATTTTTTTTGTTCACATACATAATGCCATAAAAGTCACCAAGTTTCGTAACATTCCGATGAAGCTGTGATTTTTAAAAATTCAAAACATATTTTTTGTAATCTGAATTTATTGGTGTGTATGTGTCTAAAAGTGTGTTTGTATGTGTGTTTGTGTGGGTGGGTGTGTCTGTTTTACACTCTTGATGTTGTAGAGTTTCCCCCCTTTCCTGCGGTGTACTTTTTTTTAGGATTGTGTCCGATTTGTAGATTGTACACACAAAAATGCGGAGAATTTTTGAATTTTTGTAAATTTCCCATTCATTTCCTATGGGTCGTACATTTTTGACCGAAGACCACAAGTGTGACTATTTTTTTCATGACCACTTAGCATGCTCGGATCATGACCTCAATTTTTTTTTGTATTCACATACCTAATGCCATAAAAGTCGCCAAGTTTCATAACATTCAGATGAAGCTGTGATTTTTAAAAATTCAAAACAGAAAATATTTCGGTCAGAAACGACCGAGGACCGTCTGAGGGCTAGACAAAAACTGTCAGTAGAGGAGCAAAAAAAAAAAGAAAAAGAAACAAAGTACCAGAGAAAAAGAATTAACCGTGACCCAGAAAGCAAAAGAGACCAGTTAGAAAAGGAGAGACAGTGATGGAAGGACAGAGTCCAAAACAAAAAAGTAAAACAAGTTGGAGAATTAGGACCAAGAGCAAAGATGCACCGCAGAAAGTATTGGAGGAAAGCAAAGAAAAGGTCCAGAGCTATGCAGAATAGGCGGCTAAATGAAATAGACTCCTCATCAGACAGTCCTCTGGACCAGACTGTTGAGGAGCCTACTTCAAGCAGGTATGACCTTGCAGCTGAGAGGGAGAGGAGAAAAACCAGGAAAAGACACGCAAGGGAGATAAAAGCATTGAAAGAAAAGGTTAAGAAATTAACAAAAGAGCGACTCAAACTAAGAAAGCAGGAATGGCAAAAAAAGAAGGCTCAAATAGAAAAGTCAAATGTCAAACTACAAGATAAAACAATTGTAGATTCTCCATGAACAGAAACAGAGGATGATAACGGGAAGCCAACTTCGGAACCCCAACATTAGAAGATCTCTTCTTTTCCACAATGTTCTCTGCCAAGAGCTGAGAAGGAATAATACAACTCTTGTGGCACAGAGACAAGCTATTGAAAAATCAGGTCACAGACAACTGGCATTATCAGGCAAGGTTCTATCGGCTTCTTCATAGGCTTCGCCAGTTTGGTGTTAGCTAGAAGTTAATGAGCGACAAAAAACAGACGACACATAAGGCGGCAACATATCTCCAACGTATCAGCCAGATGTTAAGGAATTCATTGTAAACTCATCTCGCATGACAACTGATAAAACAGACACCATCACTAGGAACAAGATGATATGTCAAAGGATGATTTTAACAGACTCAATGCTGAACCTCCATAGTGACTTTCTCAAGAAGAACGCGAGTATGAAGCTGAGTTACTCATCCTTCTGTATTCTGAGGCCCTTCTATGTTACAGCACCTAAGGCATTCGACAGGAGTACATGTCTGTGTCATCATCATGAAAATGTAGACTTTATGCTTCAGGTTCTAAGGTCATCGGGTGCTCCAAAGTCAACCAAACTGGAGGATCGTTTTCAATTAGTTTGTTGCACTCCAGCAACTGAGGCCTGCCTTCTTCACTCCTGTTTACGGTGCAAAACCAAGCATACAGTTCTGGCTCCAGAGATAAGTGGAATCAGTGTTCAATGGAGGCAGTGGGAGCGAGTTCAAGACCAAACAGCCAGTGGGATCCACTTCAACATGAAACTTAACTTGCATAGTGGGAGATAGGGGTCTTTCAGAGTTGCATAATCTGTATGAGGAGAAACTTAGAAGTGAGACAACAACACATGTGCGCCTGGTTCACAATCAGGCAAAAACATACAGAGAATTGATTAAAACATGCAGTGAGAACACAGTAATTGTACATGTTGATTATGTTGATTTTTCAGAATCCTGGAAGTGTAAATATGCTTCTGAAATTCAGGCTTGCCATTTTGGCCAGAACTTTCCTCAGTTAACTCTTCATACTGGAATGTATTACACCAAGAGTGAAAAGGGGGCATTTTGCTCAGTGTCAGAGTCTAAGAGACAAGTTGCAGTAGCAATCTGGACTCACATGGATCCTGTACTTAGAGATATACAGACTAAATATCCATCAGTTACAATTGTGCACTTCTTGTCAGATGGCCCCAGTAAGCAGTATAAGAATAAGAAGAACTTCTACCTCATTTCTGAAGTCCCACCCACTCTGGGCTTCAGCAGAACCACATGGAATTATTTCCCAACATCCCACGGAAAAGGTGCCCCCGACGGCATTGGAGGAACAGTAAAAAGAACTGCAGAATCCTTGCTTCTGCGGGGAAATTATGTTGTGGATGGTAAAGATTTATTAGAGAAGATCTCGAACAGTTTGAATTATGTTCGACTGTAACATATATTGGAAAATAACTTGGAGACATATGACACTTTTTACACAACACCTCAAACAGGTTCCATCAACAAGACAAATACACCAGGTACTACCACATCAAAACTGCATCTGCCACAGACAGCTATCATGCTTTTGCAGTGAGCCATTGGATTACCAATGCTTTTCCCCAGCTACTCTTTGTATAAGAGACTGCTCATAGGAGCAGCAGACCGATGCAAAGGCCTGGAAGAGCCGTCCATTGGCCATGTTGATGGAGGAGATGGAAGACGAGTTGGGAGAAGCAGGGGATTCGGTCGATGAAATGGAAGATTTGGTGGATGAAATGGAAGAGGAGCCATTGAAAGGTCATGAGGGTGCTATTGTTGATATAACTATCAACCGTATTGAGACAGGGGATTGGCTGGCAGTGGTGTATGATGATCACTGGTGGTTAGGAAAGTCCATTGATATAGATATAGAACACCAAGACGTGAAAGTTGAGATTATGCATCCTTGTGGTCCTACTGCCAATTTTTACCCTAAACATGGGAGGAGGGATGTCTGTTTCTGTCCAGTGAAAGATGTCCTTTTGAAACTGACAGGGACAGCTTGGACAGCCTCCAAGCAAGCCATACTAGGCAGCTCTATGCCATAGCCCCTGATGTTATGGACTTCATAGAGCGTAGGTATGTTCAACACCTCTTGTCCAATGCCCAAGTCCCGCCGGTCAGACAAATTATTATATAAATATCTAATGCTTGGCTCTACACCGAAGGCAGTAATGACAGAAAAACTCTCTCTATATTACTTACTTGTTGATAGGAATTGAAGCAAATCATAGAACTTACCTGTCTGAGGCCCTGTAGAAAAAAAAGAGATGAATTACCTGTCTGAACCCCTGTGTTAAAGTATAGCTGGAATTACAACAGACATTTCAACCAATTTAGATTTACAGAAACACTGACATTGAGTCTGATTGTTCACTTTTAATTTTTTCAGTGAGCCTTTGGAAGGAGTCAGGAAATACATGGGGAGAATTCTGGATCCTGTTACACTTCAACATTTGAACACTATAAACACTATTACATAACTTTCTTAGTTAGTTCTCAGCCTATTGTGTCCTCTTGCAAATCATGTGATAGATTTTGTTACGCAACTGCTCAGAGACAAGACGTTGAGAACCAAATGCAGCTTTATTAGGGTTAATCCAGACACGTGATCCAAGAAACAGGCGATGGTCGAAACACAGGTAAGCATTCCAAACAAACACACAAGGCTGGGGATAAGGCAAACGGGTAATCCAGAGGCAGGCAGGGGACATGGCAAACAGGTAATCCAGAGGCAGGCAGAGAGTCCAAGAAACCGAAATACAGGGAACCAAAGAAACGCTAAGGAGTGCAGTGTAACAACATACAAAACTTTGCAGTGAGTGATAGGGTGAACCAGGCTTCCCTTTCGTTGTCACTTCGAGTTACGTCGAATGACGACGAAATGGGGTTCGCTTAGAAGCCTATCCTCTTCGAACAGTAATAAAACGAGCCAATGGCAAGCAAATGCCATGGGTCTGCTGAATTTGCATAGCGTAACTCTGCCCCACCTCGTGGGTATAAAGGAAGTGAGCCGGCAACATGCAGATATGTTTTCGCTTTCGGAGCCAAGTTAATTCTTCACTCCACAAGCCATCCTGAGTTTCATCTCTAAATTCCTCTTCGAGACGAGCTTCCCTCCAGGTGTTGGTGTGACGGCGAGTTCCAGCGAGTGCACATTCCTTTTCCTTCTCTCTTAAAGAGCAGCGCGTGGCACGTCTTTTAAAAGATGCATCGCCCGTGCCCTTCTGGTTGTGGCCACTGGTTATCTGACTTAGATGGGCACAATCGCTGCTTTGCGATTGCTAAAGCAGCGCTTTGTGGATGACTCATGTTTTCATTGCGGAAACATGACTGTCGCAACACTACGGTCGAGACTCAGTGATCTCGAAAGAGTGAGAGTCCCCTCATCCACACCCGGATCTACCCCCTCTAGTGACAATAGAGCTGGTACTTCGGCTGGTGGCCAGGGTGACCTGAGGGTGACGGTGTGGCAACAACAACCGACGATTCGTCCTCGGGCCACATCCCCCTCTCAAATGTTGCAAACCGCGAGCCGACCAGATGATGCCCCCGACCAGTGGTCGCGGGCGGGCCGGGAGTGTCATTTGACGCTCCTGAGGAAGATGCTATGTCAGTCACAGCATTACAAGGTGGGCAGGAGTCCTCGGGAGACGCCCAGCCCTTTACTGTGTACCGTGGGCATTTATGAGAGTGATTTCTAAGTAACCTCCGTTCAGTGACAATAGGAGTTTTCCGGTTCATTTGCCAGTGTCATGGGTTTGAAGGAGTGTATGATTGGTGGTTGAAGATGAACAGGAAGCTGTAACGCTTAAGTTCTCAAAAGGACGATGAAGATTACGAAGATACAAAACAATAAGAAGATTTATTCAAAAACACGATTACAAGCAAAAGTGCGAAATAGTGTGCATGTAACACAAACAATAACCGACACTGAACACTGACACGAGAGGAACTTAAATACACAGATGAAGTCAAGTCAAGTCATCTTCATTTATATAGCGCTTTTAACAATGTAGATTGTTTCAAAGCAGCTTTACAGAGATAAACATATAATTTAAGGTAACAGATTCTTTTGGCTTTTAGCGGTTCTTGAATAAAGATATTTTCCAGCTAAAGTTAGTTTTGATTGATTCACTTCCGTCAAAGTGATCATTTGGTATTAAATTAGGGGCCGCTAAGACGTTTGACATTTTTCTCTAAACAGACTTTAAACGCGAACCTGTGATAAACGATGATGGCGCTCACGTGCGCATCAAGAATTAATTCTATAGTAATATGCGTTTGAATATATATGCGCAGGTTTGTAATTCCCTGCAAACCATGCCTAAACAAACTACTTGTCTTAAATTTTAATACAGAATTTTATTTTATCACTTTGGGGTAGGTACGCGAGCCGAATTTCCCCACAACGCTTTTTCTGTAGAGTGGTAAAGGGATCCTTCACAGGGAAGAGACCCCTGTCTGTCCCTGGTGTCTCGGGACGAGACTCTGGAACGCCGTGAAGATCAGGCTGTGGTACGGCGTACTGTGGGATGAAGCTCTCCAGACAAATGAAGAGCGCCTCTCTCCAGTCCAGAGTTCTGGGAGCTCTCTCGGATCGAAGAAGTTTGCCCCCATCCGATAACAGACCTTGATCGCTTCATCATTCAAGGTGCTGGTGACGGCGAGATAATTAAAGCCCCTCTGTATATTCGAACAGATCGCGGCTACCCTGAGCCACCGCTGCGATCTGTCCAGCGAGTTCCCAACTAATTTTTTTGGGTCCGGTTAACCCTCTGGGGTCTAAGGTGTTTTTGGGGTACTTGAGATGTTTTGACATGCCCTGATATTTTAATTTTTTTCAGTTGCTTATAAACATATTAATGGCAAAGGTGTAATTACACTCTATTTAGCCCGTAATATGTTGCTCACATAATATGTGAGCAACATGTATGTAATAGAGAATATTATTTATGCGTAGTTATTCAAAAAACTCAAACTTACATTTTCTGATATAAGACCACAAACGACCAACTTCACATATTCCCACAATACTTTTGACTAATGGATCTTGTCGCCTAGAGTTTTTACTTCAAAATGATCTGAAAATCATCCGGGCTAATCGTTCACATTAAACAATAGATTGATTTAAATTTTGTAAGACACTTTTTGTTTGGAAAGGCAATATGCAGGTGGGCGTGAATGATCCAACAAGGTCATGAATAATGTCCCAATTCACACCTGAGAAGACAAAGACCTGCTAATGCTGCATACTAATGAGCCTTTCATTCAGGTGTCACTGAGCCACAAGAAATAATGCAAAGACAACACACACAAACGTGTATATATATATATATATTACTACAGAATTGTTTCAGAGTTGGAAACATCTTGAAAAAAAGTGTATTTTTCCACAAACTGTGTATGCTTGTAAATTGTATAATATCCCAGGTAAACATTTCTAGTAATTGTGCAGTTAATTCTCATTCGTATTTTCAGAAAGTTTTGGATGTAGGCTATCCTCTCCCCAAATTTGTAACTAATAAAACACAAAAATAATTTAAAGAGAAGGCTTATATTGACCTTTTAAGATTTTGTTTGCACCTTGTAAATTAGGTTTTGATGTGGCAGTAAAAACTTTATAATCTATCCAAAACGAAATGTTGTCTTTCATATTTCGTCTGTAACATATCGTCTTTTATAATATATATTAGGGCATAAATGTTAATTTGCTGTTTAATATGTTGCTTATACAAAGACATTTTATTTCAACGTATTCAGTCGATTTATACTCATCTCAGTAGGCAATATAGATAGTTTGCTAAAAGCTAAATTCATTCACACAGACACGCGCGAGCTGTAGTAAACAACAACAGCATGCATATGTGCCGTTCATTCATTCAAACACAGAAACGCGATTCAAATTTAAACAGTCTTTTGCGGTTTACAGACACCATTTCATATCGCGATTAGAACAAAGCACTTACTGATCTGCAGCTGGATCCGTTGCTAGGCTACTCCAGCACGTTTGAGGTCAAATTTCCAGGATTATCACAATATTATTATTCCTCAATACAGTGTGTTTTCCAGCTGTTGTGGGCGTTGACTGGTTTGCATGTGTTGCTTCAGATCATCTGCGTTTGAATAGTGCGTGCTCTCCATGGACGTGTCAAATTAGCAGAGTAATGAGGTGCCAGAACGATAATGAGAACGGCTCATTATACGATTCCAAGCAAAAGTGCAAAACAGTGTGCATGTAACACAAACAATAATCGACACCGAGGCCACATTTACACATATCCGGGTATTTAGAGAAACAAATATTTCCCCCCCTCCGTTTTCAATAATAACATCGTTCACACAACCCGCATAAATACGCCGTCGAGCATCATCATAACTATGCCAAACCTATGGGCGGCAGTGTAGGGAGAAGGATAAAGCCATGCAAGCCAATTAGAATCCTCAGAATCGACAAGAGAGAACCTAAAACTCCCAGTTGACACGGCAACACATAACCAGGGTTTTTAGAAATCTCCACTCTAGAAATAATAGTTTTCTGTGATAAAAATGAGAGGCCAAACCGCAGGGAAATATCTGCGTCTTCCCTTCGTGTAAACGGGGCCTGAACACTGACACGTAGGCTATACATATACATACATATAAATAAAACATCTCCAGTTAACCAGCAGAGCATTCATTTCGTTCGTTTGTTAAATAAGAGACAATCTAGCGCTGAAATCAAGTGATCAAAGTGCTCGATGCCTCTGCGATCAGTGGCGCGGATACAGTGTTTTCTCTTGTGGCTTGCGCACACCGCACTGTCTTTACTCGGACGCGCGTTTCAATCCGTTGCGGAGACTCTATTTGTTCAGGTGAAATCACAAAATATAATGCACACAAACGTGTCCCTGCTTGACAACCACTGATGAGCATAATCGGTTTTGATGAGGGGAAAAAAACTGTACGAATGCGGATTAGAACCCAGAACCTCTGACATGCTTGACGGAAGTTCAAGTTCAGCAGGCTGCCAGTGTCTCTATAGCACGCAGTGTGTTTATCGTGCAATTTATACGCAAAAATTAGTTTTTACGTGCATATTATACGCAGTTTCCGCATGCATTTAATACGCACTTCATTGCGTGTAATACACACGCATCCCACACCACTAATTCTACCCAAACGTATAATACACATGCACCCCACATCACTACTAAACCTACCCTAATCAACCCATGCGTATCCTATCCACGTAAAAACGAATTTTTGTGTATAAATTACACGATAAACACACTGCATGTTATAGAGACACATTTAGTGTGATCGGGTTGCGACATCACTTGATGATAGCTGCAGCCGTTCCTCCTCGGGTAAGTCTAGGTCTATTTTAATGCCAACTGCAAATCTTATATCAAGTAGGCTAGCAAACACTGTTGCCATTCAACAGCGAGTGTGGCAATGTGTGTAAAATGTTTTAACAAAGTTCCAACACTTCTTTATACGAGGCTATACTGTGTGTGTTAAATATTTCTGCTCAGTGTCTGATATGTCTCTGCTTAAAGTAAAAGTCATAATAGGCTATGTGAAAACAAAATGTTGATCTTATCTTAAGTGTTTTACATCAGTAGCCTATTAAACAGCACAATTTTTCATTTAATCAGAAAATATTTAAATATTTAAGTTAATATTGTGTCCAGTTTGGCCCTGTAATTAAAAGGGTATTATTTTTTGACAAAGTGTGTGCGGTTTAGTTTTCTTAAGTACCGGTTCAAGAACCATTTAAGCACCGGAACCATTAGGTACGGAGTAGGTACTGGTATCGGATAAAACCCAACCCTAGTTACAGTATAGTTTTGGCCTCTCTACACCATCAATAAATAAACAGAGAGATATCTGAGCATCAAATCTGATGACACCAATCCCTCAGCCTTCCCCCAGAATCCATTGTGTTTTCAATTGTCTCGTCTAGAGGCCATAAAGAGAAATGGGGTGCCTGCTGGGCGGGAGCAGTGCAGCAAATTGAAAGTGTAATTTCTAACAATATGGGACCCAGCAGTTGGGAAAGCGATTGCCTCAACAATTCGCTGTGTGTGTGTATGTGTGTGTATGTGTGTGCATGTCTCTTGTCGATAAATGCAAAGAGGGAAATGGAAGTTTGGTTCCAAATAAATAAGATGACTCTAATGGACGGGTAAATGACTTTGGCCTGGGGTTACTGTGGCTTCGCTGCATAAAGCCCATTTGGACCGGTGGCACTCAGCGTCCGTTTGCTCGTCTAGGAGCTCCTGCTGTGCTGCATCACCCTCCAGAAATTAATTGGAAAATAAAGTGTTGGAAAGAAATTTTCGTTTTACTAAAGGCACTGATTGACATTCTGTGAGTCTCTTCTGGATCTCTGGGTTTTATTTCCACTGGGATTTTTTACAGCTTTTGACATGACAGTAGCCAGACTTCTAGATCCTTGTGTGGGTCTCTTTTTCCTCATTTGGATAACTGCTTTTTTATACAGTGTTTATGTTGCAGCAGTAAATATGGATTGATCATTCATTATGTTATATTATATTAAGCCATAGACTGTCCCACTGGCATATATGGTATCTCTTTCCTTCCTTATACACAATTATGTAATCAAATTCATATTGTGTATGACACCCCAAAATAAGCTTTATGGACTTTCCATTCACTATCCCACTCTGTGCACAAACATTCTCTCAACAACCCCAAAAAATGTTCCCAGCTCTGATCATTCCCACAAAAATTGTGTCAGTATTGTGGGACCCTTATTATGACTTTCCATCTCATTTTAACAGCTTTCACCATTCAAATTTCAAACCACTGCGCTCTCCATTCTCACAATACTAGCCTCTGACTCACTAGTCTAAACACTGTCAGTACAAATCCTGAGGCCATGACTTCACTCATTAGCATGGCAAGAGTGCACCCCAGTGTGACATACGACCATTTTTCTGTCTCTGTCTCTCTCTCCCTCTTTTGGCACACATGTGCACGAATAATGGCACACATATTTGATCCTTTCTGACAGAGGGCCAAAGGCCTGTGGGTTTCCCGCTGCTCTGCCAGCCTCAGATTCCTCTGCCTCCTTTTTCATATGGACGATTAAACGTATCCCTGCTTTCCAGTGCACTGTCAGAATCCACAACCAGAGCAGTCCTAATATGTCTGGATAACACACAGTCCAACCACAGCAATGCATGTGATCTCACACACTAAATGCTTCCATCCTGCCTTGGTTGAACTGTATGTGACTGCAATTGTCTCTGTCTCTCTGTTTATGTCTTGTGTTTTGAATGGAAGATGTGAATTCATTTAGCTGAAGAGTTCTCTAACAGGGATGAACCCTCTCTGCTCTTAACGGAATCTCAGTGATCTGAGTTGATCCAGAATGAATCCCTGGTCTCTGATGAGACAAATTGATAATTTAATATCCAGAATTATTCCAAGAAATTGTCTTAGTCTCTGCCAATAAATTCACCCTGTAGTAGCTATGTTTCCAATCATCTATTTGTATGCACATTTTGGGATATTGCATAAAAAAATCTCTGGATGGAACCACCAATAAATATTCTGAAATACCTGAGTAAAGTCTGTCGTCAATATGGTTCGGTGTAATTCCCTTCCAAAACTCTCTTACATTACTGCATTCCCAAACAACAGGTATCCGCCTCAGAAAGCAAGATAACATGAGCACGTTTATATACAAAGTTATGTACGAAAATTATTATAAACAGTGACTTCTACTTTTCTTAGTGATATTTAGCACCAGCTTTTCAGGAAGTGACGGTTTTGTTCTCTTCGACTCATTGGTTGGAAACTGTGCTTTATTCACAAATGTTTTATGCAATATTCCAATTTTGCGCACAAGTTAAATTCGCAACTTTGGATAAACAACATAGCTACTGACAGACGACGTCCAATTGCAACAGACACGTTTGTTTATCGAAACATTGTGTTACCCCTGTCAGCATCTATTAGCGTTGATCAGCGCTTGTTTTTTGATGAATGATCAGCGTTTGTCAGGTCATAGAAATTCAGAGAAGTGACGTACTGTAATCTGGTGATTGTCAGCATTGGACGGAATCTGTTGGTGCAGTGTGAATTAGTCTTAAGAATGTCCTTATGGAATTTCTCTGCTGATTGGTCCAGTATAAATTGTCTTAAGCCGCGTTTCCACCGCGGGAACTTTCCCCAGGAACTAGGAACTTTGGGGTGGTCCTCGGTGTGTTTACACCGCAGGAACCAGGGTCTAAATGAAGTTCCGGGTAAATATTTCCCCCTCCGAAAGTCCCTGCTGGCGAGGTAGTACTTTTTCAAAGTTCAGGAACTTTCGGGGGTGGGACTTGTGCGCTGAACATGCTGATTGGTTGTGTTCACGCCGCATTTTGATTGGATGACTCCACGCAGCATTTTATTTTAACCGGCATTTAAAAAAATCTATTGCGTTCTTCATGCAGTAAGAGTTGTCTGTCTGGCATCTGCAAATATGGAATTTACTAAAAAAAACAACAACAAAAAAACAACAACACACAGCTGGACCGACGACGAGGTTCAGGCTTTATTAAGCGTATTTGTGTAACAGGAAATTTTCATGGTCAATGTCCGCATCGTCTAATTTTATAACATTACGAGCTTTCTGAACACGCTCTATCAGTGCTCATCTCTTTTCTGCCGTTTTATTAATTACCTCGTTAGTAAACCAATACATCACAAACAACTGCAGCACAGTTTGAATATCGATTCTCCTCCATACTTATTATAAATGTGGCGCTCAAAACTGATTACTGTCCATCGCAGACTGGGACGAGCAGTTGCGCGTAGTTTATAATCTTCCCGGTACTTTAGACCACGGTGTAAACGCAGAAAGCAACTGGTCTGGGGCAAAAAAAGTTCCTGGGAAAAAAGTTCCTGGGACAAATTTTTCCGGGTAATTTTGGTGGAAACGCGGCTTTAGTCTATGCTGATTGGTTAAGTGCCCCTTCAGAACGTCCTTAGTCTCTGCTGATTGGCCCAAAAAGATCCTGTTTAATCTATATAGACCATTTTAACCGATATTCGTCGGTTTAAGGAAATGACGTTTATGTTCCTTGGATATTTCCAGTTAGTTGTCAATTGCATTCAAAACATCGACGGGAGGCGCTTGATGTGCTGTTGGATGGGGATTATTTATTTAAACCTGCTATTAAAAATATAAAAATTAAAATTAGTTCAATGTTGCTTGGTGTTTGGATGCACCCTTAGGCCCAGAATTAACCTACTTTTGGAAAAAAAAGTTCTTTGATTTCCGAAACTCAATGTGGCACCTGTATTGCAGAAGTGAAGTGATAAGGCTGGAGAGCAACTAGTAACTCTAGGATATGCAGCATACATTTTGATTCCGGTAAGTAAATGAAATCTTTTCAGATTTATTTATTTGTATTTTTTACACAGCATCATTTGAGCAAGCATTGTGGCTCCGTCAGTGTGTGAAAAAAGGCCAAGTTTTGGTAACACTTTATTTCGTCACTTTAGACATTCTACTAACTATGAGTAAATTTGCAACTACATGTCAACTAGCAGTCATTAGAGAATTAGTAGATTGTCTGCTTAATATTTGCTAACACTTTATTTGGTTGGTCCCCCAACAGATATTATACTGACTATAAATAACTTGGAAACTACAAGTCAACTTATTCTACTAACCCGAACCCTAACACCTAACCATAACCTAACAGTCTACTGACAGTCTACTACAGCCTACTACAGTCTACTAATTGAATGAGAGTTAGCTGACATGAAGTTGAAAAGTTACTTATAACTTTCTGTTTCATTTCTAAATGTTCTGTGGGCTATAATTAGAAAAGTGTCAGTTCACATTAGTTGTCTAGCTATATAGTTAGCTGACAGATACAAAGAGTAACACGTTACAATAATGTTGCATTGTGTAACATTTGCTAACTACAATAGTTTACAAAAGAAAGCGGTAAACATTTATTTTAATTTTTTTATTTCTTATTAAGCTTGGCTAATGTTAATTCCAACATGCACTGATTTAAACAATAACAGTAGTGATTGTTTATTAGCCAGATTATTTAAACCTTTCACATGTAAGTTTCAAATATTCTAACCAGTGGCGTAGGCAGAAATTGTATTTCTGGAATTTGGGCCAATGAAAAAGTGAGTGGGCCTATATTTTTTCCTAGAAAAAAAATTACTTAAATAATAATTAAACCTTAAAGGGGGTCGCACACTGGACGAGAAGCGCAGTAGGACAACTCAAGGCGTCGCAAACCGGACGCGCACTTTCTCAGTTTATGGCCAGCAATATTGTTATGTTTAAGGACATTATGGAATTAAGATAATGTCTGTACTATGTTATGATTGTACTGTACAATTAAATACAATCGTTGCTGAGTCTGCAGTCTGAACACTTTACCTCAGAGCGTCCGTTAACTGAATGAATTGAGAATATCACCTGAAGATCCGATAACATCAGCAATCTTCATTCTGCTGCTGCTTTCTGTATATGAATGTAAAACTAAATGTCTATTGCAGCACAGGGTGAAGTCAGTATATACATTAACGTCGATTTGAGAGCAAGGTCCTGCAGCCGTTTCTGGGCACCGCGGACAGACGCTGAATGGCCGGTGTGTGTACACTTATAGAGAATAATGTGTTCGAATTTTAAAGACGAGGCGCTGCGTTGCTCTTCTTGTCCGGTGTGCGACCCCCTTAAAAAGGCCGCCAGAGCCCGCCGCCCAGAGAGTTTTCCTGTCGGAACCCCTAGCAACCATACGCACAACCGGCACATCCGGGAACTTAACTGTAAATTTTGTAACCGCCCCTTTTTGGGGGAAAACAAACCATATTCCCCATAGAATTCAATACAAAATAGCGCTACAAAACAACGTCCGTACACAGCCGGCAGACGTGTATAACTTAAGAAATCACTTAGATGAAATATGTCGAGTAGTTATATGTCCACCCTGCCTTCCATAGAGCGTGAACGATACATTTATAAACTTAATTTGGCCAACTTAAAAACATGTCCCTTCATTCTACCAGCGCCAAATTGGTCCAACAACCCCACCCAGTGGCCAGAAGTGTCTTACCCGGACATTTACTCGTACCTCATCGAGTCACCAGGTAGCCAGTGAATGATTTTACTTTGGTTTTAAGAAGTAAACATCCTTAAATGTATATATTATGTCTTTATATTTAGTGAGTGCACTTTTCTGTCCAGCCATACTAGCCTGATTTAGCTTTCGATAGCATCATCCGTAATTCATGACATTTTCATAAAAAGCAAGATATGGATGATGATGGCAGGCAGAGATGGGCATAAATACATGGAAATGTATTTAAAATAAAAATACTGTGTGGAAAAATGTATTTAACTCTCTGATGGTCTTCAAAAAAAGTGACGTTATGGGTATTTGGGGTCTATTGGACCTCGAAGACCGTCAGAGGGGTATTTAAATACAAATACATAATAGGGGTAAATACATTTCTTCAATAATGTTTAGCCTGTATGTGCAGTGAAGAGTATCATACTTTATTTTAATCATGGTGTTGTTTCATTTATCCGCAAACATAAGTGTGTGGAGATACAGGATCCCACAGCCTCCTGTTGCTGTCTTCTCGGCGTATTGCCTGCAGCCATAATTGCCTTCTGTCCGGATGTTTCGCTTTACATGGCAAAGGAATAAATTTTAATTTGGGGTTTTTACAAATGTTATTGATGCACCCAACCACACAATAACTCTTTGGCATGTTTTTAAGGGTTAATATCATAGACTGTAAAGGTTAATACACGTCTTCAGTCCGATACTGTGTGGCGCTCGCCGGTTTGTTTTCCCCTAAAAGTGGGCGTGAAACTTTTCAGAGACGTTCTATGACGCTATGCCGGTTGTGCGTATAGCAACCAATTATATTCCGGAGGGAGGCTTTCTACAACTTGCTTCAACAGTTCCATTTTATCACCTAGTAGGGAATTAAACACACACCAGTCAACCAATAACCAATAAATCAGGTTTATTTTTATATATTTTCTTAAAATACATTTGAATGATAAAACTAAACTAAAAATGTATTTTGATCAAACTTGCCTGGGCGGGCCAGTGAGTAATATGGGCGGACCAGTGCCTCCCTGGCCCATTATAGGCGGCTGCATATATGGAAAAAAAAACACCTAACCCTAAAAAAATTCTAATAAAAGGTTTCTCAGCTGTTTTTTGTGGCATTTTGTGTCCTTAATAACATACTAAAAGTTTACCAAAGTTTTACCACTAGAAAGGTGTAATTTTCAAGATGGCGTCCAAGATGGGCAGGAAGCCCTTAAAGGGTTAGTTCGCCCATTTAAGACATGAAGTTGTATGCAATCCTTACCAGCACTATAGTGCATACATACTGACCCACTCTGTGGTCACCTCCCTGGTCAGAGTTCTGGCCGCTAGAAGTTTTTCAAGAAAGTAGTCCTGGTTAGTTTCCGGGGCCTCAAAACTGTGCGTTTTTAAGTGAAAAAATTATTTGCGTTTCAAATGCTTGATTAATTTACATCACAAAAAACACTCCAGACAAAATTCATACCTCAGTTTTAATCTGCACTATTTTCTTTCCATTTCTATCAATCCGCGCTGCTGTCCACGCCAACGAGCACGTTCCGATCAGCTGTTGATAGCACGACTCGCTGACAACATGTCTGACTACGAAACTTCTGATGATGAAACCAATTGTACCTATATCCCTATATACTGTTTTTATATTAGACTTCTTTTCACGTGATTTCCACTGGAGTCTAAAAATCAGCTTGTTTACCGTACAGTTTAGACATGGGATCATAAAGTTAGTAAATAGAGCTTACCTGTGGTACTGGTACAGCAAAACTCTTTAAAATTATTTTTTTTCTTTTTCCTCCTTGGTTGGGGATGTAATCGTCTTCGCTGAAGTGAGCACTGCACACACGAAAATCCTTGATTCTGGATATTTTAGCTCCCACAGAGTAGCCGATGGCAACCAGCCAAAGCTGTCTCATAGCTAACGTTATATCTGAAACAGGAAAACGATGGAATCTGAACGGTGATCCCGGCACATTCTTGTGGTCACAACCTGGGAAGTTACAAGTTCACACCATTGTTAATTTTCTACTTTTTACGTCGTTGTCATTCGATTGTGTAAAGAATATGGAACAGCTGATGGAACGTGCACACTGTTGACGTTGACAGCAGTGCGGATTGATAGAAATGGAAAGAAAATAGTGCCGATTAAAACTGAGGTATGCATTTTTGTGATGTAAATTAATCAAGCTTTGAAACGCAAATAATTTCAGTTTTGAGGCCCCGGAAACTAACCAGGACTACTTTCTTGAAAAACTTCCAGCGGCCAGAACTCTGACCAGGGAGGTGACCACAGAGTGGCTTAGTGTGTATGCACTATAGTGCTGGTAAGGATTGCATACAACTTCATGTCTTAAATGGGCGAACTAACCCTTTAAAATATCCTAACTCCTTCATTATTTGACCTAGATAAGTAATCTTGGTGTCTAACCCCATATTTTCTGGGTCTATTAATCCATTGGACTTGTCTAAATTGCACTGACATGATTACATACTTATGGAATACGTGATTTTGTGAGATTACTGTAAGGTTTTATCTTTGTTTGTGGTGAACCAGAGATGTAAATTATTTAGCCTATGTCATGTAACTCCTACTCAGTACGTGTTTTTGGACACATACCCTTTTTTTTGCTAAAACACAGACTTGAAATTCAATAACTTTGATCATAAACAACTCTGAATTAGCCCGAAAAGAGGTGTGTGAACCCTCTAAAATGGTCACTCATTTAAATTTGAATAAGGTAATATATATCTAATGCATCCTCTATAGATGTTTTTGAGTATAAAGGTGGCATTATACTAAACCTCAGGTTAGATATGCCTTTGGGGGAAAGGCGTATCAGTATCGGGTCCTTCCATTTGGTCTAGCTCTGGCTCCGTGGGCATTCTCCAAGTGCATGGATGCAGCTCTGGCCCCCTTGAAGCTCCAGGGCATTCGTGTGCTAAATTATCTAGACGACTGGCTCATTCTTGCTCATTCCAGAGAGTTGGTGTGTCGTCACAGGGACGTCCTTCTCCACCACCTCCGGTCTCTTGGTCTCAGGTTGAATGCTCAGAAGAGTGTCTTAACCCCTTCTCAGCAGACCACTTTCCTGGGTGTCCAACTCAATTCTCTCTCGATGCAGGCCCGTCTGGCCCCTGCTCGAGTTTCCAGTCTCCGTGCGTGCTTGACCCGCTTCAGGCTCGGGCATCATGTAGCGGTGGGCATATGTCGCAGGCTTCTGGGGCTCATGGCAGCAGCCTCTCCTGTGCTGCCCTTGGGTCTCCTTCATATGAGACCATTCCTGTGGTGGATGAAACTCAGGGGCATCCGCCCTTCCTGGTCTGCCTTCCGCCTGCTGAGAGTGTCACACAGTTGCCTTCGCTCTTTGGAGGTGGAAAGTTTTGTCTGCCTCGACAGGCATGCGCACCGCTTCCTCCTTTGGGCTCAAGACAGGTTTCTTTTGCTGAGAACAGTTCACGTTCCAGGGGACCTGAATATCGCAGCAGACTTTCTGTCGAGACAGAAGCTCAAGTCGGGGGAATGGATGTCTAAACAGTGGCTCAAATTTGGAGCATGTTTGTTTTGTTTGGAGCAGTGCCCCCTGTTGTTTTCCCTGTCTCATCCGACGCCTCTGTGGATAGATGCCCTCGCTCATCCGTGGCTCGAGTTGAAACTGTATGCATTCCCTCCGGTCAAGCTAATCCCTGCAGTCCTTTGCAGAGTGAGGGAATGTGAAATTCGCCTCCTTCTGGTAGCCCCATTCTGGCCATCCCAGATGTGGTTCTCGGAACTAAGCTCCCTGGTGGAGGGGTCCCCTTGGCAGATTCCTATCATCTGCGGTCTCAGCTCCAGGGCAGGATTTGGCATCCTTGACCCGAGATATGGAGGCTATGGGTGTGGCCGATAAGAGGTAATAGCTAGCGGCAGTGGTGTCTGGTCTTCCCGCTGATGTTCAGGAGACCATTGATAACGCTTCTACTTGGCTGCTGTATTTCTCTACCTATCGGGAGTCAGACGAGGTCCCCTTAGGTAGACACAGTCTGGTCTCCTCGTTTAAGCGTGGAGTTAGACCCTTGAGGCCTGCACGTCCTATTAGTGTCCCCACCTGGGATTTATCAGTTGTTCTGGAGGGGCTATTAGAGCCTTCCTTTGAACCCTTAGAGTCAGCTCCGGACCGGATTCTGACTCTCAAGGTGGCACTTTTGTTAGCGTTGGCCTCTCTCAAGCGCGTGGGGGATCTGCAGGCTCTTACTGTGAGTGAGCCTTGTATGGAGTTTGCCCCAGGTCTTGTGAAGGTGTTTCTACAGCCTAGACCTGGTTATTTCCTCAAAGTTTTGTCCACGTCATTCCGCTCTCAAGCAGCGCCGCTGATGAGGCGCCCATGCCATCAGCCAACGAATTTGCGCTATTCGATACGGGTTCAGACAATCAGCACATGCCTTCACGTGGCAGCCCTGTTTTGACTAATTTAATTTTTGACCATACATTTTTTGGAATGGTTATAAACCACAGAAACCACCAACACTCAAAACGATGTGAGAAAGGAGAAATATACAATTACTTGAAATTGTACTTATTATTCACATAAATATGCTTGTAACCAATTGCTTTAATATATAATTGTACTTGTAATCACCTATCTATCATGCAAATATGCTAATTAGAATATTACATGGCCCAAAGATGTATCAGGCACCAGTATTCCTGGTCTAGGAGGAATACAAGTAGTAATGGTCATTTTAAGGACCTGACGGCCACCATTTTGAAAATGGGGCCTTTCTTGGAGTCAAACTTTGGTAAACTTTTAGTATGTTTTAAAGTACATCTGATACTACTGTAAACCACTGAGAAACCTTTTGTTAGATTTTTTTTGGGGTCAAGCCATATTTGCAGCTGACTGGCCTGATTCTAACTGACCCCCCCAGCGTGACCTTCAAGGCGACCATTATTTAGAACCTGTCACTTTGTTTCCATGGTGACGCATCATTGATTGTCACGTGATACAGCGCAACCACAACACAGCGCTGAATGAGGGATGATCGCTTTTCTGTCATTTTTCCTTTTTTATTCTAAATATTCACAAATGTATTAGCTATAGTATGAAACACTTGTAGCGGGGCACGTTTGAGAGGCGATACACTTAAAACCTCTACTCTATATAGCTGACTACGCCACCCTGTTAAACAGGGAAATATAATGAATAATATTAATTAATTTAACCACCTACAAAGGACAAACAGGAGCGTGGTTATCGAAGGAGGGCCTGCGACGTGGATACCAAAGGTACAAAAGGCTTTATTTGAATCATCAAGCAATAATCTTAAAAACATTAAAAGGTTGTAGGACCAGGTTAACACATACAAGGATTGAAGACACCAAACATGAAAAGGAGGCCGAGGCTTACCAATGGCAGGGAAAACTAGTTTAATGAACACACGGCTCCTATACCAGAATCCCACCACTGCACACGAGGGGCTATGAGCGGCCTGCCCTGAAGCCTCGGCTCCTGTAACGGAAACAAAATTAACAATAATGGGCTCCAAATAATCAAATCAAATAACAGTTTAAACTTAAATAAAAGTTACAAAAGAAAGAAAACAAATGAGAAACATTTAATTAACAACTTGAGGATCATGCATCAAACCACGCTGAGGTTAAGAATTGGGCACCGAAACTGGGTGGATATTCACCCAACTTTCCTATTTCACCAGCAACCCAGTGATCACATAAAATGCTGGAAAGCAGGTGTCACAATATACTTAAACCGAATGCACACGCGCTGATGAGCGAGTTTGTCACAGGAGAAACTAGGGTAAACAAACAAACAAAAGAGATAAAGCAATAACACTGAAGAACAAATAAAGTAAACGTTTAAAAACGTCTCAGGTTACGTATGTAACCCTGGTTCCCTGAGAGGGAACGAGACGCTGCGTTGAGACGCGGTGGGAACGCCCTGCGTGATTGCGTCATGAAGCACATGTGTAATCAATCCAATGGAAACGGGAGACGTCATGGGCGGGTGACGTCACCGACCAGGAAGCTACTTAGCACTCCCGCGAACAGAGAATCACTAGCTTTGAAAAGCCTGAAGCAAGATGATCACAGGAATGCAGGGAGTATGGCAAAGCAACGCAGCGTCTCGTTCCCTCTCAGGGAACCAGGGTTACATACGTAACCTGAGACGTTCCCTTTCAAGGGAACTCGAGCTGCGTTGAGACGCGGTGGGAACCCTATACCCACGACGCCATATGACCAAATGCCTGTTGTGTATGAAGACTGTGCGCATACTACGAAACAAGCACCCTAGACCCAGGGGTGGCGTCTAGGTCCAAATCATAAAAACGAACAAATGTATGCGGTGAGGACCAGCCTGCCGCATTACAGATATCCTGAAGAGAAACTCCTGAAATTAAAGCCTTAGAGGCCGCCATACTCCTGGTAGAGTGGGCCCGGACAGCCAAAGGTGAAGGCTGACCAGCCGCCTCATAAGCAAGTGAAATAGCCTCGACTATCCACTTGCTCATTATCTGCTTGGAAGCAGGGCACCCCTTCCTGGGTGACCCGAAACAGACAAATAATTGATCTGACTTACGCCACAGGGCAGCTCTGTGAACGTAGGAATCCAACGCCCGAACAGGGCACAGCAGATTTAGCTTTTCCTGATCTGGTGTAGTGAAAGGTGGAGGACAAAAGGCCTGCAGAATGATAGGACCCGAAACATTAGTGGGGACCTTAGGGATGTAACCCGACCTAGGGTGAAGAAATGCTTTCACCCTGCCAGGAGCGAAATCCAGGCACGATGGAGCAACCGACAGAGCTTGTAGATCTCCAATTCTCTTAATAGAGGAAATGGCGATGAGAAATAAAGTTTTTAGAGTGAGGAACTTTTCTGAAACCTCTTCGATAGGCTCGAAGGGAGCTAAAGCCAGGCCCTCCAATACCACGGCCAAATCCCACGGCGGTGCTCTAGTGCGCAGTGCAGGCCTAAGCCTCAAAGTGCCACGGAGAAAACGAACAATGAGAGGATCTCTCCCCAAAGATAAACCACCCAGCGGAGAATGATAGGCAGAAATAGCCGCCACATACACTTTCAAGGTGGAGGGGGACAATCCATCAGAGAAACGTTGTTGCAGAAAATCGAGTACTGAACCAACAGGGCAGATAACAGGATTAAAATTGCGTTCTCCACACCATGTAGAGAATAGTTTCCATTTCAGTGCATACAGTCTTCTCGTGGAGGGAGCTCTAGACTGGAGTATAGTCTCAACGACCTCAGTCGAAAGACCAGATTCTAAGAGCTGGGCCCCCTCAGGGGCCAAGCCCAAAGTCTCCACAACTCCGGACGAGGGTGAAAAATGGTGCCCCCTGCTTGGGACAGAAGGTCCCTCCTGACCGGAATCTCCATCGGAGAGCCGTCTAGAAGGGACACTAGGTCCGAGAACCAAACTCGGGCCGGCCAGTACGGGGCTACTAATAATAGATGAGCCCCTTCCCGGCGAACCCTCTCTAGAACTCCCGGAAGCAGAAATATCGGAGGAAAGGCGTACAGGTGTAGCCTCGGCCACACCTGTACCATGGCATCCAGCCCGAGCGGGGCTGGGTGCGTGAGAGAGAACCACATGCGACAGTGCGTTGTATCTGCTGATGCGAACAGGTCGACTTGAGCTTGACCAAAATTCTCCCATAGGAGCTTCACCACCTCGGGGTGAAGTCTCCATTCCCCGGGCCTCAGCCCCTGCCTGGACAGGATATCTGCTCCCACATTCATACGCCCCGGTATAAAAACTGCCCTGAGAGACAGCAGTTTCCCCTGGGCCCATAGGAGGATCTGATGAGCCAGTTTGCAGAGGTGACGAGACCTCAGACCCCCCTGATGGTTGATATAAGAGACCACCGACGTGTTGTCCGTGCGGACGAGCACATGGTGACCCCTCAGGTCTGGCAGGAAGTGCTTGAGAGCCCGAAACACCGCCATCATTTCCAGCCGATTTATGTGCCAGGAGAGTAGATGGTCCTGCCATAGACCTTTCGCCGAGCGACCACTCATGATCGCCCCCCAACCTGTGAGGGAAGCATCCGTCGATAGCGTTACGCGTCGACAAGAAGCCCCCAACACTGGGCCTTGGGCGAGGAACCAAGGCTTGTTCCACATTACCAAGGCACGTAGGCATCGCCGCGTGACCTTGATCGTGCGAAACGGATTTCCCCTCGGAGAAAACCCCTTGGTTTTGAGCCACCACTGCAGGGGTCTCATGTACAGAAGGCCAAAAGTGATAACGTTGGACGCAGCTGCCATGAGACCCAACAGTCTCTGAAACTGTTTCACAGTGAGTGCCCGGCCTAGTTTCACCCCTTTCACGGCTGAGAGAATCGATGAAATACGAGCTGGTGACAACTGTGCCCGCATCGTTGTCGAATCCCAGATCACGCCCAGAAAAGTGGTCCTCTGTGATGGAAGGAGTACACTCTTCTTGGCGTTGAGCCTCAGCCCTAGCCGCTTTATATGGGACAGAACGACATCTCGATGCCGAACTGCCATCTGCTCTGACTGAGCTAAAATCAACCAATCGTCGATGTAATTCAACACACGGATGCCCTGGAGTCTCAGGGGAGCCAGAGCTGCATCCATGCATTTCGTGAAAGTGCGGGGTGAAAGACCTAAGCCGAAAGGAAGAACCCGATATTGGTAAGCCTCGCCCCCGAAAGCGAACCTCAGGAACCTCCTGTGGGGAGGATGGATAGATATGTGGAAATATGCGTCCTTCAAGTCTATTGTGACAAACCAGTCCTCGGACTGAATCTGTGATACTATCTGTTTTAGAGTAAGCATCCTGAACTTGAGTTTCTGAACCCTGCGGTTTAATAGGCGCAGGTCTAGAATCGGACGCAACCCCCCATCCTTTTTTGGAACAATGAAGTATCGGTTGTAAAACCCCGACTCTCTGCTGGGAGGAAGAACCTTCTCTATAGCCCCCTTCATTAAAAGAGTCTGAACCTCTTGCTCCATAACCAGAGCCTGCTCGGGGTCCACCACTGTGGGAAGGACCCCTAGAAAAGTGGGTGGACGAGAACCAAACTGAATTCTGTAACCTTCTTCTATCGTACGCAGGACCCAACGAGATATATTTGGCAGTAGTTTCCACGCTGCCAGAAATTCTACTAAGGGTACCAGTCCCTCGAGACTGGCCTCTGGATTTTGTCGAACAGTCACTTCGGTGCCCTGAAACGGCGAACCGGCAGGGAACAACCGACTTGACTGTTCCACGACCCTCCTCGGAGGATCGTCTGGGGACGCTGACACTTCGGTGCCCTGAAACGGATGACCGGCAGGGAACAACCGAACTGGCAGCGCTGCGACTCCCCTCAGAAAGTCGCCCCCCAGAGGGCGCCGAGGAGAAACGATTCCTCGAAACCGTTCCTCCCCGGAGGGGACCACCCTCCGAAGCCTGATAGCCTCGGCGTCAGGACTTCTTCTTGGTCGAAGCACGCTTAGAGACGATGACAGTCCTCAGATCTTGTCTGCCTCTAACCGGCTTCATCTGCGACCGCCACCCAGGTCCCCCAGCGTGTGGAGGAGCCCGAGAGGCGACGCTCTGCTTTTGATGCACTCTGTGCTGTGAGGAGCTTGTAGACGGCCGAGACTGCTCCCGTTGCCCAGCAGTCTCAGGGACATTAGATCGGCGAGGAAGAAACCTCTGGAACGCCGCTGATTGTTTTTTCGTCTCTTGGAATCTATCGACGACCGAATTCACTGCGTCGCCGAATAGACCCGAGGGCGAAAGCGGAGCGTCCAGAAGAACAGACCTATCTCTATCTTTTAAATCAGCTAGATTGAGCCATAAATGACGCTCCGTGGCCACCATAGCTGCCATAGAACGGCCAACAGATTTCGCCGTCTCTTTGGTGGCCCGGAGAGATAGATCTGTTGCGCGACGCAGTTCTCGAATTGCGTCAGCGCTGACTTCCTCACTTTCATCTATGTCCCTAAGCAGATCAGCCTGGTATGCTTGCAAAATAGACATCGTATGCAAGCACGCCGCAGCCTGACCCGCTGCCGAATATGCTTTACCCACCAGCGCTGATGTTGATTTTAGTGGCTTGGTGGGTAACGCCGGGGCTTTAAATGATGACGCTGACTCAGGAGAGAGATAGCTCGCAAGCGTCTCTTCAGCCTGAGGCATTGCCAAATAACCTGCGTCTTTAATCCCCATAACATTACTATAGTTAGACGTTTGGGGATTAAAAACACGAAATGAAACCGGTTTATTCCACGATTTCGACACCTCAGTGTGGAGATCGGGAAAAAACGGCAAACCCCGGCGAGGAGGTAGTGATCTAGATGGCAAAAATCTCTCATCTAATAAACTCTTTTTATTAGGGACATCATGATCTTCAGCTGGCCATTCAATATTTAATTTAGCCACAGCACGAGATAAAACCTCCACAAGCTCCTCATCTACAAGTGTATGATATGGCGTGTTTTCATGTTCACTTGTGACAACACTAACAACGTCCAGTTCCTCGGAACTGGATAGCTGCAGCATTGGTGCCTCACCACGGGGAGAAGAAACCGCAGCGCGTGCTTCTCCCTGCGGTAAGACACTGGATCTAACAGGTGAGGGCAGAGATAGGGCGGGGCCCGTCTCAAACCCCGCTGTTAGATCCATTTGCGATCCCCAAGACGAGCGCCGCCGCTGTGCCTCAGCAACAGCGGGACCCGCGCCCCGGGGAGCGCGAACCGAGCCGTCCTCCTCAAAGAACGCCCGGCGAGAGCGGAGCGTCCTCACGGACAGCTTTTCGCAATGCTCGCAGTCAGCCCCCTCGAGGACTAACTGGGCATGCTCCACTCCCAAACAAGCAACACAAAGCTGATGTGTGTCCCCACCCGTGATGAAACGAGGGCAAGGAACAACACAACGCTTGTACTCTTGTTTCGCCATAACCACAATATATATATATATAGGGACAGACAACAGTAAATAACAAGGACAGTCACACAGATCGCGCTTGCTGAAGGCAACAAAGCTAGTGATTCTCTGTTCGCGGGAGTGCTAAGTAGCTTCCTGGTCGGTGACGTCACCCGCCCATGACGTCTCCCGTTTCCATTGGATTGATTACACATGTGCTTCATGACGCAATCACGCAGGGCGTTCCCACCGCGTCTCAACGCAGCTCGAGTTCCCTTGAAAGGGAAGCAAAGAGAGCAAAACACAACCACATGAACCGAGCGCACAAGCGCTCACGAGCGAGTTGTCTAGGAGAAACCAGGGTCAACAAAGCAGCAGCTTCAAATAGTATTGCCCCGCAGGCCTCGCTGAATGCACGGTCTCCGCGAACAGATTATTCCTGTTCAATTTTAAACATGAAATGACAACGGTAGTTACACATACATTCGTTTTGTAGCGGGTCGCAAATCCAAGTCAGGCACAGACGAATATCGCCATGCCAACACAAGCACGGGAAATGCAGGAGGGTCATATGAATAGCCACCGCCAACAACAGTACGGGAATCCAGGGGGGGCATATGAATAGCCACCGCCAACAACCCCCAGCAACGAACCATCCGCCATAACGCTATAATCCAAATGACTGTTACATAAAGTCACAAATCTATGTGCAAACTAGTTAGCCAAACACATACCTCAGGTGGAATGGGATAAAACAAACCGGGATGGGCGGTCCCCAGCAATGGCACACAGGCGGTGACCCCCACACACACACAAGCGTTCACTCAAATCTACAGGAAACGATGGATCTGCGTCACCGTACCTAAAATCATCTACAGACAAAAACCTAGTCCATTCTCACTGTACAAATCACAGTCAAATATTTCCCCAAATAACAATAAGCATCCACGTCTCGGCCCAACGAAGAAATATTATCCTGCCGACTACGCCAGAATATAGCGGGGCGCGTTTGAGAGGCAATACACTTAAAACCTGTACTCTATATAGCTGACTACGCCACCCTGTTAAACAGGGAAATATACATATGAATGAATTAAACCACCTACAAGTGACACACATGAGCGTGGTTATCGAAGGAGGGCCTGAGACGTAGATACCAAAGGTACAAAAGGCTTTATTTCAATCATCAAGCAATAATCTTAAAAACATTAAAAGGCTGTAGGATCAGGTTAACATGTACAAGGATTGAAGACAGCAAACATGAAAAGGAGGCCGAGGCTTACCAATGGCAGGGAAAACTATGCACAGGTCTCACCACAACACACGCACACCAATAAGGTCAAGCTTGAATGCACAGCACTCCGTGACAGAATCCCACCACCACACATAAGGGGCTATGAGCGGCCTGCCCTGATGCCTTGGTTCCTGTAACGTAAACAAAATTAGCAATATGGTCTCCAAATAATCAAATCAAATAAGGGCTCATGGGAGACGATAAACATTAGAATGTTGGCCAGCTGTAACCCGCTGCGACCGCCGTAACACACCGCCCTTCAATGAAGGCGCCATGGACACTAACTCAAGTTGCGGTTGAACTGCTACTTCAACCACATGGGACATATCAGAAATCCCCGGCTGCGCAACCCTGGCTGATGGCCCTGACGGACTCTGATAATAACTACTCCCCTGCCCTGAAAGAACTGGCAAGTCTTCTGGTGCCAAAAGAAACAGATCACCCTCTTGTTCTTCAACCTCTGAGGAGGGGGTCTCTTCAACTGGCAAATCCCCTACAGGGCCAACTAGATCAGGGTCCCGCTGGGTTCTAAGCTTTAAAAGTGACTGGTGTACCCGTCGCACCCGGGCCAGGTCCCCAACAGGTGCGATAGTATACACTGATCCTCCCTTCCTATGTGCCTGTACTACTTGGTATACCACTGAGCTCCATAAATCTTGTACCTTAGAACGACCTCTTACTCCAAACTGACAAAGATAGACCAGCTGGTCCTCTCCCAGTGGTGCCTCACGAACGTGCAGATCATAATGGGCTTTTCGGCGATCTGCTGCTACCCGTAAACGCTCTTGAGCTCCCTCAAAGGCGACATGCAATCTGGTCTGGTGTTCCAGCACCCACTCGTGCACGTTACTCGCAGCTGGCTCTCGAGTCCCACCCAGCAGAAAATCAACTGGTAAACGGGGCTCCTGGCCAAACATTAAAAAGTAGGGTGATTCACCGGTAGCCTGGTGGACGGTAGTGTTATAACTAAATAAGACCTGGGGGAGAAAAGACACCCAATCCCTCTTACGGGATGGGGGCAACGTGCGCAATAGATTGTGCAGTGTCCTATTAAATCTCTCACACTGACCGTTACCTGCCGGATGGTAGGGTGTCGTACGAGACTTCTGGACCTTATATAGGTCACAAAGCTGTTGAATCAATATGGATTCAAAATTGCGGCCCTGGTCAGAATGTATGTGATCGGGGACGCCAAATTTATAAAACCATTCCGCTACCAATTGTAACACAGGTTAAATAAATGTAATTATTTAATTTATACACCATTTAGTGATAAGATGTCCCCTTAATAAAAGTCGATAAGAGATATAAAAATTAAGAATATTAAGAAAAATATGCGAATTCATTCTATAATAAAAGCTCAGTGATCAACCAATGAGAGCTCTTTGTCATTCACGCCATGGGTGTTGACGAGCATGCGCGATGACAGAAGAGACGAGCTTGATTGAAAGGAGCAGACGCAATCTGATCGTCGTGATCCATTTGATAAATCTTAGATTAAAAATCTTTGATAAAGTATTAAAGTTGAGATTTAATTAATTTGATGCATTCTGAATAAGAAGCCGACTGAATAGAGGAATACATTCTACTTGTTCACCGACACCATTTTATGATCACGCACGTCTGTAGTTGAGGTGCGTCTGTATGAGAGCAAAAGAAAAATCGATCACAAAGGTAATTAATCAATTCTGTGAAAAAAGACATTTGTATGTTACTAAATATGTGATAACTTCAGTTTGAGCGGTTATAGTGAACCGCATGGTTATTATTTGTTCATTTCAGAGTTCACCGTCGCCATTGTTAGCCACGTGTCTGTATACGAAAGAAAGCTATTGATTCAGAGGTAAACGAATGTGATTATATTAGTTCATGAAGAAATGGTAATTGTAAATGTGTATTAGATGTTATTCTGGATCTTTGATGTGAAACTTATTGTGAAATGTACTAAATGAGTGTTCTGGTCTGTGATCAGGCCAGGTTTTTTCTCTCTCCTTTGTTTTTTCCGTTTTCTTTTCTTTCTTCTTGATTTCGTGGAGAAATGATGACTGCACGACCTTCTGTAACATCCTGACTGCACGACCTTCTGTAACATTCTGTAGACTCCGTGTTTGATGGCGAGCCAACCAAGTTTGTTGAAAGAGAGAAGACATCACGTCGTGGAGAGGAGGCCGATATCCTTTCCTTGAGTTTCCAGTGTTACTCATTGGAACACGACAAATTTGATTTAAAGAACTTTTTCTTTTCTTTTTTTTTGAGGGTGTATAATCAACCACAACCCAGATTTGAGAGACATTTAACTTTTTTTTACGAGAGATACTTGAAGTTCTTTCTTTTGTTTTATATAATTTGTTTTTTTTTCTTTCTGAGTGTTGAACTGACTATGTGGGTATATATTTGAAAACACCGACAAGAGTGCACTCGTGGTGGAAATTTTCATAGTCAGTTTTGTTGTCTATTGTATGTGATCTTGTCATTTTACTTTCTTTTATCTTCTTGACTTTTTATTATTTTTTCTTCCATGTGAAAACAATTATATTTCTATTTCTAATTTAGACTTGTGTCTGTCTGTTACTTCTCGTGATAACCCGCCGTCTCCTTAGCGATCCCTATTTCTTCTGACGAAATTCAAATCTATCTGTATTATAATAATAAAATAAAAAGCTACTCAATTATTGCTGATAATCCAGACCAGTGCTACACAATATTCACGCCACAGTTTCGGCACGCTGATCCCGTGTGGGAACCGCCAAGCTGTATTTGGTAAAGATATCGGTCATAACCAAAACATTATCTATGCCTGATGTCGAGGGCTCCAGCAAGGGCCCACAATTGGTGGACGTGAAGGTACTCGTGGGCTTTCGCAATCTCGGGCAAAGTAGCCAGGCTGTTGACACCGTCTGCAAATTACTGGGCCATAACGTGGGGACCGGTCACGTAAACGAAAATCTTGAAGTCAAGCAACATTTTGTGTTAATTGATTTAACTGTTTCTGTTGGGCTTTCAACGTTTCTCTCAACTGACCCATTTCAGATGAGTTGGGAGAAGCAGCTACAACAGAATGCAACTCTCCTTGAACCCCATACTGGAGGCCATAAGACAACGGAACTGATTGACTGCGACCCCTCGCACCCCCTGGCATTCCCTCCTGCTCCCATCTAATGCTTCACCATGAACCAATCTGATCTGATATGGACAAATGACGAATTCGAATACAGGCCTGAGCCTCCTCAATCCACTCACCAATGCCAATCCCTGATCGGCCATTAAACTTAGGGCACTTCCTATCCCTTGGGACAAAAACAAATTGTTCAGACAACCCAACATTAGCACCAACAGATGGGGCTGGAGGTGTAGCGGGCAAAACGTTTGCGTCACCAGGGGGTCTACTTGACCCCGGTGAGGCAACAGGGGCACGTTCCTGACGTAGCATCTCATTATCGGTTCGCAACTGCACCACCAACTCCCTGAGCTCTTGGAGTTCCTCACTCATTATTATAATATGCAACTTCTTACTTACCAAAAAAAAACAGAACCCCCTTCCAGGCAGGCACAACCGAAAAGGGGAGACTCAAACCAAACGGGCACTGCTGTTTTGCTTCTTTTCTAGAAAGGAGAGGAAAAAAAAAAAAAAAAAAGAAAACACCCGAAAACAATTCACAAAAATAAACACCCACGTCTCTGTCTCAAGTATTGGAAAACCCTGCCGACTGCGCCAAATGTGGCATGAAGAGAAGTTACTAAAGATCTAATGTACTGACTACGCCACCTGGGAATTCTCCACCCAGGAAAATCAACCTAATAAATAGGCTGCACAGATTTATTCCTCTAATAGGACAAGAGATGTGGATGAAAAAATAATTATTTTTATTAAATGACACAAATGTAGTAAATATAATTCAAGACAAAGACAATACAAGGAAAAAAAAATCAAAATAATACTACAGCGCCAAATAGCGCAAACATCACAACATCCATACCAAATAAATACACTTAATCACAGGCCAACACAAAACAAAATAATCAGACAACAGGACTGAGTGAGGCCAGCAGGAGGAGACTCAATGAGCACCAACACACTCAGTAAGTTGCACAAAAAAAATGCAAAAGAAAACCAAAACAATAATAAAATTAGTATCACCTTCACACACTGGTGCCCATACAGAGCACAAAAATAATCTACAAGTCAATCCCCTTCCCTTTTTGTTCTTGGCCACTCAACCCCTAATAAAATAAAACAACAACTTCCATAAAATGCTTAAATAAACAGTTCATGGTAGAAACACGGCTACAAAATAACAGAAATCAACTAAACAATAAACATTTAAAAGAAAACAATACAATATTACCAAACAAGACAACACTCTCCTTGTAAACATACACACACACACACACACACACACGCACACCCACGCACACCCACGTAGCCTACACACGTAAACAAAAACACTAAAACTGCAGGGCGGCGATATGCCTCCTGTCAACCTGCATACGGTACGCAATTAAAACACTAACAGTTCTTGTTCAGCCGCAGCCGGAGTAGAATGAAATTGACGCAAATCCTTTCGTTTTAATAGTCGAGACAGCAGCAAAACAGCAGCGATCCGCGATCAACGAGCAGATGACAGGCAACCCCAGCAACGGAATCCTCCCCACTACTCTGCAGAAAACACTGCGCTTTTGCGGTGAGAGGAATCCCAGTCACGGCCGCCCGAAGTGCGAAATCAATACGCACGCTGTGGAGAGTCTATACAAGAACGCCAGCCATGGGAAATAGTCCTCGATCTCCTAGATGCCATACAAGGGACCAAACAGACAAATTTAGACAAACAAGGAAGAAGCTCCGTGACGCGATTCATTACCAAGCAGGTATATATATGCTCCGCCTTTAGCTGTGATAGGCTTAATAAATAATCCTGAAGCAACCAATCGTAGCCCGAAGCCAATAATCTATACTGCCACAAGTCTATAAATGCGACCTCCGGAGTACGTAGCTAATGATGTAGCAACTTTTTATATTGACGATCACTCTGTTCAGGGATTCCATTTATGTTGGTCAAATGTCAGTGAAATGTATAATGTTTATGTCTCAGTTGGTACATTTTTGGTAAAGTTGGTAAAGTTTACTAGAGTAAGCAATGTTAACAACAATTTTGACACCGTTTGACTTGCTTCAGCTTTACCAAACACAAGGCAAATGTTGTCCACATTGTACAAACAAATGCTCCCAACCTTTCCACTAAGAAAGTAATTGTAAGCATCCAGACTGCGACATTCTATTACCGCATTTCTCGTGCACACCGTATCAAACAGGTAATGATAGTCATTTGGATAAGATACTTCAGGTAAACGTGAAATGTCTGAAAAGTTTGGTCCTCAAAGTCTTTTTTTTTTAAAGAGTACAGTCATTCCACATCATTGTTTATTTTCAGTTCCGTTTGTGTTTGCACTAGACAAAAAATGGATCGCTTGTTTTGACAGAACCAGTGTTTCAGAACCAGACATGCGCAGTAGTATTCCAATGCGTTGAATTGACCGTTAGCAAAACCCCGCCCTCGAACGGTTCTCGTCCAATCCTAGCTCAGCAACTGTAACTAAGGAGAAGGACCTCCGTCAAACATTCCGATTTCAGAAAGATAGTGCAATGATGCGCCTATGGCAGTAAGGTCTGCACGGGCTTAAAACTTGCTGTATTTTATGATTGCTTGCAACTATTATAAAAAAAATAGGCTACATGTACAAACACCGTTTCACTACGGCACTGAGGCCCCCTCATCAGTCAGCAAACAAGAGGAAAAAAAGAGAAAAAGCACGGACTTACTAATTACGAAACTTTTATGTGGTTGAACAGGTACACAGTCACAAATTCCTCTGGAACTCAAACATTAAACTTCAAAACAAAGTTCGCCCAGTTGCACAACTATTTACACAAATATATCCTTCTCAGTAGGCTGAGTTATTAATGAAGAGAACAGCATCGAGAGTTGATGGTTTCAGCGCGTCCTCTGATTGCAGTGTTGTGACTGAAATAGCGCGCGCAGGAGCACATGCGCAAAACAGTTTTGTAAAATGATATATGATCAAAAAAAATGATTGATATATAATTTTACAAAACTGTTTTTTTTTTTTTTTTTTGTGAAAAAAAAACATTTGTGCATGTGCTCCCGTGCGCTATTCTGTCTGTACTTTCTGTCGTGCCCTGGAGGATATGTCTGCTGCATTACTCCAAAACCAATCACTTAATGTATGGATCTCAACCCAGCCATGGCTATGGTTCTCAATTGTTTGACGGGCGTAGTAACAATAACTAAGGGGCGTGGCTTTTGCGAACGGTCAATTGGTCTATATTCTCTGCTTATCATTCCAGAAAAAAAGTGTAGTAATGTTTTAATGTTTGCTGATTGGTCAAGAATGTTCATAGAGAATGTTCCTTGTCCTCTGCTGATCAGTCCATAACGATTTTGTGAAATCTCCCCAGTCTATGCTGATTGGTCCAGAATGTCTCTATGGAATGTCCCTGGTCTTTGCTGATTAGTCCAAAATGATTATTTTCATTCTCTCCAGTCTATGAAGACTGGTCAAGAACCCTGTGGAGTTGTCAGTCTCTGCTGACTGGTCAAGAATGTCACTGGTCTCTGCTGATTGAATTAAAAGGATTCTGTGGAATCTTCCTAGTCTATGCTGATTGGTCGGCATCTGATTGGAATCTCCCTGGTACCTGCCGATCGGAGCAATTGTTGGAATCTCCATGGTCTCTGCTGATGTATGATTCTTATTTTGGACAGTGGTTTGGATGTCACTATTAAAGCACAAAATGTTTGACAGAACCCACATTTGCTTTAATGACATGCTGGTTTGGCTTAGCAGGAATCCATTAGCTTATTTGGTTAAATACATTTCCCATAATAGTTGTCTTCCTGAATTCTTGATCGCTGCGGTTAAGTACATTCCACCCAATTATGGTCAGGTTTACAAGAAAAACCCCAAAGCAAGGTCAGAGAGCAGAACCAGTGCATGTATTCTCAGTGAGGGAATGCTCAGGCTTTGACATTTGGGAGCTTTTGGAACCAGCGACAGCATCTTCAGGAATTATTGAGCTTTTGGGTGTTGTCATAACCTATCTTAGAGAAGAAATCAATGTGTAGCACGTTACTGTCCACATAAGACCTGAGGTCATAGCTGCAGAATTTCTGCTGAAGCTTTTACAATACAGATAGCGAAATCCATCTAACCCCTTTCAGAGTGCAGAGAAGGGTTTTAAACCAGGACACAACATTGATTAAACAAATAAGAAGAAAAACAAACTATTATATAAAACAGCACAGGGAGCTTCCTTGTGTATCTTGACCCCGATTGGTCGATTGTGGAGAAAGTTTGAATCAGATGAACATTTTCAGAAAATGCTTTTAAACCCACAGGCTGCAGTGGGCTCCATATCCCTCTTCTCCTTTATCTAGCCTGTGTGACGCTCTCCTTCCTGTGTGATGCTCTCCTTCCTCTTTGTCTGCTGTGAAAAAAGTGTTTCTTTGAAGAGGAGGACACAGAAATGTTCAATTGTAAGAAAGGAAGTCAAGGTCATGCCTGCCTGTGGCCAGAATCACAGCACAAATCTCACGAACATACACAAAAACACGGTGAATAAAAGGAATTTGTTGTAAAATTATAATTTGGCTCATTCGAAATAATGTCTACTTTAATTTTTAGATAAAAAGGTAACACTTTATTAAAGGATCAGAAATTAGACACTAATTAATGACAAATAACTGCATTTGTAAGTAACTATTTATGTACTTGTATGCCATTATAAAGCTATTTATAATTATAAAAATAAAACAAACTAATAGCGTGTACTGTGCCAATTACACACTTAATAAGTTCCAGTACACTGTGGAGAGTTTATTTTTCAAGATCTTGATGCTCTTTCAGCTGTTGATGAAATCCAGCTCGACTGATTGATTGCTGCGTCTGATTGGAGTGAGTGCACTGCGCGGGTCTAGACCACCCGCAAAATTCAAATACACTACCGATACGTGCTACAGATGTTGTTTCAAAGTCTGAAATAGTTCCGCCGTGAAGTGTCATGGCTTCAAATTATGATTTTCTGCTGAGAATATTTTTCAGAACATCAGCGAATACGAACAAAAAAATAGTTCATTGGTTGATGCAAAAAGGATTACTGCGGAAATACATGTATTGTCCATCATGCCACCACATCATGAAATTCAGAGACTTCTACAATGAAAAGGAAGCTGTATGGTAAGAAAAGCTTTATATTAAACCATGCTCATTATTATTCAACTGTGTTTCTCGTTAAATTCAGTGTAAGAGCCTGAATAAACTGTCTCAATTTATGTCAACGTGGCCTATTACAATTTAACGTTAATCAATTATAGGCCTAATGTCATGCCAATTGGAGCAATGGCATCTCATATGATATTCAGTATAATATTCTATGTATGTAATATAATATGTAGTTTATTATATTTATTTTTAAAGGAAATGTCTGTTTTATTTAGTAGTCATTTATTTGTTCAGTTTAATGTTGAGAATGCAACCCTATTTGGTGCATTATTAGATGTCATTTAAATGTTAGAATAATTACAACTCAAAGATTCAAACATGTTTATTCAAATATCATACAGCAAGAGCATTTGAAGTGGCTCAATATTTTCCAAGTCTCATAGAAATTAATAAAAGTTAAATAATAATAATAATAAAAAGGATATAGTCACACACATTTCTATTGTGAAAAACATGTTTGTATCTAAAATACTTTAAAAAAAATCCAATTATAAACTGGAAAAGTAATACAATAGTATTGATAAAATAACTGTAATCTTTGTATTTAACTTTTTTATTATTATTCATTTTATTTTAATCTGAAAAAATGGGTTTAATGACATAAAAAGTACAACAAAATTATTAAAATAATAAATACTAGAATTTTATTATAAAAATAATTATTATTTAAAAAAATGAGTGTTTTTTTATTCATATCATCTGTCTTTAAACTATGCATTTGCTTTGAAATTATTACATTTTTAACTAGTTTTGTTGTTGTTAAGCTTGTATACTTATTTTAATTATTTTATCTGCTAGGGTGTGTCGAGATAAATGCCACAGTGAATCATACACCAAGAACATCCGAAGTGGCTCAATATTTGTCTCATCTAAGCCTCCAGACATGGATGCATTTTATTTACAGGTAAGAATATATCATTGTGTGTTTGTTACATAATGAGGATTGTTGTAATAGTGTTATAATAACTATTTGTTATTATGTAAGAATTATTTGTGTTAAGAGGAAAATCTTTGTAGTATATTATTTAAGCAGATAATATCAGAACTTATATTGTCAGCAATGTTAATAATATAACATTGACAGTGAACTGAGTATTAAGATACAGTATGTATTATGATCCTGATGTTTTTTCTTCTTCTTCTGTGTTTGCTTTTAAACTGTAGATTTTCACAAGGACTCAGGTTGCGGCAAGTGGACATGCTACAGGAAGGCATCACTGGAAGCTCTTCTACACTGACTAAACTTGCTTATCGTCTGCAAGGAGTCTGCAAATCTGCAATTAAAAGAATGAAGTGAAGAGGTGACCTGAAAATTGGAAAAAGACATGAAATTGTTTTGATTGATGAGAGCAAATTTGGCCACAAAAGAAAGGTAATATATTTTCAGTTACATCTGTTCACACTTTCTGTACAACCGAGGAAGACAGAGCAACAGGGCATCATGGGTGTTTGGAATGCTTGGGGTTAAAGAGGATATCAGAAGACCCATTCTGAAAGTTGTCAATCAGCGTTCAGCTCAACACCTCATGCCAATTCTCCAGAAGCATGTGAGACAAGGAAGCACTGTTGTGTCAGATGGGTGGAGAGCCTATAACTGTCTCAGAGATGCTGGATATAACCATCTAACTGTGAACCATAACAAGGTTTTTGTTGATCCTCAGACAGGTGCTCACACACAGAACATTGAGAGATTGGGAGTTTGCAAGGCAACAGTGTGGAGATTTAGGGGGAACCGCACAGAAAGCAGGCTCAAAGACCACTTAAAAGTAATTGAGTGGACGTACTGCGTGGTAACATACATAAAAATGGCCCCCTGGGAATGATTTTGCATGACATCAGAAGGAAGTATGCTGTGTGAAAATATGTAGATGTTCAGTTTATTCTGTGACCATCATCATCTTTTGAGTTAAAAACAAATTTGTCAATAAACTGTTTGGCAATTGATGGTGATTATTCAAGATGTGTCTCATCAGTTTGTTCTCCTGAACCATAAAAACAATAAACACTGAGTTGTTCACTGCAATATTACATGTCTCTTTTCTTATTGGAAAACAGCAAATGTTTACTTTAGAATAGGGAACATAATCTGAAGTAATATTGAATTTATTAGTGACAAATGTGCTTGTTACCTATTAATGAAGGGAATATTTAATATTTAAGGGGTTATAACTCATTTGTTAGTATAGAACAACTGCTAGAAAGACAGTGTTTCTCTGCCAATTTAAATTTCAGTTGAAATGCCCATTCTATATTTATTTCATACTTATAAGCTACACATTCACACAGTGTACTGGGAACTTATAAAGTGTGTAATTGGCACAGTACAAGCTATTAGTTTGTTTTATTTTTAGCTTAGTACATTGTTAGGACAGAAACAAGTATAAAGGGGCTATAAGACAAAAATAAGACAACAGCCAATAAAGGCCTTATAAATAACTTGTAATGGCATACAAGTTACAGTTATTAGTCATTAATTAGTCTAATTTATGATACTTAAAATAAGGTGTTACCGATAAAAATAGAGCTGTCTCTATTTTAATATAAACAATTATGATATGCTGATTAATCAAAGTAACTCTAGTAATCTGAAAACTGTAACATGTTTCCAAGAAAGACAAAGATGATTTAAAAATAAAAATAAATGTATTAAATAACTCCTGTATCTTCCATCCCCACAAAATGTCACTCTGTTTTTTACGGCCCTGATGAGAACGTCGGTCTCCTCGGCCGTGAACCGCTACTGGCATGCGCCTGGCAAATACACCATTATAATAGCAACCCACCATGGAACAAGCGCGCCTGCTCTTAAATAGAATGTAAGAGGACGCTCTGATTGGTTTATTTCATGTTACGCCCAAACCACACCTATGAATAATGAAGCTACTTCAGACCAACCCATTTTAGATCCGCCCATAAAGTTACTTGCGTTTTGCGTTTGATACTTGCGTTACAGATTGTTAAAATAGGGCCCAGATTGTTTTATTGTATTCTGTATTTGTTTATACAATGGCATTTTAATATCAAAATCAACTGCTGGCGGTAGATCCTTATCCTATTTAGCACCAAAACTTTGAAACAATCTTCCTAACATTGTCTGGGAAGCAGACACACTCTGTCCGTTCAAATCTAGACTAAAAACACATCTCTTTGACCTAGCATACACATAACACATTATAGACTTCTATAACTCAATGTTAGGCTGCATAGTTTTGTCACAGTGTCTGGTGGTTCCCTGGGTTTAACATTAGAGGTCTCAGTTTTCACGGTGTCTAGGCATTTTCACTACATTTCCCATAATCCTTTCTGTCACTGATTGTTAATTTCCTTCAGCTGTTTCTCAATGTCTCTTCCCCAGCCACTGAGCGGGAGAGAAGATAATTTTTTGAGGGGACCCGATTGGTCAAATTTCGCGGGACCCGTGGAGGCCGCAGTGGAGGAAGTGGTCGAGTGGAAGCAAGACACCATTCTCCACTCTGGCCCCTCTTCGGCCCTGGGTTGGTGAGGTCCAGCCCAGAGTTCCATCCGCCGCTGATTCCGCCCAGCTCAGAGCTCTGTTCGCCGTGGTGCCCGTCCAGTCCAGAGCCTGCAAATTTCCGCCAGAAACAGCGGAGGAGGAGGAAGACCTTCAGCCTCCCCAAGGTCCCGGAGGCCGTCCCCTCCGAGCAGCCCGCTGTCGTCCCGGAGGCCGTCCCCGAACAGCCCGCTGTCGTCCCGGAGGCCGTCCCCGAACAGCCCGCTGTCGTCCCGGAGGTCGCCCCGGGGCTGTACACCATTAGTCCTGCCACGGCAAGGAGGGCTGTCTTCCTTTTTTATGTGGTGGTTGTACTGCACGCACAGAGGAAGCACATGAGTTCCGCCCAGCCAGAAACTTCTTACGTCACTTCCACCGAGCCGGTGTGGGTTGCAGTTCCTGAGCCGGTGGTGTCTGTTGCAGTTCCTGAGCCGGTGGTGTCTGTTGCAGTTCCTGAGCCGGTGGTGTCTGTTGCTGTTGTAGTTCCTGAGCCGGTGGTGTCTGTTGCAGTTCCTGAGCCGGTGGTGTCTGTTGCTGTTCCAGTTCCTGAGCCGGTGGTGTCTGTGACTGTTCCTGAGCCAGGGTCTGTTCCTGTTCCGCCTTGGTCTTCACCGCCATGGCCGCCCGAGTGGTCGTCTTCACCCTGCTCGTCTCTACCATGGCCGCCCGAGTGGTCGTCTTCACCCTGGTCGTCTCCGCCATGGCCACCCGAGTGGTCGTCTTCACCCTGGTCGTCTCCGCCGTGGCCGCCCGAGGGGTCGTCTCCGCCGTGGCCGCCCGAGGGGTCGTCTCCGCCGTGGCCGCCCGAGGGGTCGTCTCCGCCGTGGCCGCCCGAGGGGTCGTCTCCGCCGTGGCCGCCCGAGGGGTCGTCACCGCCGTGGCCGCCCGAGGGGTCTTCACCGCCGTGGCCGCCCGAGGGGTCTTCACCGCTGTGGCCGCCCGAGGGGTCTTCACCGCCGTGGCCGCCCGAGGGGTCTTCACCGCAGTGGCCGCCCGAGGGGTCTTCACCGCCGTGGCCGCCCGAGGGGTCTTCACCGCCATGGCCCCCCGAGGGGTCTTCACCGCCGTGGCCGCCCGAGGGGTCTTCACCGCCGTGGCCGCCCGAGGGGTCTTCACCGCCGTGGCCGCCCGAGGGGTCGTCTCCGCCCTGGCCACCCGATGGACTGTCTGTTTCGCCCTGGCCACCGCTTAAGTGGCTTAAGCCTGTTCCCCTCCATGGACCTGGCCCCCCATCCCACCCCCTGATCCTCCACCTTTCCACCTCCCGCCTGGACTCTTGTTTTGTTTGTTTCTTGTGGTCTTGGAGCGTCTGGTAGCCGCTCCGTAGAGGGGAGGTTATGTCACAGTGTCTGGTGGTTCCCTGGGTTTAACATTAGAGGTCTCAGTTTTCACGGTGTCTAGGCATTTTCACTACATTTCCCATAATCCTGTCTGTCACTGATTGTTAATTTCCTTCAGCTGTTTCTCGTCACCTTGTTTGCACTTGTGTATATATACCCTGTCTGTTTAGTGTTTGTCACGGAGTCCTTGTATATTGTCCCCACACTTCCGTTCCTGTTGTTCGTGTCTATCTTGTATTATTTGGATTGCCTTTGATTTCGACCCTTGCCTGGACTGTTGTGAGTACGGATTACCCTTTTAATAAAATACTGCACTTGGATCTTCTTGTCTTGTGTGTGATCGTGACAAGTTTAGATCAGCTGGGACCGGGAACACTTCCCATAAATCCTGATGTACTTGGTACATCATAAGAAAAATGGCGTCTACGCTAATATTAGTCTCTCTGTTTATCCCGAGGTTTACCGCTGTCTGCCGGATCCAGGCCATATCCAGATCTGATGAAGGACCAGCGCCAGGACACGACGACTACACAGTCCTGAAGTGTCAACTATTCTCTCCCCTGTAAATTTTTAAGGCCTAACAAGTAGTTTGTTGAAGGTTGATTTGTGAAGGACTACACGCCTGCGCATATTCAAACGCGCATACCTATTGACCGAACACGTGATGCGCCGTCTGCCTTTTCGCGGGTTTGCATTCTTGAGGTTTGTGCAGAGAAAACGAATAATCATTTGCACCTTCAAAACTATTTCAGGAAGTGCGTTCTCGAGACACCAGGAACTTTTTGTGCGGATGGGCGGCCGGAGCGCGTAAAGGATTTTCCGTTAGAACGATGTCGTGTTAGTGGCCCCTAAGTTAATTACTAATGATCTTCGCAACTTAACTGTTACGCTAATTTCTATTATCACTGTAAAGCTGATTTGAAACAATTCATATGGTTAAAAGCGCTATATAAATTAAGGTGACTTGACTTTATTGGTTTATTAATGCGTGCAGGGCTACCACCCATAATAGCATTACAATAATCTAGCCTTGATGTCATGAACGCATAAACTAATTGTTCTGCATTTTTCATTGAAAGCATATGACGCAATATATTTTTAAGATGAAAAAATGCGTTTTACAGATGCTAGACTTGTGACTTTCAAATGAAAGGTTGGTATCAAAGAGCACACCCAGGTTCCTAAACGAGGACGTAGACTTGACAGAGCAGCCATCAACTGTTAGAAAGTATTCTAGATTATTACATGAGCAAGTTTTTTGTCCAATAATTAGAATATCTGTTTTTTTCAGAATTAAGTAGTAGGAAGTTGCTAGTCATACAGTTTTTTTATATCAGCTATGCATTCTGTTAATTTTGTGAATTGGTAAGTTCCGTCTGGGTGTGAAGAAATATAGAGCTGCATAACAGTGAACACTAATGCCATGCTTCCTAATGATATCTCCTAAGATATCTCATAATTTCCGAGTCTATATATTTTATAATCAGAGAATTTGCCAGCATGCAGAATTCAGCACTGATCAAAAAGTCTGTTTTGAGCGGTGAGGGGATTCTATCTTAAATGCTTCTGATTGGCCATTGCGTTCAATAAATCAACACATATGTCTGTGATTGGCTACATCGCTCAACACTGCAAACATGTTACAAATATAAACTCTGGCCTGTAAATCGTTTCTATTTTGTTTTAGTTGTTCTTGTTGCTTTTCTGCAAGAGACGAATAACAATTTATTAGTTTTTATATGTTTTATTCATAGATATTTCTATTTAATCGTTTTATTCTCCCGCAGCCCGCACACACAGAGTGAGTGCATTAGGCTACCGCTCGCACTTGGCCATCAAATCTAGTCCCGCGCCGCACGTCTCTAGATCAAGGGCCCGGCCCGAGTATAGCAGCAGGAAATATCGGGCTCAGGCAAAGAATCTAAGCTCTAAACAGGACAGAGTAACACGGCGGATATACATTTTTTTGAAGACGTAGTTAAGGCATCAAAAGGAGTACTGGCAATGATAAGTTCGACTATACGTTCATTGAGCTCTTCGTCAGTGAATTGACATTTCAGTGCTAAAGTTCTAGCTCTAGTCACAAAGTCATCGATGCTCTCGTTTGGTTTTTGTCAATATTGCATGAGATGAAGCCTGTGGATTCTGAAATTCACATTTATCTTTAGTTGTCCTTCAAAAAAAATCCACAAGATGTCAGGCTTTCTCTTATCTGCATCACTGAGCCCACTTGCATGGAGTCGTTTTAATCCTTCATCACCAATCCCTCGACATATTTTCCTAGCTTGTTTTCCTTCATCCGTTATTTCCTCATCTTCCAGGTAAAGATTATTTTTTTGTTTAAATAAAGACATTGCTTCACTCAGATCGGGGTCAGACCAATTCATGATTGGTAGTTGTGCTGCCATTTTAGCACATTTATCTTGTAACGTTACTCACGTTGAAAGTAGTCGTTCTTTTCCGTTGTGTTCTCTGGACCGATTCGCAATTATCACGCAGACAATGCTCCTTCACGATCCCACACAGACGTACCGAGCGCGTCACTTAGTAGTCTCCCGTTTAGGCATTCCGCACGTGCTTTACACGGATTAGGCTCAGAGTTTAAGGCCCAATCCCAATTCTACCCCTTTCCCCTTCGTCTACCCCTAACCCTTCGCCTTCCCCTTCCCCTTGACCCTTGAAACAGAGTGGCAAGGCGTAGGGGTGAAAATATTCCCCTAAGAAATGGGACACCACTACTACACCGTTACACGTCATTATACGTCGTCGCCTACGTCACAGGAGATGCGCCGATGTTTATCACAAACTTCCAAGATGCACAGGACTTGTTTTCTGTGGTGTTGTATTAACACGTTGGAGGTACAGACCTATGTTTGTCCTATTTTGACCTATTTATTTATTTACTGTGTGAAACTGTGTGAAATATGACATTGTGTGGCGTTCATGTGCGTTCAACTCATAAATACGATCTTTACGAGATGACTTGAACGCACCAATAGCTTGTGTGCTTTGTTCGGGGGAGAAGAGATTTTTTTACAAACGTTTCTTTGAAGGAACTGACCGTAAATATGAACACAAGATTGAATGTAACATAAAGCAAATCATTATTTGTCGTTAAAATACTTATTAAAGTCAACAATTCTTACATTTATGGTCTAATTTTTTGCTTGGGCAGTCATTTTGCGTCTGTAGCCGGTGTATGCAGTGACACTTCTCATACCCCTTCGTTTGAAGTGTGGTCCTGAAAAATCTTCGTTTGAAGGGCTATCTGGCCCTTCCCCCTAGCCCTTCCCCTCCAACCAAAAGAGAATCGAGACAGCCCTACCCCTCCACGTGCACGAGCAAAACAGAGGGGAAGGGGTAAGTGAAGGGGTAAGGGGTAGAATTGGGATTGGCCCTAAGAACATCTTTACTAGGGATCAACATGCTCCACATAACATTACATCCGGTACACGCACACAGCGTATTACATCATGATGTATTACGTATCACAACAATTTTCAGATCATTTTGAAGTAAAAACTCTAGCCGACAATTAGTCAAAAGCAGTGTTGGGCAAGTTACTTTTAAAAAGTAATTAGTTACAGTTACTAGTTACTTCTTCCAAAAAGTAACTAAATGAGTTACTCAGTTACAAATTGTAAAAGTAACTAGTTAGTTAAGAAAGTAACTATTGCGTTACTTTCAAGTAAAATTAAATTTTAAATGCTCAAATGTGACCCCACCTCTACCCCTCTTTAATGGAACTTAAAATTCATGTGCATGTTCAATTATTTATGATAAATCTGAATATTATAATTAAATGGACACTTAATACAATACATTATTAACAGAAACATGAAACATGTACACACATCTAAAAAAAAAGTGAGACTAGCCTCCAATCAAATGCCATGTATGTAGCCTATATTATGTTTATATAGTGGATCAATGCAAATAACACAATAGATGTTTTGGAACATTTTTACATTCGTTCCTTTAATTTCTTGAAGGAAAGAGTAATGTCTATACTTCCATTTAGAGAAGGCTACTTTTGGATTATTTGGGCTCGTCGCCATACCTGTCTCTCGTTGACTGACTGGCTTGTGTTGTTCCTTGTGTGTCCTGTCCTGTCCGACTATGCGTTATGATGGGTCGTTCGCAATTCATGAGCGATGATGGGTCGTTCGCGAATGAGCGTTAGTGATGATGGATCGATTCGTTCGCGAATGAGCTTTTGATGGGTCGTTCGCGATTCGCGAATGAGCCGACTCTGAGCCGGCTCTTTTAGGTAAACGTTGGGAGCTGGCTCGGATATCTGAAGAGCCGACTCTATTTTTACAAATTTAGCCTATAGAAATTAAATAATTATGTAATAAAAATTTAAATATTATAGTCAAAGTCATTTAAAGAGCCGTTTGCGAGCCAAAAGAGCCGGCTCTTTTCAGTGAGCTGAGTCAAAAGATCCTTCACTACTATGCGTGCTTTCGAACACCCGCCCAACTCTACCTCTGATTGGCTTACAATTAAATTTTACTCTACCTCAGCCAATCGTCAGCATTTATGCGCTTGTCTCTTGCTCTTTCCACTAACCAATGAAGAACAGTAAAAAAAAGTATTTGCCTCTCGCTCAGAGATCTAGTTGGTCTGATAAAAAAAAACAGCTTCATAAGTTATAGTAACGCGCCGCATTTTTTGGCAGTAACGGTGTTATTAAGATGAGAAGAGTAATCAATTAATTACTCGTTACTGGAAAATTTATAACGCCGTTATTCCCATTACTGGTCAAAAGTATTGTGGGAATATGTGAAGTTGGTCGTATGTGGTCCTATATCAGAAAATTTAAGTTTGAGTTTTTTGAATAACCACGCATAAATAATATTCTCTCAAAAATGCAAACATGTACATACATGTTGCTCACATATTATGATAGCCATGTTCGTGCTAAATAGAGTGTAATTACACCTTTTCCATTCATATGTTTATAAGCAACTGAAAAAAATACAAATATCAGGGCATGTCAAAACATCTCAAGGACCCCAAAAACACATTGGTCCCCAGAGGGTTAAGGCCAGACAAGTAGTTTGTTGAGGGTTGAATTGTAAAGAAGGACTACATACCTGCGCCGTTTTCGCCGGTTTGCATTTTTGAGGTTTGCGCAGAGATAACCTTTTTTTCACACCTTTGTTTTGTGCCGTTGTGCGGCTGGAGCGCCTTGAGGGTTTTCTGTTAGAACGGTGTCATGTTAGCGGCCCCTAAGTTAATAACTAATGGTCTTTGCAACAGAAGTGAATAAATCAATCAAAACTAACTTTAGCTGGACAATAACTTTATTCTAGAGCTGCTGTAAAGCCATAACAATCAGTACTGTTACTTTATTTACCTATTATCACTGTAAAGCTGCTTTGAAACCATCTATATTGTTAAAAGCGCTATATAAATGAAGGTGACTTGACTTGACTCTTTACTAGTGTACATTCATATCAATCACAATAAAAATAAATGATTGGCTTTATTCTTGAATATAACAAATATAAGGGCATAAGTGACTCTCCAATCAACATTAAAAAATAAAACCGTTTTAGAGAATTGTAATTGCTGTTTTATTTTTTGCTACTTTGAAAACCTTATACGTCTTTGATATACTGTATATATTTTCAGATGGGGAAATATAACAAGTTATTTGCTTTAGTTGTATGACTGAATTTAATTATAATCAAAGCTCAACACATATGGAATACAAAACAAATCAATTTATTTCATTTTAAGGTTAATTTCTATTCTTCTAAGAATTATTATATTAACATGGGACAATTTTTTTTACATATGTAGTTACATATGGGTTTATGTCATTAATGCTGTCAACAGGCTATAGTGTTTCAATGTCTTTATGAATGTACTAAAAATATATATGTGTGCCAGAACCACACATTTTATGAATACAAATGAGATAAGGTTCTAATTGAGCATTAGTGACAGAGATACCTGTTATGACAGAGACTGAAAGCCTCTTGATTTTTGTGTGATGAGAGCAACACAACAGCCCTTAACAAACATCTGATTGCAGCATTGCTCCTCGATGCAACCTTGGGATTTGGGAAAACTCACTGGAATCAAGTTCAAATACTTTAGAGGAATAATTTATTTCAAATTCAGTTTCGCTCTTAAATAAGAAAGTTTGTGGCAGTTCACAGACAGCGAAGTCAGCGGAAAAGTGCAGTGAGCAATCAGCCCCATTCAAGCCCCATTAAACCCCATTGACTTCATGTAATCAGACTGCTTGTGCCGGGAACTTGTCAGCTCAATGTTATTTTGCATTTGTGCATTCAACAAGGAGAAACACATTCACAGGGGATGGACTGATGAGATGTTTGGAATAACTTCCCAAATGTATGTATTTCCACTATTGTATGAAGTTTCTTCTCATATTTTTCCCAGAATGTGGGCTTTTATCATGAAAGACCTGCTGTAGATTAACTTGAAAAGTTGATACAAAATTGTATACAGTTTGTAACACTAACCATAAGCATTTTATTAATCAGTAATTTTGATTGTATTTCAAAGCTTTTAATAAACGAGATAAATTCACACTGTAAAACTGCAAAATTTACGGTAATAACAACAGCGGTAGTTGCCAGAAAGTATTATAAGGTACTGTAGCATAATTGGTGTCTGTATATTTTACAACTTATAACCGTATTTCATCAAGTGATATAACATTAATGGGCCAACATTTTCGGATTCACAAAATGTTAGTTGGAACAACAGAAATTTACACCTGCTCCCTACCACGTGTAAATGGTGTGTAAAACATTTAAACGTTCTGTGTTCTAATTTAGGCAAACTAATGACATTGCATTTTGATCCACTAGTACCATAATACTATTATATAATATTTATTGAATAATATTAATCGATTAAAGAGCATCGGATCTTCCAATGTTTCTTTATGGCGCTGAAACCTAAAGTTGTCAGAGTTCCCTTTCAGTCGAGGACGTCAGACGTAGTCGACTGAATGGGGATCACGCTTTGGGAGTTTGTCTTCTTCGTACTACTATTTAATCAAGCCAATTCAACATTGGCGTGCGTGATTACACGCTCCGCCCCACAGCGCGGGTATAAACACAGAAGTGGATGCACGCACCAGTCGCCTTTCGCTTCAGAGCCGATCGTTTGTCTCTGACGAGTACTATTGTTTACAAAACAAGCGAGTGTGTCAGTGTTCTTGCGGGAATACCTCCCAGTGTTGGTGTTCCTACAGCGTGAGTGCAGCGGTGATCGCGAGCTTCTCAAGCTCTCAACTGCTGACGGTTGGTTAGAGGGCGAGTGAGTGCTTCACTGTTCCAGTTCGCTGATTCAGTGTTGCCGCAGGTCATTCCCTGTGTGCTCCGGCACTGGTGACGGTCCCATTTCCGAAAAGAGCAACACAAGCGCGTTTGCATCTTTAAAAAAATATATATATTTAAAGATGTAATTTCGCCTGTGCATTTCTGGATGCATTCGTTCCTTGTCTCTCTGTAACGGTCACAATTGTTGCATCACATGTTTGGGCTTACAGCACGCTGAAGCAGCTTTTGTGGACACTTAATATTCTCATTGCGGGAATATGACTGTTGCGGTGTTGAGGTCGAGACTCGCCTTGGTCCGCGAAGCACGAGTCCCCATTACTACGGGTGCTGTGTGGGGTGGGTGACAGGAGGATAGTGTTGGATGTCTCGCCCGGCAACCATTCCCTGTGGGCTCCTCACTCCTCCCTTCCACCGCAGCCGGTGGAGTCCCCCGTGGAGCGTGCTGGTCCATCTTTAATGGGTGGACCGGCCGCTTCAGCCGGGGCTCCCCCAGAGGACAGGATGCCGAATGCAGCATCGGAGGGTGAGCTGGCCTCTGGAGATGACTCGACTGCGTTATCTCTCTCTGGTAGCGTAGCGTTGCTCGAGCCGGATCCAGAACTGTCAGCTATGCAGATTTGGGCTGCTGAGGCTGTCGGGTTCGAGTGGAACCCTCCACCGTGTCCCACTCAGTCTCGGTTGGATGATTGGTATCTAGGGGTGGGCCGTGCTGATTCTCAGCCCACCGCCCCAGTGCCCTTCTTTACCGAAGTGCATGGAGAGCTTACTAGGTCGTGGATGGCACCTTTTACTGCCGAAAACTACCTGAGTGGTTCTTCACCCTCGCTACCCGCTAGCGGTGTCCAACGGCCGCTGCATCTGGGGGATCCCTCTCTCTCCTAGCAGGCCTGTGTGCTTGCGTCAGGTTTGACGGTCGGAGGTTACAGAGCTTGCGGGCAAGCCACCTCCTCTTTGCATGCTATGGCGTTGTTGCAGGTCTATCAGGCCAAGATACTCATGGACAGGTACGAGGGCAGTCTAGACCGTGCGCTCATGAGTAATCTCCGCACTGCTGCTGACCTCGCCCTCACGGGCACGAGCGTCACAGCGTGCGTGGTCGGTCTAGCGATGTCCACACTAGTGGTCAAGAAACTCCAATGTTGGTTCAGCCTGGTTGAGAGATGGCGGATGTGGACAAGGTTCGGTTCCTGTTCTCCCTAATTTCCCAGGTTGGGTTGTTTGGCCAGCGGTACCCACATTTAAAAAAAGAGCAAACTTCTATATTCCTGGGTCCCTCTTGGTCACCAGCCGGCAGCTTGGTGCGGTTCGAGGACCCGGTCATCCGCCTTCTCAGGCATTCCCTGCCGCCCAGTGGAGACAGGTAAGTTTTGCACAGGTAAGTGTTGCACTGCACACTCACATCCCTGCCTCCACCTCGCTGCCCCACCTCGGGTACGTCTGTGCTCTTCTGGGCCTGGACCTGGTTGTAGAACCAGAAAGCTTCCAACCAGTCCGGACCAGACTGCGACCATCAGACTCGGCGATTTCATTATCGCTCGGCGCCTGCTCAGGTTCAGTGATAGTCATCACACTTAGGTGTTGAGCAGATATGCTCCTGAAGCTCAGTGATATTCATCACACCTAGTGTTGAGCAGTGTATGAAGGCCAGTTTTTATACTCGTTCTTCATGGTACCTAATATGTGGTGGGTCGTGACCATCTTGGACCTGTGTCACTTGAAACGGGCCCTTTCTCGAAAGCATCCGTCCAAGTTGCTAACACAGAGAAGCATTTTTCTTAAAGCCCCGCCCCAAAGCTTGGTCTGCAGCGTTTGACCTGAATGACATGTACTTCAGATCTCTAGCCTTCCGCACCACAGGCCATCCTGCGTGTTGCGTTTGAGGGTTTGAAGTATCAGTACAGAGTCCTACCCTTCGAGTGCTCCATAGCCAGTTGGGTCTTCAGGTCAACTGGGAGAGAGTAATCTCGCCCACGGGCTGAGTATCTCTTTTCCAGTATGGAGATGGACTCGATCCAACATGCCTCTTCAAGAAAATGGCGTGTTTGGTCGGTGCTATAAAAAAAGTGAGAAAGGGTCCCACTGGAAGATTTGTCAGAGGCTCCTGGGGCATATGGCAGATGCAGCCGCATGGCTTCCTCCATATGGAGACCACTTCAGCACTGGCTTAAGGTCGAGTCCTGATGTGACCACGGCAGAGCGGAATACCAGGTGTGACAACAGATCACCCCGGCCTGCAGCCAAACCCTCAGTCCGTAATCAGTACTTTTGTTTCTCCGGGTCAACAGCCCCGAGAACAAGGTCCAGTAACACCGATTGAGGGGACACGTATCTTTTTGAATTAGCATATACTTAGTGAGGTAGTGGTATTGAAATGTTTTATTATGATGTTATTATTGTTTATTTGTTTTGTGCAATTGTCTATTACAATATGTGCAGCACATTGGACAACCTCGGTTGGGATAAATGGTGCTATATAAATACATTTGACATTGACGTACAAGGGGCATGCTTTAACCTGGGCAACCTCAGACTGCAGTGGTATCATTACCTCGAGTTGTTGCAGTTAACCCCCTGGGGTCGGCAATCACGCCGGCGTGATTTGCGCGTTTTTTTTCACATAGCAGCTGAATAAACTTAAAATACTCCGTCATATATGGTCATACAGACTTAATACAAATGAAAAAAGAATCTGTGAGATGTCTACTTTTGTATGTGTCCACTTACAATCAAAACAAAACGTTGTGCTTTTGTAAAATAAAGAAATTAAACAGGGTGTGCATTCTGCCTCTCCGTCTCGTGAACTTTTTTTTCTTGAGCACGTCTCTAAACATTTAAAAAACTCAGCGAATATTTGTCACACATTTGTGAGCTCTATATATTTATAATCATTTAAGTGTGTAGTTTTAAATTATCTGATTCAAAACGAAAACAAATATTCTCTGTTTAAGTAATTTGTATAAAACCAACAAGATATTCAGTTTCTCTAACCCTTCCTCATTAGTTTTAATGTGACCACACCCACACGCGCAAAACATATAGACATGCAAATCGTCCATGTGTCGCGCGAATGCCCCCATTACCTCAACAACAAAGCGGCAAACTTTATCAGTCATCTGCAGGTGTCGAGTTTGGAAGACATGCTGTGAGATTCAGTGGTGGAATGTAACAAAGTATTTGTACTTCGTTACTGTACTTAAGTACATTTTTACGTATCTATACTTTACTTAAGTAAAAATAATAATGCATACTTTTACTTTTACTCAAGTAGATTTTTCAGCAATTATCTGTACTTTGTACTCCACTACATTATTAAAATGCGTGTCGTTACATCCTTCCGAATCTCTTGCATAATTTTTTTTTGGTCGACTGACGTTTTGGCGTTGCTGGCCAATGCACGTTGAAACAGATCGGAGATCTGATTGGTCAAAGAACTCACGTGCTCAGCGCGCGTTTTCAAACAACACAAGCGGAGCTTCCGCTTGTGTTGTTTGAAAACGCGCGCTGAGCGCGCGAAGTGTAAATCGAAGAAAAGGACACGGACCGGTGGACACCAAATATCAAAATGGACGAAGAGCCAACAACGTCGACTGAGCTTGAGTCTGTGCCCTGCAGCTCTGATTCTGAGAGACATCCCTGGCCTTATTTAAGCAAGTTATTTGAATTTAAAGGTTCAAAGAATGACTCCTGGCGTTTTCAATGTGTCAAGTGCCTACCTCAACGCAAAGAACTGTTGGCGTTTAAAAACTCCCCTTCAAATTTGAAGAAACATATAGAGGTAAGACATGCAATGATAGTTATTAATATTTAAGTTACAAACTTGCTATGACATGGTGCTATGACTGTTATAGAAAAACGGATGTCAACATAACAAAAATATCACACCAGTATAATATTTGTTTGACGAATTGACGTAAGTTAGTGGTAACGTTACCCTAACAGGGCAACTTCATTAACGTTAGCTGGTTATTAGCACAGCAGGGACGATAGCTTGCTAGTACGTTACATTTTTGGAGATGAGCAAACTACTGCTATATCTGTACATTCGTAGTTGGCTAAAATAGCTGTTTGTTTTGACTCGATGAAAAAAAAAATGTATACGGCCCCTAGCTTCTTTACCATTCAACATTGGGTATTTAGTTGACATTCACAAGTAAGCATGCAGCCAAAACTATATCGTGTTTTGATTCGATTGTGAACAATTTTGCACTATGACAGTTGTTTTTCGTCAATATCATGACATTTTTTTAGAATTTGCAAACATATGTTGGTTTCGCGTTTCAGTGCCCCATACAGTGGTTTGTTTTGTATTAACGTAAATGTAAAATCCTGTAACTTTAGGGTCCAAACTCTTAGTTTAACATGGCAAATACAGTAGCTTTTTGCTTGTGTGGTACTTACTTACATGTTGCCACCAGTCATTACAAAGTAATATGCTAGTAAAATGTAAGGTTAGTGTTTTCACTTGCACTTAACTAGTAGTGGTTTAGATTAATTCTTGAACCCTTAAAAAATATTTGTATTTATAAAAAATGTATTTTAAAAAATACATTATGTTGTGAGATTTATTTTGGTTGTAGATTGATTATATTACTAAATACTAATACTACTAATGCTAAACGTGTATTAATTCTGTTGTCACTATCTTTTATAGAGAAAGCACCGACCACTTCTGAAGGAGTACTTGGCAGCAACTTCTTCTAAAAAGAAGGGGACATTGTTTGCTGATGGAGGTCCTTCAATAAAGCAGCGAAAACTTGAGGACATCAAAGCATCTCAGAAGACCATAGACCTTGCAGTGGTTAACTTTATTGTCCAGGGTTTGCACCCTTTTGGAGTAGTAGAACAGACTGGGTTTGTTGATTTAATACATTGTACTCAACCTGATTACACAGTCATGTCACGTACAACATTGAGAGAGAGAATTGATAAGTGCACAAAGCAAATGAAAGAAAAATTGAAGAATGCAATGCAGACTGTTAAGTATATCGCCACGACTACAGACTGTTGGACAGCTCATAGGCAAAGTTTCATTGGGGCTACTGCCCACTGGATAGACCCAGATACCCTAGAAAGAAAGTCTGTGGCTCTGGCTTGTAAAAGGCTGAAAGGGACACATTCTTATGATGTGTTAGCCAGTGCACTTAATGATATTCACAGTGAGTATAACATCCGTGAAAAAATTGTTAGGACCACAACCGATAATGCCTCAAACTTTATTAAGGCCTTCCGAGTTTATGCATGTGAAGATGAAGGAAGTTCAACTAAAGATGAGAGTAAAGGTGTGAATGACAGTGAAGAGGAGGATGCAGAAGAGGAGACAGAGGGTGTTGAAGTGGAAGCTTTGATGGAGGAAGAAGATGAGTGTTCTGAATATCAGCTTCCAAAGCATCACCGTTGTGCCTGTCATAATCTGAATTTGATCTCAACCGTAGATGCTAGAAAAGCTGAATCAAATGTTATGTACAAGAAGATATCTCGTGCAGCATTTGCCAAGTGCTCAGCTCTTTGGAATAAGAGTGCCCGGTCATCTACAGCTGCAGAGGTTATTGAGAGGGAGTGCAAGCTGCAATTGATCCGTCCAGTTGAGACCAGGTGGAACTCTCTCTTCCTTGCAGTTGAGCGAATACTGAGGATAATTAGGGAAAGTGGAGAAGGAGCAGTCAGAGCAGTGACCATTGCACTTAAAGTCCCAATGTAAGTTTGTCATGGAGCAGATACGTAGTTGTGATGTGGTAGGCTATTGATTGTGTGAAATAATGTTGTTTACTAATGATTTACTCCATTTAATTGAACTGCAATATAGCCTATGCTTATCATGCTGACATTATGCATGTTCTCACATGGTGTTTTACAGGTTCAGCCCTGCAGAACTTGCTTTCTTGTCTGACTATGCATCAACCATGAACCCAGTCTCTAAGGCACTCAACATATTGCAGGGAGAGGTGGATGTCCACATGGGATGGCTGGTACCCACTATAACGCTCCTAACTGTGAAGCTGGACCGCCTCCGAACTTCATCCAAGTTCTGCCAGCCACTGATCTCTGCTCTTCAGGAAGGAATACAGCAGCGGTTTGGAAAAATGATGAATGACCCAGAACTCATATCTGCTGCAATTTTACTTCCTAAGTTTCGCACATCATGGACAAGCAATGAAAACTTGCTAAAGTTGGGTAAGTCATTTAAATAATTTCTTTGTCAAGCATTCATTTGTTAATAGAATAATGGGTAGTGGTTCATTTTAACCAATATATGTTATTTTCAAAGCTAACTGGTATTTTAAAAGGCTAGACAGAAATACTCTTCATTCATGTTTGGATATTTTTTTTTGTGTGCAGGCATGGACTACATCAAGGCACACATGGAGGAAGAGCCAGCCTTATCATCACCTGGTAGCCATTCTGGATCTGAGGAGGAAGACTTTTTTGGCCTTATGAAGGGAAATGTCCACGAAACCACAAAACAGTTGGATGTCTATCTGGCCAACACTTCTACCTCAATGGACATACTCAAGTCAGTGCCCACAGTTTTTAATTTGTCCCTGAAGCTCAACACACCATTGCCCGCATCAGCAGCATGCGAACGAATGTTTAGCACAGCAGGGCACATTTTTTCTGCAAAAAGAGGCAGGCTAGGGACAAAAAGCTTTGAGAACCAAATTTTGTTGAAATTGAACAAAAACTATTGGTAATGCTATGCAGAACCAAATACAGTATTAGGGCTCTAATACTCTCATGTTCTATAGGGGCATTTTGCCCTTTTGATTGCCTGGCCAAAATTTTTATTTGAAGGTCCTTTGTTTTTAAGTTTCTTATCGTAACATCTGCCTTTATATTGACTTCATTGTTTTTCACATAGATTCTTTTATTTATTTTTTGTCCTATTAATGTTAGGTTGATCAGAGTTCTAAATAGCAATATTGCTTGCATGTTTTAGGAGAAGCACTCACCCTTGTCAAATTAAAGGACTAAAGGTAAAGGACTAAAGCAACTGTTGTTGAGCAGAATAAACTGGTCATACAAATTTGATTAAAGTGTTCAGAATAACACTCACCTGTGTGCTTTTGAGTTTTTTAAAACTATACTGCTCTTAAAAGTATAGTAAAAAATAAAATAAATTGTATGTCATAATTGGCTTAGCTTAATTAATATTTAATGAGTAATAAGTAAATAACCAGATTTTTACAGTGTGTCAGTATTGCAGAGAGCTTGCACAACAACCCTTTCCAGTACACAATAGAAATTGTTTGTGATTATTACAATTGAACAGCCCAGACATCGAGACAACTGATTGTACTTTTACTTAAAAAAAATACTTTAAAGTAAATTTAAAAGTATGTACTTATGACTTTTACTTAAGTAAGATGTTGATGTAGTAATTGTACTTTTACTTAAGTATATATTTTGCAGGGTAATTGTACTTTTACTTAAGTACTAAACTTAAGTACTTCCTCCACCACTGGGAGATTATTGGGTTTACATCTGAAGAAGAAGATCGCGATTTGAAGACAAGAACGATTTTAAGGTAAGAAATAATTCTGAATTATATTAGTTAGTGTTATTGTTGCATAAACTTCATATTGCCATTGAACTGTTGCTCGATGCTTCAGTGAATGTTCCCTGCACGCGCTGTGAGAGTTTGAGTCAGTCGCGCGACGTGCGTTTGAAAAGCAAAACGCACCATGATTTTACTCCAATCTCATTTCATAACGTCATATCGATTGTAAACATTTGAAGTAACGTATGATAATCAATATGTTTTTCTCTAGTGTAGTGTTACTGAAGTGTTCCTTTTTAACGATGCCTGCTATACTATTGTTCTTATTATTTGATTCAGCCCTGTATATGCCTACAAGGCACAACAAATGTATATATATATGTGTATATATATATATATATATATATATATATATATATATATATATATATATATATATATATATGTGTGTGTGTGTGTGTGTGTGTGTGTATGTGTGTGTGTGTGTGTGTGTGTATTTTGTAAATTTTAAAAAGGAATTTTCACCAGAAATCTAAAATGTATTCCCACAATCATGCAGCCCTGGTTTCTTCTTGATATCAGAATGTTCACAGCTTTTTTTTATATATATATATATATATTAGGTAGCTACCCGTCCTGCTGACTTCAACATGAGCATGAGGAGGTAAAGTGAAAAATCAAACACCTTGGAAATGACAGGTAGGCTATGCACTATGTTTCAGGAAAGGAAAGGTGTGTGACTGGTTAAGTCTCTGTCTTTAGTTCAGTGTGTTAAATAATGTGCTTTTTGCCATTTGTTGTGTATCTTTGGATTATGTTGTGTTGTAAATAAATTCAAACAATCAAAAAGCTGTTCTTTTTTAAATCTCCTCATTTGTGCAAGGTAATGTAATGATAGTGCCTGAGAGCTCCTAATAGGGCCATTATGGGAGGCTCTTTGTCTTTCTCAGGTGTGAAACACTCAATATTCATGATGGTTAACGCCTCCTCGCATAAAGCTTTCTTACACAAAACATGTCATACAAATTTTAAATCAATATATTGTCTTATCTGAATGAGTATTCAGGATGATTTTCACATAGTTTTGGAGCAAATATTCTAGGCTACGTGATACAATTTTCAAAAGCCTTGCGAAGAAATAATTAGTTTGTGTTTCATGACATTATTTCAGTGACTTTTTTTTGGGTCATTTTCACAAACCACGCATAAATGTTATTATCTCAAAACTACAAACTTTTACATACATGCTGCTGACATATTATTGTAGCAGAGTTTGTGCTGAATGCAGTGTAATAAGACCTTAGCCATGAAAATGTCACAAGTAACAGAAATAAGCACAAATGTTAGAGCATGTCAGAACACCTCCAGGACCCAGAAAACACCTCAGACCCCTGAGGGTTAACCTCGCTTCGAGCCACGCTGCTCAACGAGCTGGTACTGGTCTGAAAGACAACATCGCGACCGCTGCGCTAAGCTTCCCTCGCATGTCACAACTCGCCGTCACCTCCTCCTTGGAATCAGAAGCTTCTGAGGTCGCTTCATTCCGCTATTTTCTTCTGGCCTGCTCAATTGTGCCGCCAACGAGCCTCACGATAGCCTATGGCCAGGGAGAGTGGAGACTCCTTCCCCAGGCGTCCAGCTGGGCAGGGACCACTTCGGGGCCACACAGTTATATCTGTTTGCCTCTCCGGATTCGTTCCTCTGCCAGTGGTGTTATTTCTGTCCGAGCGGACAACCCTTGGACAGACATTGGCTCTCAGCTGGCCCTGGGGCCCCGCAGAAATGCATAATCCCCAGTGAGCCTTCTAAAAAGCGGCTATGCGATTAATTGTCGCTTGGCATCCGCTCAAGTTCAGTGATTCTCATCACACTCAGGTGTTGAGCAGAAATGCTCCTAAAGCTCAGTGATTTTCATCACACTCAGGTGTTGAGCAGAGATGCTCCTGAAGCTCAGTGATCTTCTTCACACCTAGTGTTGAGCAGTGCTCCTGTCTTGTGCACGCATGTCGCTTGCATGTACTGTGCTTGGTCAGGAGTGGAGCAGGTCTTGATAGTTGCCTCTTTATTGGCCCAACCAGACCTAGTTCCCCTCGACAGCCTTTCCTGACTTCTCCCTGAATAAATGATCAGGGACGGGGCATGATGGCACCCGCATTCAGACCCCTGGAGAGATTTCAGACCGGCCCTAAAAATGGATGCGGAGGTTCTGGTGGTTACCGCAGGATATGTGGTAGTCACCATCACTTCTGCGAGAGCATCCCCTAAGTGGAAGTGTTTCTTACGCCGAATAGAAGTGGAACCTATTCGTTGAGTGAGTCTTCTCTCTGTGAGAAGATCCTAAAAGCGTTCGGTCATTTCAGTGCTCTCTTTCCTGCAAGATGGGTTGGAGTGAGAGCTGTGTCCTCCACACTCAAAATTATGTTGCCTCTATTTTTTCTTTGACGCACATCATGATGCAGTAGCTGGGAAGCACGTCTTGATCATCAGGTTCCTGAGGGAGCAGGGTAACATGAAAAAGAAGCCTTGCGCCCCTTTTTATGCTTTTGGGCCTTATCTCTGGTGCTACTGCACTGCAGAGACCGCCCCTGAGCCACTGCAGGCAGTGAGTTAAAAATTCAGTTTTTTAAGAAACAGTTCTCCTGCTCGCATGGTCTCTACTAGAGGGTAGAGACTTGCTAGCTAAGTCAACGAGTTGTGCCTGGAATTCAGGCCGGCTGACTCTCACGAGCTGAGATGTGTGCCCAAGGTTCCTACCTCTCCCTTAAAAGGTGGGACGGTGGTGAGTGAGATGTTGTAATGCCCGCCAATTCGCCCAGTCCATATGTGTATTCTCCACATGTTATCTCCTTTTGAGCAGGATGTGGCTTCCGCAGTGTCCCTTCCTTCCATGTACAGGGAACGTCTTCCCAGTGGTCCTGTGGGAAATGCAGTGACTTCCCTGGCCTAAAGCCCTGTTCCTTCTCCACCTTAAATTGCGGGATCAGGAGGCTTCTGTCTAGGCACTGGAAGGTGGCAGCACTAGTGGTGCTTTCAAACAGATCTAGACTACGTCTGATGTTCTCGACTGAAAGGGAACGTCCTGGTTGCGTATGCAACCCACCGTTCCCTGAAGGAGGGAACGGAGGATGTAGTCCCCTCGCCACTACTGCTGGACCACCACTGACTCCGGGGGCCACTCAACTTCGAAAAAGCAACTGGTGCATGCGTCCACTTGATATCTGTTTATTTGTTAATCTAGCCACTGTACTAAATAAAAATCTTGCATTGTTTTGGTTATTTTCTATTAGTTTGCGGCGATGCTCGGCCCTGGCTGCTTTTAAAGCCTTTTTAGAACGGGAAGTGCTGTCTTTCCATGCAATTCTAAACACCACTATGAGTTTGTTTCCATTTACGCTCTAGATTACGAGTTTCTCTCTTGGTAGCGTGATTAATACTGTTGTACAATGGTGCAGTACTTTTCTCTCTAACCTTTTTCAATCTGACAACAGTTTCTAATGTACTAGAGAAAATGGTGCAAATACTGCTTGTCATTTCCTCTAGTTCATTTGTGTGTTTGGGTTTACTGAGAACCTGAGACAGATCAGGTAGGTTATTTGTGAATCTATCTAATGTTTGGGAGAATTGTTTTACCTGGCCGATAACGCGACATGGTAAATTTCAGCAGTACGCCGTATGGACGTTACAAAGTAGTGATCATTAATAACATCACTTTGCGGTTGAATATCTTTATCAGTGGGACTGGTTCCATGCGATATAATTAAATCTAGTGTATAATTAAAACGATGGTCTAGTAAAATTTTGCTTGACAAAAAGGAGTTTAGTAAATCTGTAAACGCAGCCCCTAACACATCATTTGAATTATCTACGTTAATGTTAAAATCTCCGACAGTCAATGCTTTATCTACGTTGACCAACAGGTCTTAGAGAAAATCCGTAAACTCTTTTAGGAAATCAGCATAGGGCCCTGGAGGTCTGTATACGGTAGCCAAAGCAAGATATAGTAGGGATTTTTTCTTATATCTGAGAGTGTAACATTTAGCACAAGCACTTGTGTAATTAAGCCTGTGTCCTGTTTTCTGGTTAACATTGAGAATATCTCTAAAGATAGTCGCAACACCACTGCCACGACCAATCAGACAGGGCTTGTGCTTATAACAGTAGCCTGCTGGATTAGAGTCATTACAGTAATAATAATAAATAATCTAAATAATCATGTGGTTTAAGCCAGGTTCCAGTAAGGCAGAGTAAATCAAAACTATTATCTGTGATCATTTAATTTGCAATAAAATTAAATAATGTGCACATTTATTTAATGTGGATTCTAGGCACTTTTTGTGTGGAATCATATTTATTTTGTCCATCAAAAGTGTGCTTTCACTTTAATTGAGCGTGCTTGCGGTGTGAATGCACTCATTGATTAACATGCACACACCTTTTTTTGTTTTTTATGTATGTTTTGTCTTTTTCTGACACACTCATGCATAAGCAAGTCAATCTACAACCGTCAAAAACTGATAGGCATCGGATTCCAAGCGAAAATGGAAATAACAAGTGCCTTTTCAAGGAACTCACAACATCCCGCCGGAGATAGCGAGACCGCCAGACGCCCCGTGGACTGTTGTCGGGCCCGGCAGGCGCCGGAGGCGGTGCAAGGAGAGAAAGCAGAAGCGTGGATGTCGGGCAGGCCTGCTAGCCCGGCTAAGGAAACAGCTGCACCGACCTCAGCTACCATCTATCTTCCTCATGAACGCCAGATCTCTGGCGAACAAGATGGATGAGAGGCAGTCACGGATCGCCTACAATCAACTTATTTGTGAGTGTTGTCTTTTGATTGTTAGTAAAACATTGTTACACCCGTAAATCCCCGATGCTACAGTGGAGCTAGCGGGCCGCACCATTCACCGCCATGACCGGACCGGAGCCTCCGGTAAGATCAGAGGAGGTTTACTCTGTTTACGTACTTGAGGATTGGTGCTCAGACAGTAGAGTAATCGATACCTACTGCTCACCAGACCTAAAGGCCATGTCTGTCCAGTGCCGACCCTTCTACCTGCCACGGGAGCTAACGGTAGCCATTGTGGCTGTTGTTTACATCCACCCCAATGCTAACGTTAGCACGGCACTCGGCCAGCTTCAGTTCATGGTAACTAAACAACAAAGGACTCATCCGGATGGTGTTCACATCATTGCGGGGGACTTTAATAAAGCACGCCTTAAGACTGTTCTCACCAAATTCCATCAGCACGTCAAGTGTGCTACTAGGGGAGAAAACACATTAGATCATGTTTACTCCAATATTAAACATGCCTACAGAGCGTCCCCCCTCCCCCACCTCGGAAAATCAGACCACCTATCCCTGATCCTCTTCCCGGCCTACACCCCCCTCAGGAGGCAAACAAAACCAGCCACACAGACCATCACAGCCTGGCCTGAAAATGCTCTTATCCAGCTGCAAGACTGCTTCGACTGCACAGAGTGGAGTATTTTTGAAGATCAGGACCTGGACACACACACAGAGTCGGTCCTGTTCTACATCAAGTGCTGTGTCGAAAACGTCACAGCAGAGAGACGCATCCGGATCTTCCCAAACAGGAAAGCCCTGGATGACAGGTGATGTCCAGACCCTGATCAGAGCTCGTAACTCTGCCTTTAGGACGGGAGACCGAGCACTCTACAGCATCGCCAGAGCTGACCCGAGGAGGGGCATTAAACAGGACAAGGACTCCTATAAGAGGAAAGTAGAGGGACATCCGACCGACAACAACAGCTGAGCTGCATTAGCTGGTTAACTCCCCTCGAAGCTAAATGGCTCGCTCAAACAGGGCGCCCTATTTAAATCACTTTCAGTTTGGGTCCCGTCTACTTGCTTGCTGTTTGCTTTGCTGCTGCCCGCCACCTCCCCTGCTCCTCCTTGTCGTGTATAACATGGCATTTGCTTTATGTCATTGTTGCCTGCTCTGTTCATGGGGGAATAATTTAGCTTTCCCAATCCTAAACTGTGTGAGTGTTCCCTTATGCTGCTGCTGTCCTCTGACTCTCTGCTATTTCATGGTGCTCATGAAAGGACTCCCTGAACAGAGCCATACCGCCAAATTTAATTCAGAATTATCAACTCGAATTGCAATTTATTCAATAAAAATTCTTAATCTATCTATATGGTCTATATGAGACCTTTAATTTAGTGTTGAGACTTCACCCTGTGCTGCGGTATACATTTAATTTTACATTCTAACATCACAAATTGCTGATGTTATCGGATTTTCAGGTGATATTCTCAATTCATTCAGTTAACCCTCTGGGGTCGGCAATCACGCCGGCGTGATTTGCGCAATTTTTTTCACATAGCAGCTAAATAAACTTTAAATACTCTGTCATATATGGTCATAGAGACTTAATAAATATGAAAAAAAAATCTGTGAGAGGTCTACTTTTGTATGTGTCTACTTACAATCAAAACAAAACGTTGTGCTTTTGTAAAATAAAGAAATGAAACGGTGTGCTTTCTGCCTCTCCATCTCGTGAACTTTTTTTTCCTTGAGCAAATCTCTAAACATAAACAAAACTCAGTGAATACTTGTCACACATTTATGAGCTCTATATCTTTCTAAAAATGTAAGTATGTAGTTTTAAATGATCAGATTCAAAATGAAAACAAATATTCTGTTTAAGTAATTTGTATAAAACCAACAAGATATCCAGTTTCTCAAACCCTTGCTCATTAGTTTTAACCACACCCACACGCGCAAAATATATTTATATGCAAATCTTCCACGCGTGCACGCAAACGCGCTCATTACCTCAACAACAAATCACCGAACTTCATCAATCCTCTGCTGTTCGTCGAGTTAGGAAGACACGCTGTGAGATTATTGGATTTACATCAGAAGAAGAACGCGATTTGAAGACAAGAAAGATTTTAAGGTAAGAAATAATTCTGAATTATATTATTTAGTATTGTTGCATAAACTTCTCATTGCAGTCGAACTGTTGCTCGATGCTTCAGTGAATGTTCTCAGGCGCGCTGTGTTTGAAATAGAGGATGGATACCCGACCCGAGCCCACATCAGCGCGGCATTGAACATTTTACATTTAAAACAGCTTATGGGTAGCCAATGTCCCTGATGCTTTCACTTGATGCAAACGTTCGTTTTTGTGATTAAAATACATGTAAAATATTACCATAACATCTGTCTTCCTGTGTGCGGAAATTTGTTTATGTAACCGTGAAAACGAAACACGTGCATGCGCGCCTGTGTTAAGAGCCTTGTTGCTCTATGCGCGCTGATGCGCTCATCTGTTGAAATTTCCTAATGCTTTCCACACAAACAAACGTACATGTGTAATTAGTATGAGAAAAAATATATTTATGCCTATCGGACGCGAAGCCGGGCTCGGACAGAAAAATTCGTCCCGATCCGCAAAACGCACCAAACTTAGGCTTCATGTTTTTACTCCAATCTCATTTCATAACGTCATATCGATGTAACCTCATATCGATGTAAACATTTGAAGTAACATATGATAATAAATATATTTTTCTCTAGTGTAGTGTGACTGAAGTGTTCCTTTTTAACGATGCCTGCTATAGCCTACTATTGTTGTTATTATTATTATTTTATGCAGCCCTCCACATATATGCCTACAAGGCACAACAAAACTGGTGTTCATTATAAATATATAACATATGCATATGTGTGTGTGTGTGTGTTTATTTTATAAATTTTAAAAAGCTATTTTAACCAGAACAAATCTAAAATGTATTCCCAAAATCGTGCAGCCCTAGTTTCTCTTGATATCAGCATGTTCACAGTAGTGATCGACCGATTTATCGGTTTATCAATATTTTCCCCCGATATTTAAGCATTTTCCCTTAATTCGGGTATCGGTTTTGTAATATCAGATTCACTGATAAACGGCTCCATCTTGTGGGCGTTTTGAGAATTCCGCCATTGCAGCACCGCGTCTGAGGAGAGACAAGACAACAACTGCGTGCACAGCACAGGTAAAGTAGGCTATATGTAGGCCTACTACTTGCTTTGCTTCAATTATTCAACCTTATTTTACATAACATACATAATGCACGAATGAGATTTGAGACATAAATGCTTGATATGTAGTTTATTTATGCAGCTTGGCGGCTCTAAAAAAACACGGAGTCAACATGGCCAAATTGTGTCCTGTCTCAATAAAGACGTAACTTTACATTCATTAAATAAAACCTACGTGAATGAGTGCATGTTAGAAATAAAAGCGCTGAATTTAATTCTCTCTCTGTTGTATTCGCTTTAAAAAAAGTTCGTTCATATTGCTGAGCACTCACTGGGTTGATGATCTGGAATGCTCAAGCCCGGCCACTGCATGAAACTTTTTAACAAGATTCACTTGTTTAAAACACCCTAAATGATATTAGCACTTATTACATAACCATTATTTCGCTAATACACATCTAAATAAATAAAGCTCAGTGGAAATTAATTATTTATTATTTCCACGAATCAGCGCCGCCGCTCCAACCCGGTGCATCACGCGCTGTCCGTAGGGCACCGAGTGCTGAGGGGGCACCAACAAAATAGCCTTTTAAGATCTCACATTAGTTTTTTTTTTTTTTTTGTATACAGGAGGGAGTGATTGTTATAAATAAAATGGTTTGTTCAGTTCAGTTGTGTTGTAATAATTGTGTCAAAAACAGAAGTATAACAGTAAATAAATATCAGTTCTGCATATCGGTTATCGGGCACATAAACATGCAAATAATCGTTATCGGTTTTTAAAAAAATCAATATCGGTCGATCACTAGTTCACAGCTTCTTTTTTTTTTTTTAGGTACCAGTCCTGCTGACTTCAACATGAGTTCAACAAATCAAACACCTGGGAAATGACAGGTATGCACTATGTTTCAGGAATGGCACAAAGGTGTGTGACTGGTTAAGTCACTGTCTTTAGTTCAGTGTGTTAAATAATGTGCTTTTTTTGTAATTTGTTGTGTGTCTTTGGATTATGTTGTGTTGTAAATAAATCCAAACAATCAAAAAGCCATTCTTTTTAAAATGTCCTCATTCTTTGTTCAAAGTTCCTCATAGGTCCTGAGAGCTCCTAATATAGGGCCATTATGGGAGGGTCTTTGTCTTTCTCAGGTGTGAAACACTCAATATTCATGGGGTGGTTAACGCCTACTCGCATAAAGCTTTCTTACACAAGACATGTCATACAAATTTTAAATAAATATATTGTGTTATCTGAATGAGTAGTCAAGGTGATTTTCACATAGTTTTGGAGCAAATATTATAGGCTACGTGATACAATTTTCAAAAGTCTTGTGAAGAAATAATCAGTTTGGGTTTCATGATCTTATTTCAGTGACTTTTTTTGTCATTTTCACAAACCACGCATAAATGTTATTATCTCAAAACTACAAAATTTGACATACATGCTGCTGACATATTATTGTAGCACAGTTTGTGCTGAATGCAGTGTAATAAGACTTTAGCCATGAAAATGTCACAAGTAACAGAAATAAGTGCAAATGTTAGAGCATGTCAGAACACCTCCAGGACCCAGAAAACACCTCAGACCCCAGAGGGTTAACGGACGCTCTGAGGTAAAGTGACTTAATATTTACTAACACTTTATTTTGTTGGTCCCCCAACAGACATTCTACTGACTATAAGTAACTTGGCAACTTATTCTCCTAACTCGAACCCTAACAACTAACCCTAACCTAACAGTTTACTGATTGTCTACTAATACTCTAATGAGAGTTAGTTGACATGTAGTTGAAAAGTTACTTATAGTTAGTAGAGTGTCTAAAGTGGACTATCGAAATAAAGTGTAACCCTATACTTTTATAAAAACTTTTTTTTTCTTTTAGGGGGAATGGAGGACAACTAACCCTCAGCTTTGTTTTTTTGTGTGTTTTTTAAAGAGAACGGCCTAACTACGTTCTAATTAACGGACAGCAAATCCTCTCCCAGCAGCTCACCCTAGTCAGCTGCTGAGGGGCGCGAGAGATTTACACCTCTCTCAAACTCTTCAGCAAACTCCATCTAAGATACCCACGATCTCAGTCTTGTGTGTCAGCACACGTCCTGAAGCATTTGCCAGAAGCCATAACTTCTCACAGTATCAGTAAAACAGTCCCTGAAGACAAAAAGAGGATGACATGTTCTCAAGGCGCCCTTTAATACTTGCTGGTCGCACTAGAAGTGACATCATGGCTGTCGCCGGCCAATACGATTGCCATGATTATACAGTACTTCAGTCATCAGCTGAGGGGTTCCCCAAAATGTCTCAGGATGCAGTGTGAGTTCCCTTTCGAAAGGGAAATCCAGTTCATGACCCCTTTAATTTGTTACTTTCTAGTTGCTTTCAATAGGTCTTGTACAATATGACCCATACATATTTTTGGTACATTTACTCGTTAGAGAAAGATTGTTCATTTTAAAAGTGTATATGTGCTGAAGGTTACACTAGAATATAGATGATTCATTATTCAAAATTATCTTGTAGATTTTAGATAAATTCACTACTTTTTAAGCTTAATATGTCATCAACTGAACTCATTTAGCTTCTGTTGGTACCTCAGCAAGTAATTTTTTTCCGAGTAGCTTGCCCAACACTTGCATATGCCAATGAGTAATATTTATAATAATGAGACGTCAACGAAACACAGCCACCAGTTTTGCAGACAGAATGCCCAGTCACTCACTCACTCACTGTCTCTCTTTCTCTCTCTGTTTTTGCTTCTCCACCGCAGTCTTATCTGTTCTGCATGTGCACTAGTCTGATAGAGCCTCAAGCCATGCAGCAAGATAACACAAAATAATTAGTTAACATTCAGCTTACAGAGGGAGAGAGGAGGTTAAGACTTGGATAAGCACCCACAATGTCTGCAGCTAAATTATTTATACATTTTATCCAAATGCATATATGAGATGAAGTTGTGTGGGAGAGAGCTGGTTAGCACGAATGTGTGTGTGTGTGTGTGTGTGTGTGTGTGTGTGTGTGTGTGTGTGTGTGTGTGTGTGTGTGTGTGTGTGCGTACAGACGCAGGCTTTGAGATAAGTATGGTGAATAATGAAATCCTGACTTCCTACGTCTGCCTTTAGAAGAAAATTGCACAGAGCCGTCTGCTGTCTGGTAATGCAGATACACCTTTCCCTGCAAAACTCCCTCGCTCTCAGAAACCATCTAAAACACCGTCTGCACGTGAATAACGGTTAATTTAAATGTCGCTGCAAATGTCCGCTGAGATTTGACCAACTGCACAAAAGTGGCCCGATCTTTCCTTAAATGTCTAGTATCTCACTTATTAATATTATTTCCTGTAGGGCAATCTGATGTTCATGGTTGTATAAATATTCCTGCTAAACAGTTTAAAAAAATATGTGAAATAAGAAAGGAAAGAACAATGTAGGCTATGGAAAAATAAAGGGGCCAAGTACCGAGCCCCGCAAAAATGTTTTAAGACTGGGTTTCTCTTTTTAAATCACATCACACACCCTCTTATCAGCCGGCAGACTTCCCATCGTCTCTATTCCCAGAATTCCCAGTAAATTTCCCTCAGCACCGGTGCACCGATAACAGGTTTAATCCTGCAAGTGGCAGCCAGAGGCGTGTAGTAATGGAACATGTGGATCTGAGATGTGCACTCTACCAAATAAAGCCTACGTTTTAGCTAGACACACATAAACACAATTATCTTTCTAGGCATAATCATTCTATAAACGCAAAACTGAGATGACAAACTCAACATTTAACCATGCCATTCTTTTTTGTGAACGGTAAAAACCGTGCTGCAGTAGAAACTGTATTTGACTGTGCTGTAGGCCTATATTTGCATGGTGAGTACAATTTCATGACTATGTTTCTTAAGTAAACTTTTAAAAAGTGCACTATAATAATGTCAAATTAAATGTTTTAAATTAGTTATTTAATCATTGTTTTAATAATCTTGTGCTTTAGATAAGTACATTTATTTTGGTGTGTTGACTAAATTGTAAGTTTATGAATTGTAACTTCACTATTACAGATATAAATACATGACATACAAGTCTCAAAATAAATGACATTTAAGTAAGGGGGGCGGGCGCCCTGGAGGCTGATGAGGGCGTGGCCTATTTGGAGCAGGAAGCCTCCAGGGCGGTGCTGTTTCAGGCGATCAAGGCGGAGCCGGCATCTCAGGAGACCCGTTCAGAGCCGGCAGTTTGGGTATATGCACAGGGACAGAGACTGGAGCTCCCACTGGACTCTAGAGGTGGACGGAGACTGGAACCCCCACAGGACTCTGGAAGAGGGTGGGGACTGAAGTTACTTCTGGGCTCTGAAAGAGGGCGGAGACTGGAGTCACTTCTGGGCTCGGGAAGAGGGCGGAGACTGGAGTCACTTCTGGGCTCGGGAAGAGGGCGGAGACTGGAGTCACCTCAGGTCTTTGGACGAGGACAGAGATTGAAGTCACCTCAGGAGTTAGGAGATTCAAGTGCGGTGGCGGCCATCTTGCACGAGGGCTCAGGCACGGTGGCGGCCATCTTCGATGAGGCCTCTGGCGTGGTAGCAGCCATCTTGGCAGAGGGCTCTTGCGTGGTGGCAGCCATCTTGGCAGAGGGCTCTGGGAATAGTCAGGGAGAATAGTCCACTTAGTGAAAACGAGGTCGGACATTGAACTGTGGTGAGGAGTGTGCCTTTATAGTGGCAGTGATGAGAGTGATGATGAGGTGCAGTTATGAGTGATTGTGATAAATGTCCTGCAGTTGTGTACTTACAATATCCCAAAATTTCCCAAAGATTTTAAATTTCAGAGAAATTCCAATTTTAAGTAATTGGCCGTCCTGGAAAACCTGTTCACTTGTCGCCTGTCACTGACGTAATATCCGCGTTATCCCTGGTTTCCGCTCGTATACTGCCATAGTAACCATTCATGGCGACAGACGTGGACAACTGCATAGTGCGTAACGTCTAGCTGCACGCTGTTGTTGTTTCGTAAAACATTATGGACCATGGCAAGCAGACTTTGGAGAAAAAAGGAGAACTAAAACGAGGATCAACATCAGTGTGGCGTTTTCGAGATGGCGAGAGCTCCACGTCCGTGACAAACTTCGACTTGACAGAGACGCAGCTCTTGCATGTACTTTATTAAGACAGGTGAGCAAATGTACATAAAACTAATCAAGTTATATAGTTCAACCTGATGAAATGTTAGAACATGATCTGTATGTTATTCTAATGTTGATCTAGCTTACTGCTAGTCTCATATTGCCAACAAACTAACACATAGAATAACATTATAACTTTCAACACACTCAAATGCAGTTTAGTGTGATAGTGTAGGCCGAGTGAAACAGCGCTGCAGTACCTCACGTTTAAACTGACCTGTGTGAGTATTATTCAGCACTTGCTGGTATTCGGTAGAATTAGGCTAAATGTCCTTATTCCTTTATATCCGCGGGACTTGTGTGTGTGCGCTGATATCTGTCTCTCATTAGCAATCGCGCCCTGCTTCATACCACAGGCATGATAAAAACATCAATGTATTCACTCATCCATAAACAGTACATATAAATGCAGACAAAAACATTATAAAGGTAATTTCATTTCATATTATTTTAAACTTTAACACAATTTAATTTAATTGCAATTAATGTCCAAAAACATACTTTCACACTTAAATTATAATTTTGCCGATTAACTCGATTTGTATTGTTGCTGTGTCTATGTAAATACACAATGTTTACTCGTTCTCAACTTTACTTTGACCGGGAAATTCACGATTGTCAGCAGAAATCCTCTGGAGAATCCAAAATGCGTCATTTGCTGCAACTGAAATCGAATACTTCCCTACCCTATAGTATAGGGGAAAAGAAACAGTACGGGGAGACTGGCTGTAACATGGGTTAATTGTAACACTTCCATTTTACTTCATTTATTTTTGTAATGATAATTAATGCTTTGTAGTTAAACTCATCAAAGTTAAATTATGTTTATTGTGTGTCTGTGTAGACATTTTTCATGCAAGGTATTAGTGGCTATGACTGCGTTCCAGTCCAAAATTGTCATGCCCTTCATTTGCCAACTTCCCTCCTCCTCGTTCACTCAGATGTACATCATTGCTTACGTTGCACGAGTGCCCACTACAGGCGGAAACTGCAATGGGCTGAATTGGAACGTCCTAAGCCCTTTATGGAAGTAAAATAATGCCAAATGTTTTTGAAATAAAAAATTGCTTGTTGAATCGCACTACTTGAAAAAAATATGCATTGCATTAACCGTGCTTGCATTTTAATGCATTGTATTTTTAGGGCTCGCATTTTTATGACCTGAAATTCAACATGGTTGTATATTTAAGCTGTGAATATTTAAATTCAAAACATTTCAAACACATTTTCATTAATACCAATTATTTATATAATTATATAATAATTCATATTCACCTTTCATATTTCACTTCCAAAATGTTTAAACTGTTTAAAAATACAACCTATAATATTCAACAGGCAATTTTCGGGCCATTTTATTTCGCTTTACAAATTCGCTTCCACAAATTCAGTGGTTCAAATTCGACAGTAAATTCAAAATTGACTTCCAGGAACTGCAGGAAAAGCAGTAGATTTCATAAGATTCATAGGCTTATGAACTCTGATTTTTAAAGCGAAACAACCAGAGCGCATACACGGCAAGAAACGCAGTACTCATTCCTCTCTCTAGAGAGAACCGAGGTTACGTTAGTAACCCAGTACGTTCTCTTACGAGAGATACTCTCGTACTGCGTTGTCGTAGCAACGCATTGGGGAACACCCTGTAAGACGCCGTGTATGCAGTGATCCAATACCATAGACCCAGAGCACTGAGCTGGGGTTCATATAGTACATAACCACCTGTAGGACTCACAGAGAATCCTGAAAGTTCTAACCACCATCTCTCCCAAAATTGACTGCACATAGCAGATCAGCACAAATTGACTGCATTCAGCAGTTCAGCATAACAATGCCATAAAACGGTGACTGAAATCTCAGTCTAATATAAACACGGTTATTTAAACCGATAAAATCCTGGCCTGTAAGGCGGGCAGCTCGAGGTTGTAAAACCTGATAAATGTAGACGGTGAGGCCCAGCCTGCCGCCATACAAATATCCTGTAAGGCAATCCCACTCGACCAAGCCCACGAAGAAGCCATACTTCTCGTGGAGTGCGCTCTAACACCCAAAGGGCACTGAATGCCTTTGGATGCGTACGCTAGAGCTATCGCGTCTACTATCCATCTGGATAGACTCTGCTTCGAAGTGGCCAGTCCCTTGAGACGCCCACTAAACGAAACAAAAAGCTGCTCCGTCTGTCTGAAAACAGACGAGCGCGACACTTAAGCTCTCAATGCCCTCACTGGGCAGAGAAAATTATCGTCCGTATTGTCCCCGGTGACCAGAAGGGCAGACAGGGAAATAACCTGCGCCCTAAACGGTGTGTTTAGGGATTTTGGAACGTAACCATGCTTAGGTTTGAGCACGACTCTGGAGTCATTAGGCCCAAATTCCATGCACGACGCGCTCACGGAGAGCGCGTGCAAGTCCACAACGTGCTTCACTGAAGCGAGAGCCAGGAGAAACACCGTCTTGAGCGACAAGTGTTTCATATCAATCTCCTGAAGAGGCTCAAAAGGAGGACCCTTCATGGCGTCCAGCACCGTAGAAAGGTCCCAAATGGGAACAGTGGGAGGTCTGGGTGGATTAAGTCTCCTAGCTCCTTTAAGGAACCGAATGACTAAATCGTTCCTTCCTATGGACGGGCAGTGAGCGGTTTCAGAAAAAGTCGCTATAGCCGCCACATATACTTTGAGCGTGGAAGGGGATCTCCCGTTATCCAATAGCTCTTGTAAGAAGGACAAAACCTCTGTTACTCCGCAGTCTGGGGGTGACACGCCACGAGACATGCACCAGCCAGAAAAAACAGACCATTTAGACGCATAGAGCCGTCGCGTACACGGAGCTCTAGCCTGTGTGATCGTGTTCAGCACTCCCTGTGGGAGGTCAACGGATACCCGTTGATGGCCCACACGTGAAGGGACCATAGTTCCGGGTGAGGATGCCAAATCGAACCATTTGCTTGAGAAAGGAGATCTCTCCTCAGAGGTACTGGCCACGGGGCGGTGCTGGCTAACTGCATCACAGCTGGGAACCAGGGTTGATTTAACCACAGCGGTGCTATCAGCAGCACTGAGCATCCTTCCTCCCTGATCCTCTCCACCACTTGGGTCAGGAGGGAGACAGGGGGAAAAGCATATAGAGGACGGCGCGGCCACTGATGAGCCAGCGCGTCCCTGCTTTTTGAGTAAAATTCCGGACAGTGAGCGTTTTCCGGAGACGCAAAGAGGTCTACTTCCGCTCTGCCGAATTTCTTCCACAACAGTTGCACTGTGTGTGGGTGTAACGACCATTCTCCTGCCGGAACGCGGTTCCTGGACAGTATATCTGGTCCAACATTCAGGTGCCCTGGCACGTGCGCCGCCCTTAGTGAAAGGAGGTTGCAGCGCGCCCATACCAGAAGGCGTATACCAGCCTGTATAATGACAGGGACCTGAGGCCGCCCTGGCGATTTATGTATGACACCACTGACATGCTGTCTGAACGTATCAGTACATGGCAGCCCATAAGCAGGGGACGAAAGCGAGTGAGCGCTTTGCACACTGCTAACATCTCGAAGCAGTTTATGTGGAAGAGTTTCTCTCACTCTGACCAAAGGCCAAACAGCGGTCTGCCCTCGAGCAGCGCTCCCCATCCTGCGTTGGATGCGTCCGTAGACACCACCCTCAGACTCGAGGAAATCCCTAGGCTTACACCTGACAGGTACCAGTCTTTTGACTTCCACAGTTTCAAAGCTGGAACGCAAGCTTAATTGACCTTGAGGCGAAGCCGACCGGTGGCCCATGCTTTGCAGGGCACCCTCCCTTTGAGCCATATCTGCAGCGGGCGCTTGCGCAGTAGGCCCAGCTGCAGTACTGCAGATGCTGAGGCCATCAGACCTAGCATTTTCTGAAAGCTCTTTAGAGGGAGAACAGCGCCGCAGCGGAATGAGCTGACTGTGCGCTGAATGCGCAGCGCGCGCTGTTGTGACTGCTGCGCTGTCATCGACAGCGAGTTCAGTTCCAGTCCCAGAAAAGAAGTATTCTGTCTGGGGGATAGCGAACTCTTTTCCCAGTTTACTGTGAGACCGAGATTCTCGAGGTGACTCAGCAGCAGGGCTCTGTGCGCCACTATCTCTGAATGAGATAGGGCTAGAATGAGCCAATCGTCCAAATAGTTCAGCATTTGAACACCCTGCAGTTTGAGGGGAGCGAGTGCTGCGTCCATGCACTTCGTAAATGTACGGGGTGCTAGAGACAAGCCGAACGGCAGGACTTTGTACTGGTATGCCTGGCCCTCGAAGGCGAATCTCAAAAATCGCCTGTGACGTGACGCAATCTGTATTTGAAAATACGCGTCTGTAAGGGTTCTTCCATAAAATTTTCAGGAGACATTCATGGAGTCAACAAAGTGTCATTTTATTGACTGCGTCACTCACGTACTGACCACACATTGTGCAGAAAAAAAGATAAATAAAGGGGAAAAACAAAACACTGACTAATAAATGGGACATCAGCACGTTACTGAGTTCTGGGTCTCAGATGTTTCTCAGGGATCCCTCACCAGAACTAACTCAGCCACAGAAAATGAAGCCCTTTTAACAAACTAGACCAAACCATTGGTATAATTACAGGGGTCTCACAAAATTATCCTCAAACTTAAAAAAGAAAAACATACATATACACATCTCAAATGAACATAGAAAATCACATTTACCCTACAGCAATAATGACAATACACTTAAACATGCGCACATATAAAAATAAACATCCTTTAAACACATTCGAATTAACACACAACCCCAACACATATTGTCCCAAACTACATTTCCCATAATTCCCCAAAAGAGATATAAAGGACATCAGGAAAGGCCGCACCCCTTTAATTCCAAACCTTTGGTCCATGCTGCAGTCATGGATCCCGGCGGAACAACGGGTAAGATGTACACATTCAAACAAACTTAAATAAAATGTTAAACCCATATATTGGTCGTGGTTTCATTTACTACTAGCGTGCACTCTAGAAACAAATGGTTATTGGCTTTGTTGCTCTTTGAGGGTTGAAATGCTAAAGAGACAACGTAGCTCCTCAGTTCCAATGTTTGGGCAACTTATATTTAAAGAAACAAAATAATCACAGAATGTACAAATTAACAAACAAATTAAACTAAAACCATGCAAGTGATTTGTTCACTCAGTGTGGCCTTAGCCATCACAGCGTCCTTTAGATCTACTGACACGAACCAGTCTCCTTGGCGAACATGTGCGAGGATTTTTCTGGTCGTTAGCATTCTGAACTGGCGTTTCACAAGCGCTCTGTTCAGCTGCCTCAGATCTAGTATGGGTCTGAGACCCCCGTCTTTCTTGGGTACCAGGAAGTATCTGCTGTAAAGCCCCCCTTCGCTCTGAGCCTGAGATAAAGGTTCGATAGCCCTTTTTCTCAGAAGTTTCTGAATTTCGGCTCGAAGTAGGTGTGCTACATTCGAATCTACCGAAGTCTCGACGCGCGCCGTGTGGCGGCGAGGGCGTCTGCGAAACTGTAGCGAATAGCCTTCTTTTATGATGTTTATCACCCATTTTGAAACCCCGGGAAGCTTTTCCCATGCATCTGCACGTGTAGCTAGGGGCTGAGTGAAAAGCGCGCTCTGATCGACTCGCGATACAGCGGCTTTCGTGAGCTGCGACAGAAATGTCTCGCTCGCAACATCTGAGGCCGGGGCCACGCTTATGATAGCGGGCAGAATGTCCGCGCTCGACCCCTCGACAGCATTTAGGCGGGAGAGGGAGGGCTGGACGGGCTCCGTAGGAACCGTGGTGCTTGTGTGGGAACGCGGGCACTGGGGACCGGGCACGTTTACCACCTTTATAGCATCGCTCGCCGGAGCGGAGCGCCTGCACGCAGGTTTCGTTTTTACAAAAACCGTGCGATGAGCAGGAGGTAGCATTAGTGGGCACTGGGTAGTGGGCACATGTGCTACTTTTAACGCGCAATCGAACTGGGTCGATTTTATGTGCGCGGGCCCTGTGTGTGGGGCCGTGTTTGTGTTTAGGGATGGGCACATTACAGTGGGCAGTCTTAATACACAAGAAACACCATCGGCCGTGGCCGGGACACCAGAAAATGCACTCTTTAATGGATTTATCTGGGTAGCCGTGAAAACGGCTGTTGTGTGCAGGCAAGTGGCCAGTGAGACACGCCTGTTGGCTGCAATGATCGCTGGCACAGTCACTTCGCTTGGGACTGAATGAGCGGTGAGCTTCGGTGAGGGTCCGGCCGCAGCAGGACTTGAACACCGACACTTCCCTAGCAGTGCTAGGATGTCTTCGGGGGCTCTGGCTTCAACGCTACCTTCTGTCGCGGGCCACGCGGCGCGGGGCGGCGACCGGAAAAGCGAGATGGCGGTCTCGAGCTCTGCGTCTGGCGGCGTTGAGAAGAGGAGCTGGGCGGCGGTCTGGGCTGTGAACTCTGAGCAGGCGGTTTCGCACGGCCTGCTGCTGAGTTGGAGCGCTTCGGCAGGAAGTGCTTCATCGCCTGGGTCGCCTTCTGCACCTCAGCATACCTGTCGGTGAACTCCTTCACCGATGTCCCGAAGAGACCAGCAGGGGAGAGCGGGGCGTCGAGGAACGCAATCCGCTCCGCTTCTGGCATGTCTGAGAGCGTGAGCCAGAGGTGCCTCTCAGACACGGTGAGCGCCGCCATACTCCGTCCGATGGCTTGGGCCGCAGACTTCGAAGCGCGAAGAGCCAGGTCTGTAGCGCTTTCTCAGGTCCGCCACGCAGATCGTATCGGGCCCGTTCTCATCCAGCTTGCGGAGGAGATCGGGCTGGAAAATCTGCAGCGTCGCCATGGAGTGCAGCGCTGACGCGGCCTGTCCGTTGGCGGCATAAGTGCGACGGAGCAGGGATGACGTCGTGCGGCAAGCCTTTGAGGGCAGCGCCATCTTAGCTCGCCGTCCAGCGGAGGGCGGGCATAAGTGGGCCGCGATAGGCTTTTCGACCGGCGGGAGGGAAAGGTAGCCTCTGTTCTTAGCGTCGTCAACTTCGGAGAACGCGACTCTAAGAATCTAAGCTCTCGCGACCTCCTCGTGAAGCTCAGGAAGGAAGGGGGCGGGCTTAGACGCAGGCGTAGACTTTTCCCCGGGCAGAAAATAGCCATCCAACCGGTTGTGGGCGGGCTGCTCGGGCGAAACCCACTCAAGGCTAAGGCTCGCCGTGGCTTGAGTGAGCACGCGGATGAGCTCCGCCTCGATGCTCGCTCTCTTTCCTTTGGTCGCGGGGGTGGGGGGCGCGAGGTCCGCAGAGCTCGCCCAATCCTCGCTGCCAGACGCCAAAACAGAGCACGAGTCCTCATCCCTCAGCATGGCGTCGATGTCGTCGACGGAAGCGGCGGCAATCTGCGGCCGCTGTCCGTCGGGGATCGATGCTGAAGAAGCCGGATAAATAGTTTGCGGGCGCGCCGGCGAAAATTGGTGGCTAGGGGATGGTTCAGGGTTCCGCTGTGCACGGCGCGGCACAACAGCGGAAAACACGGGCTCCTGGAACGACGCCAGGCGAGTCCGCAGAGTCGCCAAAGGCAGAAGTTCACAGTGATGGCAGCCGCCATCCGCAAGAGCGATAGCCGCGTGTTGCTCACCCAGGCAGGAAGCGCATATAACATGACGGTCCCCGTCGCTGAGTGTGGCTTGGCATGAGCCGCAGGAAGGCATCTTCGGAGAAGACGCGCTTCAGATACAGGAAAAAACACGTGTGAGTCGCGCCGGCGAACTCACACACACTCAAATAGAGGCAAAGGATATAAGCGCCGGAACGCGCAGCTGGAAGGCGAAGAAGGCGGCGGTGTCAGCGGCTTCACGTCCTCTCCCGCTGAAGTGCTCTCTCGACGGCGCAGCTTCTCCTAGGATCAGCCATGTAGGTGTCTTCGCTGAAGGATTAAAAATCAGAGTTCATAAGCCTGTGAGCGAAATATATAGCCCTAAGCCACGCCCGTGTGACGTCACTCAAGGGCTCGCTCGATTGGCTTAAGCATTTGCCGCACAGCAGCCAATAGGCGCGCGAGCTGTCTCGCCTAGGTCTGTATGCTGTGGCAATGCGCTTTACATTGATACAAAATTAAGGATAATTTTTTGCTTCAGTATTCTCGTGGAAAAGGATTTTCCCCAATGCGTTGCTACGACAACGCAGTACGAGAGTATCTCTCGTAAGAGAACTGAATTATAGAAGTATTAGTATATTTGTGATTATTATGAGGGCTGTTTTTTATGTTTAATTCAGTGTCATCACGGTCCCTGTGTAGCCTACATGCATCTTTATCTACCGTGAACGAGATTATAATGTTATTCCCTCGATTCTGATGCACAGAACAAATATTACATTTGAGGTAGACATATATTTCTCTTGGTTGTTTAGTTGCCTTAACTTATCGCGGCGATGTGCTGCAGTAGCCTACTGGGGTTTCCATCAATTATTCAGGATTGCTGAACATATAAAACGCTTAGCTTATGGACTAATGCAGTGATATAAAAGACCAAACTCGCACCTTATTGAGAAGGCTGTCCTATATGGCTACAGGCAAGAAGATGTGCTCAGAATATGAATTTAACGCGCAAAGTTTCACGCTAAGCATTTCCCAGTGATATACTGGTTATAAAGTTGACTTGACATTGGACATTCACGCATTTAGGGACCATCTCTAAAGTTACATACGACATTGGTATACACGTTTCTAACTTCAATAGTATTGGAAGAGAATGACTTACAGTCATAAAACCAACTGTAAAGTGTTCATGTAGGTGTCAGGCATGATGCACATCTTTTACATTTATTATATTTATTCAAATTCAAAGTTTGCTATTGACGTTAGAAACGTGTGTCTTATGTAACTTTAGAGATGGTCCCTAAATGCGCGAATGTCCATGTCAAGCCAACTTTATAACCAGTATCACTGGAAACGCTGAAACTTTGCGCGTTAAGTTAATATCCTGAGTCCATCTGCTTGCCTGTAGCCATATAGTACCTCAATAAGGTGCAAGTTTGGTCTTTTATATCACTGTATTCAGCTATCGCCATGATATTAAGTTAAGGCAACTAAACAACCAAGAGAAATATGTCTACCTCAAATGTAACATTTGTTCTGTACATCAGCATCGGGGGAATAACATTATAATCTCGTTCACTGTAGATAAAGATATATGTAGGCTACTCAGGGACCGTGAAGACACTGAATTAAACATAAAAACAGCCCTCACATTTGTATTAATCACAAATAAACCTACATTTCTATAAATCAGTTTTTATGAATGAATGGCTTGCTAATGTTGCTCTGGTCTTCGTCAACAACACGTGCTTGCACCACCTGCTGGTGAGGTTGACTAACAGCAGATGGAGATTATGCCCGGTAATCTACTGCTTTTCCTGCAGTTCCTGGATGTCAATGTTGAATTTACTGTCGAATTTGAGGCACTGAATTTGTGGAAGCGAATTTGTAAAGCGAAATAAAATGGACCGGAAATTGCCTGTTGAATATTATAGGTTGTATTTTTAAACAGTTTGAATATTTTGGAAGTGAAATATGAAAGGTGAATATAGATTATTGAATTTGTATTAATGAAAATGTGTTTGAAATGTTGTGAATTGAAATATTTACAGCTTAAATATATGTTATATATGTATATATATGTTGAATTTCAGCCCATAAAAATACAAGCCCTAAAAATACAATGCATTAAAATGCAAGCATGGTTAATGTAATGGATACTTATTTTCAAGTAGTGCAATTGAACAGGCTTTTTTAGTTCAAAAACATTTGGCAGTATTTTACTTCCATAGCCCTTGCTCACTTGCAATCAGCTAAAGAGTTTTTTTTTTTTTTATCCCTTTTAAATTGTAATCCCTTTAATAATTTGTTCAATGCAACATCCAAATGTATATAGGTGTGTTTGGGTTGTTTTAAATAAAAAATATATATAACTAAGTTGTTTCTTGTGGTGGTGATTAGACAAGACCTCTGGTGACGTCACAATCGTTCTGCATTGTGGGAAATATAGGTGCATGTGAAGTAGACTCACTCCCTCGGTCTAAATCGAGGGAACGAGTGTCTGTCCATATAAACTTCCCTCGTCCACTTCACAAAGTGGAACGCACTTCAAATTGGTGCCAGGGATTCCCCCAAGGGAAGTGCTTAGGGAAGTTTGCAAGTGCGTGTCTAAAAGTGGATTGGAACACAGCCCTTGTTTTGGCTGTTAGCTGCAAGGTGAGCTAGTTCATGGCTACAAGGGGTTAGTTGTAACAGCAAAGACTCTGGGTTAGTTGTAACATAGATGAAGCATGTTTTTAAAATTTTAGTTTTATTTATGTTTTCTTTGGATTTTAATTATGCCTAGGTCTTGGAAGAGAAGGAAAAACTGAGGGGTGTCTCTCAGCATTTTGAAGAGAGCATCAGATGATGTATAAGAGCTGAGAAACTCTGAAAGATCTGTGGCAAAAGCTGTATGGCATTTTAGCCAATTACTATGACTGACAGTAACAAACATGCTTTAACACACACACACACACACACACACACACACACACACACACAATGCAGTTTGATTATGATGATGCAGGGGTTCCCAATCACATTCCTGGAACTAACCCAGACTATGGGGTGAATTGTAAAATTTGTGTTTGAAACTAAATCACACACTTTCTGTTTGGCCTGCAAAGGTAACTGCTATGTAATTTAATAGCTGACACTTTTAACTAGTTTTAATCACATTTTGAATACATTCGCAACTTAGTTCTCTGGGCAGGTGCCAACACACTTTCCTTTGTGTTGAGTCTCAACCCCAAGCTCTGGATGTGGGCAAGGACGACATCTCGATGTTTGATGCCAGCGGCGCTAGAGCTGCATCCATGCATTTGGTAAATGTGTGAGGGAGATAGCTAGGCCAAATGGAAGAACCTAATATTGGATTGCTTCGCCACCGAAAGCGAACCTCAGGTATTTCCTGTGAGATGGAAGGATGGATTTGTGGAAGTATGCGTCCTTCAGAGCTATCGTGACAAACCAATCCTCAGATTTGATCTTGCATCTTGAACCTAAATCTCCCTAGAGACCGATTCAAGTGCCTTAGATCTAAAACTGGACGCAACCCCCTATCCTTCTTGGGAACTATGAATTGGCGGCTGTAAAACCCAGACTCCCTGTCTGGCTGAGGAACACGTTCTATTGCCTCCTTTATCAACAGAGAGTTTACTTCTTGTTCCAATACCCAACCTGCTCTGAGTCGACTGTAGTCCATACCACACAGCTGAATTTTGGTGGGCGAAAATCGAACGGCAGTCTGTAACCTTTCTGTATCGTATGCAGGACCCAAGGGGAAATATTCGGTAGATTCTCTCGAGGCTGTTTTGTGACGTCAGATAATATTCTACCATTTCAATTAATCAGAATAAAATCAGCCATAAACACCAGAAAAGTGAAACAAAGTCTGAATGATAGGCTGAATTAAAATATCTAACTGCTCAAGCCAGATATTATTCATTTATTTAACCGGTCTTATAATCTACATGTTGCCTCTGCAACTGGAGATACAACCGTTCATGACACATATCGGCTTTCTTCCCTCCCTGAAGAAAGTCAATAGGGACGAGGCTGAAACCCCCGAAAGCGCACGTCTTTTTCTTTTGCTGTACGCTTCGAGATATTTCTCAATGAACACAGCCAGCACCCTCAAAAGCCGACTGTGCATGCCTCGAATCTAAACAGTATCACACACCGATTGCGTGTGTCACCTCCCGAAGTTAAACGTGGGCAGGAAGACATGCTTTCACAGACATCCCAACCTGCACATCGGTTCTGATTAATCCGGTTCGGGACTAGAGATAAAAGCCCGCCCGCACTGACAATTGATTGGTTGGGTCCTTGTATGCGCTTCGTGAGGCACACACGCATACTAGCACACACACGGAGCTTCCGGGAGACTTGGGATGTCTGCTTTCAGCTGTGCTTATTGGTAACAATTCAAGTTCCTACAGGACAAATAACACCAAATAGACAGGCAGTTGACACAGAGCGCTTGCTGAAGAGCAAAAAGTTAACTCTTCTGTGTGCCAGCGTCCCTTTGTAGCTTACGTGTATGCCGTCACATGTTACGTCAAGACGCATCACCAATCAGGATTGGATTAGTTTATTTCATACTTCAGATGCGTTACGCTAAGAACGTTCCCCAAAGTGTCGTCATTGACACAGTGCGAGTTCCCTCGAAAGGGAACAGCTTATAAATCATACCAAGGTGTTTTTTTTTAATGAAAAATGCAGAAAGGTTTCTGTGATGGGTAGGTTTAGGGGTAGGGTCAGAAAAGTAGGGGGATATAATATACAGTTTGTACAGAATAAAAAGCATTACATCTATGGAAATTCTACGTAAAGTAGGGGTGTGCAGGAATAGTCGAATATTCAATCTGTAATTATTATCTAAAAAAATATTATTTGAATTTTGCTATATATGTTGTTTTACTGGCCTTAAATGTAGAGAAATCCTTTGCACGCAAACTAAAACTCACAGTTATAACTAAATTCACTTGGTGACGCTGTGAAGCGTGTAAACAATTTCGATGTATTTGATCCATAGACTGTCACAGAGTTTAAAATTACTTTGATAAAATTATTGCTTTGGATCAAATGGATCAACATGTTGTGTGGAAACATTTTCGGGTGAAACTAATTTATCATAAATATGACCACCTTGAGTCAAATGAGGAAAGACAGCTGGACATCACTGCATTCGCGACTGCAGGTAAGCGCAGATGTACCCCTGAGTGAGCCAACAATTTAACTTATCTGATAGCAAAATGATGTCGAGACATCTGTTTCCTTTTAATTTCATCAAGGGAGGCAGGTTTAAGAACAGAAAACCCAAAGCGCTGTAAGAAACTTCGCTTATCAGAGTGTCCCGGCAACGTCTGTCGGCGGAGCACATTTTGTCTGCACCCGGCCTTATTGTTATCAGACTGAGGAGCCATCTTTCACCCAAGCATGTGGATATTCTCATTTTTCTCAACATGAACATGTGAACATGTACGTTCTGCAAGATAACTGGCACAATCTGACGTAGTGTTATTGTTGCATAAACTTCACATTGCAGTTGAACTGTTGCTCGATGCTTCAGTAATGTTCTCTGCACGTGCTGTGAGTTTGAGTCAGTCGTGCTGTGCGTTTGAAAAGCAAAACGCACCAAACATTAGGCTTCATGTTTTTACTCCAATCTCATTTCATAACGTCATAGTGATTGTAAACATTTGAAGTAACATATGATAATCAATATATTTTTCTCTAGTGTAGTGTTACTGAAGTGTTCCTTTTTAACGATGCCTGCTATACATGTTATTATTATTTTATGCAGCCCTGCACGTATATGCCTACAAGGCACAACAAACCTGGTTTATATATATTTGTGTGTGTATTTTGTAAATTAAAAAAAAATGTTTTAAACAGAACCAATCTAAAATGTATTCCCAAAATCGTGCAGCCCTAGTTTCTCTTGATATCAACATGTTCACAGGTATTTTTTTTAGGGACCAAATGGCCCACTGATGAGTCCTGCTGACTTTAACATGAGCATGAGGAGGTAAAGTGAAAAAACAAACACCTTGGAAATGACAGGTATGTACTATATTTCAGGAATGGCATAAAGGTGTGTGACTGGTTAAGTCTTTAGTTCAGTGTGTTAAATAATGTGCTTTTTTTGTCATTTGTTGTGTATCTTTGGATTATGTTGTGTTGTAAATAAATCCAAACAATCAAAAAGCCATTCTTTTTTAAATCTCCTCATTCTTTGTGCGAGGTTCCTCATAGGACCTGATAGTCCCTTATAGGGCCATTATGGGAGGGTCTTTGTCTTTCTCAGGTGTGAAACACTCAATATTCATGGGTGGTTTATGCCTACTCGCATAAAGCTTTCTTACTCAAGACATGTCTTACAAATTTTAGAATCAATATATTGTCTTATCTGAATGAGTAGTCAGGGTGATTTTCACATAGTTTTGGAGCAAATATTCTAGGCTACATGATATAATTTTCAAAAGTCTTGTGAAGAAATAATCAGTTTGGGTTTCATGATCTTATTTCAGTGATATTTTTTTTTGTGTTATTTTCACAAACCACGCATAAATGAAAAATGTTACACATCCCGTAGCAGGTGAATAAAACAGAGAACTAAAGCCCCGCCTCACACAGTTCAGGTACAGTACCTGGTTGAAACACTGATGCATCTAGCTGGCAGTGAACGTACAAGGAGCGTGATACCTTCGAACACGAATCTCAGAAAGCGCCTGTGATAAAGGGGCTATCTCAATGTGAACGTGTATGGTCTTTCAGATCCACCACTATAAACCATTTCCTGGGTCGAATGTGCGCGAGGTTCTGTTTTATCGTAATCATTTTGAACACGCGCTTAGCAAGTCTTATGTCTTACCAATTGAAGATACTCTTTACCGCTATGGAGGTATTTTGTCACGTTTAATGTATTAATAATGCCATCAGAATTGCAACCAAAGGACAGGATATTAATACGTAGATGGCTATAAGTAATTGTAAATCATTCAAAATAAATGCCATGATCATTAGATTGTATACAGGTGTTACTATAATGATTTTGTTAATGGTGATCAGCAACCAGATATTGATAATGTGGAAGTTACCGCCTTTTGCCTTGGCATGACTTCTCACTTTTTTGCTGACAAAACAAATGCAGAGTACAGTAACTTTAAAATAGTGGTCAAGAGGCAAGTTTGAGCTCAAGATTTTTTTTATGTAGATAATTTTCATTACTAAAACATCTAATTCAAGAGTTCACACTTACAAATAAATCAGATAGAATAAATGGTATACATATTTGGCGTGCTGTCCGAGGAGAGGGCTATTCCTTGCTGTCCATATTCCTGGCTGTGGAACGAACAAGTCAAGAGTGAGGTGTTAGGGTGGTGGAGGGATGCTGAAAAACTGTCAAGGAATATTGGTCAGTTGACTGAGTGCATATATATGCTTCCTTTCATGATGGGATAGACATGATGATTGTTGATGACAAGTTAATTGGATTGATTATTTGAACGTGCTCCTCTCAAACTTTCTTTAATGAAACATTATTTGCCAGATTTCCAGTGTCCTAACTAAAATTAATATGGCGGGACAACTAAAAATCTTTAAAGTTATTTTTCTCAGTTCCACACTCTAGCGCGTTAGGGTCTTTTGCCTTTGTAGGGCAGAAATGCCCTCACTTATATAGTGAAATATTACCAACCAGTGAGGACATTTTTCTATTTTTCACTAGTTAAAAAGGCTTATAAATCGGCTAAAACTTGTTTTTATTTAAATCTAGTGTTTTGCATGTTTCTGTGAGGGTAAGTTTTAGGGTAGGTGTTGGTTAGGCCTTAGGAAAAACCATTAACCTGATATAAAATCAATGGAAGTCTATACAATGTCCTCACTAATATAGTGAAACAAACGTGTGTGTGTGTATGATGGTTTGGCAGAGTCACTGTGCACCATCAGCACCATCAGCTTAATGAAGCCTTGAAATCACAGAGGAGCAAGAGAGCAGTAAGAAATGTGACAGAGACTGACCATGAGTAAAGGCAGATGGGGGAAGGATTGCATTCAAATGAACACGCGATGCCCTTGGGTTCTGCCGACGCGGCAGTTTCTCCTGTCCAGAAATCCAGGGGAGAAGTCGATTTGGTTTTCAATCTCTCTCATGACGAAGGGCAGCAGATTAATCGTTTCCCATTTGATTGACAACACTCAATAAATGTGGCAGACAGCAGTGTCATTGTTCTACGTGTGAGTCAGGGGTGTCCAATCTTGTTTTAACCCTCTGGGGTCTGAGGTGTTTTTTGGGCCCTGGTGGTGGTTTTACATGCCCTGACATTTGTGCTTATTTCTGTTACTTATAACATTGTTATGGCTAACGTCTGATTGCACTGTATTTAGCACAAGCTCTGCTACAATAATATTTGAGGAGCATGTATGTCAAATGTTGTAAGTTTTGAGAAAATGCGTGGTTTGTAAAAAATAAATCATAAAAAAATATATATTTTAAGTCACTGAAAAAAGGCCAAATAACCCATATGGATATTTGTTCAAAAGGCTTTTGAAAACTGCCACTCTTCACATAAAACAATATTGTGGCAAGCAGGACGGGGCCAAAAACCGAGAGAGAGCGGCGTGAGGCCACTGGCGTGAATGATAATGAGCGACACCTGCGAGCTGCACTGGTCTTGTATCTCTCATGGAGGAGCATCGAAAGCATAAAAGGAAGAGCGACGACAGTGAAGGACGAGAGAGAACCAGGCCAGGGGGCTGTTCCATAAAACAAGATTAGAATACAAGCCAGACTTATTTTGGTTAGTCAGACTTATTGTCGGTTGATTCTGTTTCATAAAGCAAACTTAAAATAGTTAAAACTCAGTTACCCTGGCAACTTATGCTGGGAAACTAGCCTGGTCCAGGGCAGGCTAACTGTCAGGCTAAGCCTCAGTTGTTGCACAGATCCTCTAACACTGACCACACAGATCCTCTAACACTGACCAATAGGAACACAATGACTGACAATCTCTCATACCATTATTTGACTTTATTAACCACTATAAGTCCAAAAATAAATATACAGTAAAGAAAATCAACTTAAATAAGGCTACAATGATAAATTAGACAATATAGACCTACAAACATATATATGTCAGGGTTTATATACATATATAAATATAAATATATATATATATATATATATATATATATACATATATATCCTACAGGTTTTATTTTCTTACTGGCTGAATGTTTTGTGATTTAATTAGATAGTTTTAAAAATGTATGAAACAGAACATTTAAAATAAATAATTACAAAAGCACAGTATACATTTAAACTGGTAAGATGAATCTGAGCTTAGTAATTGCTATATTAACCTACACTTGATTTACCCCATTACAATAGTCCCTTTACAGTTATTTATATCATAAAAATACACTAAATTGTGGGTTTAAAATTCTAAATAAGGCACATCTAATGTCCAACAACCAATATTTTAGCATTTATATTTTATGTACTTTATTATGTCTTTCAATTCAAATACATTTCACAATTATACAAATGGACAGTTCCTTTAAAGACATAATATTTCCCCCCAATAAATCTTATTTTTCCTTCTACTTTTTTCTTTTGTGATAATACCCACCAACACATAAAAACAATTAGAACAACAACCATTAAGTACATAGTTAGACACTTTTACATATGACCAAAATCAAACATTCACATATTTATATCAAACTCTTATAATGACACATAATTCATAATAAGTTATTAAAGTAATATTATTTAAATATCAAATATTAAATAAGTAAATAAATAAAATAACAAATAACTAGAATTAAGGGAGGGAAGGTTATTTAGTTATAGGCTAATGTATTCCTTTATTTTATGGAATATTCTTTGATTTTAGAGTTGCACATATCTTTTCAAAATGTATAATTTTGCTCTTAATTTCATGTTATCCTCTCCATAATAAACTGTATAAACTAAATCTAACCAAACCTTATTGCTTTCTCCAAAAAAAAAAAAAAGATTGCTTTAAAAGCTGTAATTCCTAGCATTCTAATTAAATAAGTATAAGTCATCTTTTTTAAGAAGCTTAGGTCCTAAACCCAAAACTATATTTTGTATCTTTATTATATTTGGTTTCTTAAAAAATAATAATTCCCTGAATTAGGCCTATTTCTGTTCAATTGTTTTATTATAAGTATAAAATGAGTGTAATGAGATATAAGTTCACTGCAACTGATCCAACATCCTAAAGATACATTATTTTAATCAGAAGATATTTCTGGTGTTATAAAATATCGCATAGCCTATTAATTAAGCAAAATGTATATTAGTCAGAATTATTGCGCTCCTATTTGTCGCGCATGCGCGCAGCAGCGCTCGTTCAATGTGAAGATTACAGCAAAATGTAACTATTTGCACGACTTTCTAAGATTTTCAGATGGAGAATATTCCTGTGAAATGTAAGTTTAGCAAACACCATGTCTCAAACACATAAAACAGCACAAAATATATGCAGTTTGGTGGTGGATCGATTTGATCTATGATCGATCTCCAGGGCTGCTTAAGAAACGCGTGCACACGCAGTTATCTAGACTAGATAAACCTGGATCAAATTAGTGGGATTGCGTGAACTTGAATTACCTTTTATGAAACCGCTTTAGCCCCAACTTATTTGTTAGGTTTATTCAAGTCGGGTTTTGGAGTTTAATCCCCGCTTTTCTTAGCATCTTTTATGGAACAGCCCCCTGGACATTTACGTTATGTTTTGTTTATGTGTTGTTCTGTTGTTTAACACTAGAACTATCGGAATTCCAAAACTACTAGAACGATCATAGCGGTCATTTTGCCCGTTCATACTTTGACATTCATATGGCCATACTGAACGTAATTTTCGTCATGTCATATCTACATTGGAACCTTCTTTTTATGTTTTCCAATGAAGCTTTTAATTCCTGTCATCATGTTATGACGCTATCGCTCTTAAAACAAGCACAAAAGAAAGATTGCCCCGATAGGTGCTGCCTCTCTATGCGAGGAAAGCCCTTATATTTTAACCCTTTCACATGTATAATCACACCGGTGTGATCAGTCTTGGCTGGTCCCTGGAGCGTACGATCACACCGGTGTGATTAGAACGGTCAGTGCATCACATGATCAACTGGTAAATTCAAACGTGCTTTGGAGCGTTGGCTGGCGCTGAGCCAGAGACATACGCGCTCAGTGCTTGTCATATGTCACAACTATTCAGTGTTTTCAACCACATAATGGTTATTTTAGGTTTTAGACATTTAAGAATCACTTAAAGGTCCCATGACATGAAATTTTCACTTTCTGATGTGTTTTAACATTAATATGAGTTCCCCTTGCCTGTATATGGTCCCCAAGTTTCTAGAAATTTCAAGCGGTGTAAATTGAGTTTTTGCTATCTTTCTCTGCCTTTGAGAAAGTGGAAGCTCAATCGGGCTGATCTTGAATCTCCTCCTTATGACGTCATAAGAATAAATGTTACCTCCCCTTTCTCCGCTTTGCCCGCCCAGAGAATATTTCCCGTTCATGAGAAAATTAGCTAGGAAGTAGGAACGCGTGCGCACGATTTTAGTTTGTCTACGAGATTTATCATGGCTTTTGAGCGAGTGAAGCATAATAATTGCTCAATAATTGGATGTACAAATGAATACCGAAGCCTTTTTTTAGTTCCTTCATCCAAGTCCCAGAAGAACCACACTGTAAAAAATTATTCCGTAAAAAAACGGATAATGTACTGGCAGAAAATTACCAGGACATTTTCCGTTAAATTACGGACAGTTCCTTCACCTCTAAAACGGAAAATTCTGTATATTAACAGTACATTTTCTGTACTATTAATGGATAATCCTTATACAGAAATTTCTATATTTATAGAAATTTTATAGCATATATTTTGGTAGCAAATAATTCAAGAACCATATATACAAATTGAACATGGTTTATTTTTGTACAAATATTCATGTAAACATTCTTAAATGCATTCAATGAGTAAAGATATATACATATATATGACAAATGAAACAATGTACAAAGACCCATTAAAAAGTGCTTGTATTGTGGAATAAGTTTAGACATTAAACAAACAAGAGACAATTAAAAAAAGAAAACATGAGCAGGTACTTGCACAATATTGGTGTTGCACCAAATAGCTCACAAAATTCTTTGAAAAAAAAACTGTGAAAGTCAAGATTCAAAACATTTTCAAATACAATACAGAAAGAAACAAAAACAAAAGGAATACGAATACAGGTCTGCTGCTTTTATCATTAAAAATAGCTTTAGACTTAGTCAATAGTAGAGTGAAATGTTAGTGTTAATGCCATTTTTCTGTAAGAGAACACCATATTCCTTAGTGTTAGTTCACCAAAAAATTGTAATTCTCATTAATTACTCACGCTCATGTTGTTCCACACCCCACAAGACTTCCATTCGTCTCCATAACAAAAATTAAGATCTTTTTGAGGAAATCTGAGATATTTCTGTCCCTCCATTGACATCTTACGCAACTACCAATTTCAAGGTTCAGAAAGGTATACAGACATAAATGTAATCCATGTGACTCCAGTGGTTTAACCTCAAATTTATGAAGTGGCACAAATGTTTTGTGTGGAAAAAAAAAAAAAAAACATCTTTTCTCACAAAATATAGATCGCTGACACGCGATCACAAGAGCGCCACAATACATGCGTGCTGCTGACCCAGCAGGGTAAGAATGCATGGGGGGTGAGAACACAAGCCACTGAGATGCTCATGTGAATGTATCAAAATATTGTGACAAAAGACAATTTGTTTTGTTTTTCCACACACAAAGCATTTGCATCGCTTTTTTGGGGGGGTTAAACCAATGAAAATAAATAGATTACACCGTGTTCTAACTACATGCAACACACGATAAAAGGTATATTTTCCATGTCAATCAGAGTTTTTGTCCTAACCAGTGACACGTGACGATTCGATTTTAGAAACGGTTTCTATTTTTCTGCGACATTGCAGCTGGAACACAGAAAAAAAAAAAAAAACTGTCAACTCATTGTGAACAAACAAGTGTATTCTATGACAAAGATTGTTTCAGTCACTCAGTTGTTTAAATGGTGTAATATTTATTCATTTGATTATGTACTTTGACTGCTGTGCACTTGCCAAAAGAACCTGTCCACACACTGTTCTGATTGGCTGTGGTTTTTAACTGTTTTTGTCGCTTTACATGGTCACGACGCATTTCACTTTACATGGTCACGACGCATTTCACTTTACATGGTCACGACGCATTTCGCTTTACATGGTCACGACGCATTTGGTGTGGACAGAAAAACAGCTTGTTGCTAGAATCTTATCGCATCTGGTTAGGACAGCGTGTTACTTTAATGATGTCTTTACTACCTTTCTTGAGCTTGAAAGTGGTAGTTGCGTAAGCTGTCAACAGAGGAAGAGAAAGCTCTCAGATTTCATTAAAAAAATCTTCATTTTTGTTCTGAAGATAAACTAAAGTCTTGCAGGGTTGGAACATCAGGAGGGTGAGTAATAAATTACATTATTTTAATTTTGGAGTGAACAACTTGCGTGAAAAACTTTCCTTCTTCGGTATGTTCAGTTAAAGGTCCATTTTGAGATTTGACAAAAGCTTAAAGGGATAGTTCACTTTGAAATTAAATATTTGTATGTTTTAGCTTACCTGAAGTGCATCCAAGATGTAGGTGTCTTTGTCTCCGCAGTAGTTAAAATTTTTATATTTTTAGGTCAAACCGTTCTTGTCTGTCAGTCATATAATGCAGGTATATAGGTACTGTCTCCAAAAGCATGCAGCGATGTCTCTAATAGCATGCAGAGAAAAGTCCAAATTAAAAAATACCCCATCGCAAGTGCACATTGACGGCCTAAGACACAAAACAAGCGGTTTGTGTGATGAAACGAACAGTATTTATATCGTTTTTATCTCTTTTACACAACCACGTCCATCCGATCTGTTTACTTAGTCTGCGCAAGCGCCGGAAGGCTCTGGAAGTGATCTCTCGTGTGCGTTTACACCAGAACCTATGCACAGAACAGAGATTGTAGGTAGGACGGCTAATAGAAATGGTACTAGTTTGCGCTTATCCGGGATGTTTAAACCGATGTAAAAAAAAAAAAAAGATTTACGTAAGCTCGCGCGAACTCATCCGGGAGATCACTTCGGAGCATTCCGGCGCTTAACATCGCTTGCGCAGACTAAGTAAACAGATCACCTGGACGTGGTTGTGTAAAAGAGATAAAAATGATATAAATACTGTTCGTTTTATCACACAAACCGCTTGTTTCGTGTCATCAATGTGCACTTACGATGGGGAATTTTTTAATTTGGACTTTTCTCTGCATGCTATTAGAGACATCGCTGCATGCTTTTGGAGACAGTGCCTATAAACCTGCATTATATGACTGACAAGAACAGTTTGACCTAAAAATATCAAAATTGAAAGTACTGCGGAGGCAAAGACACCGACATCTTGGATGCACTTCAGGTAAGCTAAAACACACCAAAATTTAATTTCAAAGTGAACTATTCCTTTAAACTTTACATTTCAGTTGTTCATACAGGAACTTCAGCAGTCTTGGAGGAATGTGTAGACGTTTCCTTCATCTCAGCCTTTTCGACCTTCATTCAGGATTTCTGCACAGGAAAGTTGCATATGAAGAAAATAAAATTATGTTTTTAGCTACACATGAAATTAAATGAAGGAAATTGAACTACAAAGTATCATGCAGACCAGGTTGAGGTTGAAAAACAATCGTACAGTATTTTACGTTCGTTAAATTATCAACTGCCATCCCTAATTCTTTCATATTCAAACACTGTATAAATGCTAAGACTTCTGTTTTCAGTGGACTCCAATTGCATGTTATGTTAGCTTGTCTGCTCAACTATACCTTATATGTTTCATTATTTTCAATTATATAAACAGTGACAACAACATGCTCTATAAATAATTTCATTAAAAATGTGTTGCTTACCTTTATGAACTCCAGGATAAGTGCCATTTTGTAGCTCACTGCCTCAATAGGGTAGGAGATGTGGTCAATAATAACTTATTGAATGACAGCAATCCTGAAAGCCCATCACCTTAAACAAATAAGATATTACTAAATGAAAAACATAACACGATCACTTCAGAAAACTGCTCCAAAAACAGTTGTTTAAATCTTCCTTTTACAATGTTTTTCTACTGACCTATAAGCATAAATATCTTTGAAGGGGGTATTCAGCAACCAACTTTTTCTATAAACATTTTTCCTCAGACTTTAAATGTAAATGTGTTTTGCCAATATTGAGTACTCATAATGATTAATAATTAAAAAATACAATTAAAACAAAATACAAACCCATAAGGAGCATGCAGGGTGGTGCTTGGGATGCACAGTAACTTACATCAGGAAAGTTCTGTCAATAGATAAGAAAACAACAGAAACTATGAAACAAACTATAATAAAGTATAATAGCAGTCATGTTAAATGTAAATTAATCTGTCAAGGTCATTATTAGGGGTTTAAAGTCATATAATATGTGTCGTGTGTGTGTATAATGTCTGTGTGTCCTCTAAAACAAAAACAAGACAATAAAAAGTCTAACGTAAACACAACATTAACGTACCTCATTTGGCAGAAAATGTGTTGTCCTTGATCCAGCTGTAACGTCTTCAAGCCTTTTAACGTTAAATAAAGTCTTAAATGGCCTTTCCTTTTCTCGACGATTCATCAGGTAGCTTTTGTTTGAAGCCATTAACGTTAGCTGCTAAACTGCTCCAAAAACACGAGTAACGTCACTGCACTTTATCCTGGTTAACGGGTGCGCTCGGCACGAAATAAACCATTATAAAATATCACCGATAAAATAAAAGCCAATAAACCAGTTACAACGAGGACACTATAACACATACAACCAGGGGAACTTCCACGAGTGTGAAATAAATATTTCAATGTGTAACGATAAGCATAAAATGATAAACGCGACGGCTCCGACATTCATTTGCCTAACAAGCCGGATGGCAACTAAATAACGTTACGTAAACAGCTTATTTGACATTTAGCTAAATATAATTTTCGGTTTTTACCACAGAAGTGTCAGAATAACTTCCACACATCCGATATCCGACTTTAAAAAGCAACTTTGGCCGCGGTCATCTGCGTGTGTAATGGCGCTTGCGTCTCAAACTTTTCGCGCCGATCAGGTTCTAGTTCCCACAATGCAACGCGTAATTCAAAATACGGGTAAAAGTCCTGTAAAAGACAAATACGGAAAATTCCTTCAAATTAATATGGTACATTGTACCGGATTTTTATGGATTTTTTTTACAGTGCAGTGGATTAATTTCATTTTCTCTGGAAATGCGCCAACACAACTCTCCAAAGTTTTGCATGTCTGCGGCAAATAAAATAAATCGAGCTACCAAGCAACACTTTCTGATGTGTAATTGTTCAAGTTCAGACAGGTAATCTGTCTCTCAAAATCGTTCAATACTACTGTTTATGCATCAGTAATCAAGCCAGTGACTAACATATCAACTTCACATCGTTTCTTTTAGTAGGATGAAAATAATCTTATTTAACCCTATGGAGTCGGCAAACGTGCGGGCGCGTTTTGCTGTTTTTTTTTTTTTTTGTACATAGCAGCAACATATACTTAAAATACTCCGTCATGTATGGTCATACAGACTTAAGAAATATGAAAAAAATAATCTGTGAGATGTCTACTTTTGTATGTGTCCACTTACAATCTAAACAAAACGTTGTGCTTTTGTAAAATAAAGAAAATAAACAGGGTGTGCTTTCTGCCTCTCCATCTCGTGAACTTTTTTTTCTTGAGCACGTCTCTAAACATAAACAAAACTCAGCGAATACTTGTCACATATTTATGAGCTCTATATATTTATAAACATTTAAGTATGTACTTTTAAATGACCTGATTCAAAAAGAAAACAAAGTAATTTGAGTGTTTCTCAAACCTTTGCTCATTATTTTTAATGTGACCACACCCACAAAATATATAGACATGCAAATCGCGCTCACCTCAAAAACAATGCACCCTAACCTCATCAGTCCTCTGCTGTTTGCCGAGTTTGGAAGACGCGTGTGAGCTTATTGGATTTATATCCGAAGAAGAAGAATGTGATTTGAAGACAAAGATTTTAAGGTAAGAAATAATTCTGAATTATATTAGTTAGTGTTATTGTTGCATAAACTTCACATTCTGCGGGTCCATCGCTTCAGTAAATGTTCTCTTGCACGCGCTGTCTGTTTGAGTCAGTCGTGCTGTCTGTTTGAAAAGCAAACGCATGTTTTTACTCCAATCTCATTTCATAACATCATAACAATTGTAAACATTTGAAGTAACATATGATAATCAATTATATTTTTACTCTAGTGTAGTGTTACTTAAGTGTTTAACGATTTATAGGCTGCCTAGCTGCTATAGGCTTGTTATTATTATTGTTTGCAGCACTGCACGTATATGCCTACAAGGCACAACAAGGTGTTCATTACATAGGCTATATTTTTTTTTAAATCGCAATTTTTACCCAATTTAAAAAATCTAAAAATGGATTCCCACAATCGTGCAGTCCTATAGTTTATCTTGATATCACCATGTTCACAGTTGTTTCGTTTTTGTTTTGTTTAGTTTTTTTACAGGGACCAGATGAGAGACCACTGATGGAGTCCTGCTACATGATTCTCTGTACATGTAGGCCTACATGGTAAAATGAAAAATCAAACAACATGGAAATGACAGGTATGTATGACACCTATGTTTCAAGAATGGCACAAAGGTGTGATCAGTGTGTTCAATAATGTGCTTTTTTGTCCTTTTTTGTGTATCTTTGGATTATGTTGTGTTGTAAATAATTCCCAAAAAGCCATTATTTTTTAAATGCAGTCATTCTTTGTGCCTCATAATGATAGTGCCTGAGAGCTCCTAATAGGGCCATTATGGGAGGGTCTTTGTCTTTCTCAGGTGTGAAACACTTAATATGCATGGGTGGTTAACGCCTCCTCGCATACAGCTTTCTTACACAAAACATGTCTTACAAATTTTAAATCAATATATTGTCTTATCTGAATGAGTATACAAGTAACAGAAATAAGCGCAAATGTCAGAGCATGTCAGAACACCTCCGGGACCCAGAAAACACTTCAGACCCCAGAGGGTTAAATTGTGAATACATTATATACAGAAAGCGATCAAAGAACAATCTTTCCACACAGTAGACTTGTAGTCAAGACCGCCTAAACCGAGACCAAGACACTACCAAGACCAGAGAGTATCGAGACCAAGACAAGACCAAGTCGAGACCGGAGGGAACAAAAACAGAGTAGTGTTGAAGCTAAGCAATAACTTGTATGAATTCAAGAACAACATCATACTAGGGTTCAGCCGCAGTTTACATTCAATACATATTAGACGGTAAAACTTCAACTACACAGGCAGAACAATACAGAGACAGACCATGTCATGTGTGTGACTGTGAGCTCACTGTAAATGTTTTTGCAGACTGGGTGAGATCAACTATGTGTAGCAATTGCATGACGGCTGTTACTGCACTATTAGAGGATTGAGACTCCCTTAACTTTTGTGTACTGTTGAGGACTGACATGACTGGTACTGACTGGTTCATCTGACAAAACAACAAACACCTCCAACACCATCTTGCTCCTCCAACAACTGTCTAAAGAATGAGAAATATGTAACCATTTGAAATTATACCAAATGAGTAGATGAAATCGTAACATCAAATTAAAGATACTCAATTATAAACTTGGATTAGGCCTAATGTTTAGTCAACACAACAGAGATCTGCAGATGCTATTTAAAAGACCATTTATTTAGTCTAACACCATCTTAAATACAATACTGTAATCAAACAACACACACACACACACACACACTGTTGGCGGTGCACTCAAAGTCATCTGTCAGTTGTGCAGTTACCCAAAATCTCCTGAATGAAGTTAAAACCCATCATGTCACTGATATGTGTTTTTTAAATGATTAAGTGATCAAAGTGCTTGTTGCCGCTGCGATCAGTGGCGCGGATACAGTGTTCTCTCGTGTGGCTCGCGCACACGGCGCACTGTCTTCACTCGGACGCGCGCTTCAATCCGTTGTGGATACTCTCTATTCGTTCTGGTGAAATCACAAAACAATGCACACAAACGTGTCCCTGCTTCTATACAACCACTGAAGAACATAATCGGTTTTGATGAGAGAAAAAAACTATTCGAGAAAAAAATAACTATCCGAGTGCGGATTAGAACCCAGACCCTCTGACACGATTGGTGAAAGTTCTACCACTGAACCATTAAAATATACTTTGTTCAAATAGGCGAAACGGCTATGTCACAAAAAGTGCATTTGAAGGGCACGAAATAATAATAATTTTGCATTATCGAACGTTGCGTCGTCGTGGATATAGTATTGTGTATTGCTAAATCCCCCGACCACTATGTCGGTCTGAGACAGTGAGACCTAGACAAGACCGAGAGGTCCGAGACCAAGACAAGACCAAGACCAAAGACTGTCAAGGCCGTGACAAGACCGAGACCACGTAAAAGTGGTCTCGAGACCAAGACCGGTCTCGAGACATACATCACTACCACACAGCGCGAGTTTATCTGGACACTTGCCAAACTCGTTATGAAATCAATGACGCACGTTACACTGCACAACAAAGCTCTTACTGTATTTACATCATCGTGTTTGCATTCGTGAAAGCAGAGAGAGTGCAGAAACTGCGTTGCAATGATAAGATCTTCATTCTCGCGATCAACAACAGACTGTCATCTGCTTGCTCAATGCTCATCACGGCAACATTTTATGTAATGGGAATAGATCTAAATACTTTAAAAACTTCTGACGATTCGTTAATCTCGATAGCTGTAATAGTAAAAACGTATAATAGCTGTAGTAAAAGTATTTGAGAGTTTCACATGTAATACGTAGCTATTTCATATGCAAGCATGTCAGCCAATCACAGCAGTGGCCGGTTACACTGAATCTCACACAGACACGCCAGTTCAAACAGAGCGTTCAAAGCCGAGGCTAAAATCAGGCTAGGAAAAATGCCTTTTATTTCTAAATTATGACTATTTTTGATCTAAAAACATACTAACATTATAAGGGCAACCCAGGAAACATTATAAAATAATAAAATAACCCCATGTTATGGGACCTTTTAAGTACAAAAAACAATGCATTTGAGTTTGTAAAATACACACTGATGTCTATGGAAGCGGCAATAATAATCCTTTATATCATAAAAAGACGACAGGTTTTATTCATATCAGATACACATTGTTTGACGTGTTGTAAATCTAACAGATCCGATTCTCTGAACTGTGGCACAAACTAACATGGTTCCGCGCATACAGCTCAACTAACGCAATCGTTTTAAAGGTGTTTATACAACAAAACACATCCACATGCACATATTTGACAATCGGAATCAGTGTTTCATACTATAGTTAATAAATGTGTGAATATTTTGAATAAAAAAGGAAAAATTACATAAAAGCAGATCATTCATTCATTCATTCAGCGCTGTGTTATGGTTGAGCTGTGTCATGTGACAAGCAATGACGCGTCACCATGGAAACAATAAAGTGACAGATTCAAAATAACGGTCGCCTTGAAAAACTCAGCTGGGGCTCAGTTAGAATATTTTAAAATTATGTGTGAAAGGGTTAAATTAAATATAGCCTATGAATCAATAATCAAGCCCGCTACATGACTATTGCCACATAAGTAAATAATAACCGGCTGGATGTACATTATCCCTCACATATTACAGTTTTTACTATATTTTTGATCCAATAAATGCAGCCATGGTGAGATTAAGAGACTTCTTTCAAAATCATTAAAAAAATCTGAGTGACCCATAACTTTTGAAATTGAGTGTATATAACAGTTCTCACAAAACAACAAAAATATGGAATACCAAAGTGTATCATATTCATGCAAAGTGCTTTGATCAAACTTGTTGTCATTTTCTTAAAGACAGAAGCAAAAACTATCAGTCTCTAACCTTTGACCCCGTCTAAGGTCAAAGTTGCTGTTTTTTTCCATATCAGGCCAAATGGGTATTAACGTAACACCATCACTAATCCGCTGGATTTTGAACACATTTCACATAAATAATCCTGGCTTTACAAATCCTCCTTCTATAACATCTTACAATCAAACACAGGTGCCCTCGACTGAAACCAGAAAGACAATCACACAGAATTCCTTTTAAAAGGGCGGATGTTAAGCTGATATTCCCTAGACTTCATCCATGATTATACAACAACATGATCACGTGTGGCGCTTAAAAGGGATTCTTGTGTAAACCCCCCTTTTTAAAACTCTTGTTTGACAATCGGAAGAACCATGAGAGAGACACAACACAATAAAGGACAGACAACAGAGATTAGAAGGGAAGAGATGAAAATGCATTTAAAAAAAAATTATAACTGAGATGTTAAGGGGGTTATTTACCTTTATGTAATATACTAAAGAGGCCATATTATCCCCTTTTTCAAAGTCTTGATTGTGTTTTTGTGCTCTACTAGAATAAGTTTATTCTTGAATGTTCAAAAAACATTATTTCCCCCATATTTTACATTGCTGCAGCATCTCTCTTCTTAGTCTGTCAGTAACACTCTGGGGTGTTTCCTAAAATCATCGTTAGCCAACTATAGTCGTAAATAAGTTCTGTCGTTATCACGCAGAACATATTTTATCGACTTTGCTTTTCCCGAATACATAATTCTAACAGATATTCTCAAACAGTGTTTCAGTGTTGGAACTACAGCTCTCAAGCTGTGGTTAGAAGCATAGTTTCTTGTTAACCCTCTGGGGACGAATTGGGCGGTACCGCCCAAAAAGGCATACTTTTACAAATGTGCAATTATCTTCAAAACTATTAATGATAGAGAGGTGCGGTCTTTTTTGCCGTCTTCCTCAGATTCCGCTGAAAACAGTGATATCCCGTTTGTATTATACACACACTTCGCTGTTGCGCAATACCACTGCAAAAAAAGGCCAATGAAATCGATGTTGTTAGGCAAACTCCACCAATGGAAAAATTGCCGCTGGGAGGATTTTTTTTTTTACCCAATCAGAAGAAGGTTACCATGACGTATTCTAGCCAATCAGAGGACTCTAGCCTTCAACATGTGCAAACAAACAGCGTCATGTGGACGGAGAATGAGACAGATAGCGAACGGAACGGAGTATTACAGAGCGCACAGAGATCTATATAAGAGAGAGAGACAGAATAACTTAAATAGCATTATTATTGTATTGTTTTAGCACTTTTATGATGGCAAGCAGTACAAGAACAAGCTCTGGAACAATTACTGCAAAGTAAATCTGCCAGGTTGTGAGTGTGTCTGTTCTTCAGAGCAAGCAGGTCTCATTTAGTTCTGAGCAGACCGCTTTTTCACGCCTGGGACTGTTTGTAAAAAAAGTTCCTTATTTCATTGTTCTTAACACATTTGATTGAACAATGACAAATGTCTGTCAAGCAAAGGGTTTGACAAATATTTTTTTGGTTCAAAAACTGTTCACTATTGTTGTGTGAGGGGTGATTTTCAGTAAAAAATGACAAAAATCAAATTTTCGTTTTTGAAATTCTCTCGATTATTGTACATTTTTCACTCATACTTCCTTTATAAACACATTACATGCATGCTTATGTTAGCTTAGGGTCTTCTGAATCCATAGATACCAAACACATGGTGTTCCATCTCCATTACATATGGTTTATAAGCCCAAATGTAAAAATAGAGAAAACGGACCAAAAAGGGCTTAGTCCCCAAAGGGTTAAAATGACATGTGGTCTTAAACAGATTGTGCTCTTGGGCAAAATAAGCAAGCCAGCATTCATTACAATCTATTTCATTTCATTTAAATATTATGCAATTACAGTATACATTGAATGAACCTCATGTATATGGGAATAAAGTGTATGCCAAATACAGAATGTCTTTCTGTTTGTGGCATTCGAGATATGGACAGACAAAACACCGACTACGCCACCCTGGGAATTTCACCCAGGGAATGATTTTACTCCCTTATTGAAATTATATTAATACAATTAAGGACACACAGGTACACGTACAATACAGCCAAAGACGGGTTCAAATTTTGAAGAAACTACTTTTATTTCAATAATTTAAAACACTGTAAAACCATCTCTCGGGGAAGAGAACACAGAAAAAACAAAAAACAAAATAACAAACGTATAAATGCTGAGGCTTACCGATGGAGGAGAAAGGAGTCAAAGACAGTAAGAAATCCCAGGGAAAGTTCCCCAGTAAACACACAACCACACCAGTGAACACAACAGAAAATGAGAAAGTCAACAGCACACCGGAAGGGGACACTACCACCCAGACACCAACACCACCATCGGCTCTCAGTCACTGTAACAAAAACAAAGAAGAATGAAACAAGCACACACACACTCCTTTAACAAGGATTCACCAAAAAGAATAGAAAATACAGAAAATCTAAATCTTTAAATGAAAGGAACACTTATCAGAGAGTACAGACAATGACTGCCAAAACCAGCAATGGTTATAAAAGGGCAGTATAAAGAAAACTATATATATCTAAAGATATATAAATCCAGTAATCAGAAAAGAAAAGAAAAAAAGGAATCAAACAAAATATAAATACACTTATTAATCCAAATTGGAATGAACAAACAACAAGAAAACAAACTTCGTAATCAGCAAAATTATAATATAAAGCCCCAACCCCTTGAGCTATATTCAAACGTCATAAAAACAATAGCCCACATGAAACAAACGGCACATACTTTTGGCCATGCAAGCGTAATGGCCCCGTAACGTTAGTATTAAATGGAAAGACGAGCGCACAGCAATATGCTCCAATTGCTGGTACAAGGTTCAATAAATACGTATAAAACAGTAGTTCAGGGAAACCAATGGTCCAGGAAAGACAGCCGTACAGGGCAAAATAAGTGTCTTAAAGACAACCGTACAAGAAACAAACAGTGTCTGCAAAACAACCGTGAAGGCAAAACAGCAGCTAGCGAATCAGTGTTGCTGGCGACGATCTCCAGCTAAACCGGCCTCATTCCTGTTGTTTACACACAAATATTACCATTAACCCCAATTTAAAAAATGAAATGAATAATCACACATCATGGCATACATACCGATCAAGCAGCATTCATTTACACCCGAGGGAGACAGCTCAACGCGTGCCGATGTCACCGATAATGCAGTAGCGTTTATTGAATGTGCTGACTGACGAGATGGAATACTGGGCCCCGAAACGGAGATCTATGAGCGTCCAACACATAATAACCATCACTGCAGATAAGAACAATATATTCACATGGAGGCAACGACGCCGCTACCCTACCTGTTGCACAGCAGAGCACACGGAGAGAGCGACCCGGAAGCACAACACAACTTCCGTCACTGACGAGCAAGAGAGAGCGTTAGAAAGACTACTCGCGATATTTATAGGACGGAGCCTCACATGGGGATTGGCCAAAAGTACGCCAGTTACACATTACGTATTAATTAATACTGCTACATGTTGTTTGTTTAAATTAACTATAATCCCAGTCAATAATTTGATGTCTCTCGCAAAAAAAAAAAAAAATCTTGTTTTTTTTTGTATTTGAAGGATGCATTCAGATTCTGGTGTTGTTTTGGTGACTCCTTTTAAAATGCCATTTTCACAAGATGTAAAATAAATCTCTTATGTCCCCAGAGAGAGAGTGTGTGTGTGTGTGTGTGTGTGTGTGTGTGTGTGTGTGTGTGTGTGTGTGTGTGTGTGAAGTTTTAGCACAAAATACTCCACAGATATTGTTTATATAGCATGTTAAAGTTGTCACTTTTTGAGGGTTTAACCTAGGGTTTGCAAAAACGCACTGTTTTGTGCCTGGCCCTTTAAATGCAAATGAGCTGCTGCAGAGGGCGGGGTTTCAATAGCTCATGTGTGTTAGCAGCTGCGATTACCTCAAGCAGACACACTAAAATGACATAAACTGTTGTCTTTAATGTTAAAATGGAGTCAGACAAAGATGGAGAGACTCAAGAAGTGACATGTAGAAAGCAACAGGACGTCTCTGAAAGGTTAGTTGATGAATTTATGTTGCTGATGTGGAGTTAACTATCTTCAATTAGGATATTCTGTCATGGTAATCTATAAATCGCTCGTATAGGAACTGTTGTGAGAATGCACACATAGTGACTTTCTATTGCATGTGAAAAGATGGATGGTAAAGTTTGAGCTGACTTACAAATGTACTCTTATACAACAACTTTTCCTCTTCTCAACATGGACTCCATGTTCCCGGGGGCAGGGTTTATGTACATTTTAGGGTTGCTGATGTCACTAAACCCGGAGGAATGTCGTGTAGTCTCTACCAGCTGTTTGTTGTAGTCCTTTTCTTTAAAAGCAAATATCTTCCTTTGTTTTGAACTTTGAGCGTTGTAACTTTGCAGATGTTGTTTATGCTCAAACAGCAACATTTCACTCTAACTAAAGTTAGAAAAGTGAAATCATACTTTACCACCTCTTTAACCTATATATTTTTTTTACCCTTGAAAAGACTTGATACATCCTAAAACACAGAGCAATATGTCAATGCAATGAGTTTGATTACTGGTGTGATTACTGGAGCCAGGTGATTCTACACCCAAGCTGGGAAGATGGCTGGTTCACATGTGCCAGTACTCTGCTAACACAGAGCCAGGCCACAGTGCATATTGGAATTATAATAGCATATGAGCATATGTGAATAGCAATTAAAGATCTAAAGAGACTCACCATTTATCCAGTGTAACAATTACATGCTGAGTAAATAACACAACTGTACAGCACAAACAACAGTTTGCTAACAATTCCTGCAGTATCCACATTTTTCCAGTGTTGAGAAAGAGGAAGAATAATGCCCCCCTATGGGAATAATTGAGACCCCCTTTGAACCTCTAGATTCATTGCCTGACAAGCTTCTGACTCTAAATATGTTTTTTTCTTATGGCTGTCACTTCTTCGAAAATAATTAGAGATTTGCAGGCTCGAGATTTGTCTCGCCATCCTGCCCCAGAAATGGTGAAAGCAATTTTGCATCCTCATCCTGACTACCTGCCTAAGGTTCCTTTCTCAACCATACATCCCGTCACTCTTGAGGCCTTCTGTCCTCAGCCGTTCACAATGCTGAATCAGGAGAAACTTCACAGACTGTATCCAGTTCGTGCTTTTCAGGCCTACGTCCAGCACACTAGCCAGTGGCGTAAGTCAGAGCAACAATTTGTTTGTCATGGGTGCCATAACATGGGGGTGGTCGCCACAAAACAGACAATTTCATATTGGGTGAGTGCATCACTCGTGAAACATGTATACAAAACATGCATCATGTATTGCCCTTGCTTATCAGGCGTGTGGTCAAGCTTTGCCAGTAGGCATCAGGGCTCATTCTACCAAGGGGGTAGCTTCTTCTGAGCCTTGGCGGGGGGTGTCCCCTGCAGCATATTTGTAATCCGGCAGGCTGGTCCTCTCCACACACATTCACAAGATTTTACAGTTTGGATGTTCATGCCACTCCGGGCTCACACATCCTTGAGTCAACATCACAAGCTCATGTCTGAGATCTTTTGTGTTATTGTGAGCACACACTACACAACCGTGAGAGGTCCAGACACCCCCAGTGCGGTGGCATGGGTATATTCGCAGCATTAAGTGTAGCTTTTGAAAGGGAACGTCTCAGGTAACTTGACTGTAAAAAGTGGGAACGAGATGCTGCACTTCATTGCCGCACTGAGGATGTCCGAGGACTGCTCTTCAGACAAAATTATACTTGTCTATGCATCTGTGGCACATCTAATTATAGCCTCTGATGAGCGTGCATCCCAATGATGTCTCTGTCCGAGGCTATAAACGTTCAAAGTCAATTCCATTGACGTTTTACACACATATTTCACAGCTGGTCACACAAAAAGTGTTCCCATAGCGCTGAATCAAGCACAGCATCTCGTTCCAGCCTTTTCAGGGAACAGGGTTACAGTGAAGTAACCCGATACGTTATGAAAATACTTCCATTATTTGTGACAACTATACAGAATTACACCTGAAGGATCTGGATCAGGGTTATTAAAGGGCACCTATTATGCAATTATGTTATGTTTGGGCATAAATATGTGTTGGCAGGGTGTGTACACAACCACCCTATAATTATAAAAATCCACCAAGTGCTTTTTTTAAAAATCCCCATAAATTATAAGCACTATCTCAGAACAAGCCATTCGCAGATTCTGGGCAAAGTGACATCACATTGTACAGGCCCCTCCCACAACGGTTGATGGACTATGCCATTTTAGCATAGACCTGCATTATTATCCTGCATGAGCTTTGAAGCCCCACCCTCTTCTTGAAAGGTAATTTGCATTTAAAGGGACAGACACAAAAAGTGGCAATTTTAATATGCTATAAAAAATATCTGTGATTTTGTGCTAAAACTTCATATACACACTCTGGGGACCTCAGAGACGTATTTTACATTTTGTAAAATAGCGGGTAAAATACAAAGGTGCCCTTTAAAGTAACCTTAAACAAAAACAAAACAAAAAAAATACTGTAAAAAAACTTTGTAGTTGCTAAGTTTGTAAGTTGTTATGCAGTTGCTAGGATATTTCGATATGGTTTAAAGAAATGCCCAACACTTAGTATGAGCAATAGTAGCCTAATATCAAACAAATGTAATAATGGTGGGAACATCATGTTTGATCCACACTGATGCTCCAGAGTGAAGAAAAACCTGTTACTGCTTAGAGATGCAGGATCATGGAAAGAGGCCGCCTGACCCTCGACTCACTGCGAGTTCAAAAGAGGTCAGAGTGAACATCCCACATTAACTCCAGCTCCAAGATCTGTGCTCTTATATCACATCCCATTACAGGCCTGCCAGATCTCAGAGAGGCCAAAGCCATCATCACACCTTCAGAGAGAGAGAGATACCCCTTTTTTCACCAGCAAGAACCAGGTGCTGGTTCAGAGCTAGAGAGGGGGGAGGGGGGAGGTTAATAACCTAGAGTATGATATGATCTGAAGAGGGCTGTTTTCCATCTCTTGTATGAAAATAGTCTCCACTTGAACAGCTCTTCATTTCCTGCCGAACGCTGGAGAGATGCTTCACACCGGCCTCTCTGCATTCTGCCCTCGTCAACTGAGACCACGGCCTCTCAGGAGGCTTTTAGTTCGCTCTTGTGCAAAAGATGAAGAGAGGGTGGGGCTTTCTCCTCAATAACCTTCTGTAATTGGACACAGCTGTGGGTCATCTGTCAATAAAGCTCCATGATTGAATAACCAGACCTCTGGATAATAACAGACTCCTGACATAAACATTAGAGACAGAGATAAAGAAGCAAGGGTTAAGCCTGTGTTTAAACCTTCAGAATATCGAAGTGATTTCGGTTGGTTTCAGTGTTATCAACAATCAGGACATGTGCTGTCCCTATTATCATAAGTAACATACAGCATGTTTCCCTGTGGACGTACATCTGATAGAAGGCCAGACTGTGAGGCACATTAGAAAACAAATTCAGTCCAACATCTGGCAGCCGTTAACCTGGATGGCACCTTCTAATGATGAAATCTGACCTCAGGCCTGGAGAGACAGTTCTTCTTCTCCTGTCCTTCACCAACAGTACTATAAGTGAAAAACAGGGTGAATTTAGTGATTTGGGGGCTCCAGGCATAATATAGGAATGGGGTCCTATACAATTTCACACATTTACCTGGATCATCCTTAAGGTTACTTTCTCCATTGTGATGCTTGTTGCTGCACGGCAGTGTCCCATTAGTTGTGTCCAATTTATCCATACATTTTTCCTTTACATTTTATTCTTTTGGACACTAGGTGGTGCTTTATTTTCAAATGCGCAATAAGGCAAGGCTGTAATTTTAACTTCAAAAATATATTTATTTGTATTTATTTTAACTACGCGTTCCTGCAAATTTTGCCAAACACGCCTAAAAATTAAAAATTTGGGGCCTCCCCAAATTAAATTGCATGCTGTTCTTGAACCCTTTGGAGTATATGCATGGTTTTGGTCTCTTTTGAAAGGGGACACTTTGAGGTTTGTTCCTGAACTGTCAGAATCACTCTAAGTCTGGTATTGAGTAATAGAACTTTGAACACACTAAAAAAGGTGGAAAACATTTCCGTTTTCTACATTTTCTTTTGTAAAAACATGCCAGCTGGGTATTAGGATCACAGCATGAAGCCTAACAAAACCCAGTTTAAAATTTGATAACAATACCTTGGATAATGAGTGTTTTACACATGTTTATCTAAGTTTATGTCTAGGCGCTTTTATTTTTATTTTAAATATCAAATATTTAAATATCAAAATATCAAATATTTAAATATCAAAATTATTTTGATATTACTATCAAAAGTTCAGAGGTCAGCGGCCATTTTGACATCACATTTTTCTCCATGTTTACATGTCAAACCCTCAGACGGTCTTCGGTCATTTATGACCGGAAAATTTTCTGTTTTGAATTTCTAAAAATCACAGCTTCATCGGAATGTTATGAAACTTGGTGACTTTTATGGCATTAGGTATGTGAATACAAAAAAAAAATAGTCACACTTGTGGTCTTCGGTCAAAAATGACCGACCCATAGGAAATGAATGGGAAATTTACAAAAATTCAAAAATTCTCCGCATTTTTGTGTGTACAATCCACAAATCGGACACAATCCTAAAAAAAAGTACACCGCAGGAAAGGGGGGAAACTCTACAACATCAAGAGTGCAAAACAGACACACCCACCCACACACACACACATACAAACACACTTTTAGACACATACACACCAATAAATTCAGATTACCAAAAATATGTTTTGAATTTTTAAAAATCACAGCTTCATCGGAATGTTACGAAACTTGGTGACGTTTATGGCATTATGTATGTGAACACACAAAAAAATTGAGGTCATGATCCGAGCATGTTAAGTGGTCATAAAAAAAATAGTTACACTTGTGGTCTTTGGTCAAAAATGACCCCCATAGGAAATGAATGGGAAATTGACAAAAACACTTTTTTATTTTTTAAGTACACAGCAGTAAAGGAGTGACACTCTAAAACATCTAGAGAGAAAGAAAAAAAAATAATAATTTTTTTTTATTTTTTTTTTATATATATTAAAAAATATATATTTATATTTATATTAAACATCATTATATCACTAAGCCATGATGACATATTAGGTGGATTGTGTGATTTCCACTCTAGGATAATTCTTCTAGGCTTTCTAACACAATGTTTAGGTTTGACTAATCATAATGCAAAAACGAACACTTTAAATCACTATTTCTAAAAAAATATATATCTAAAACTTGATAAGAAATAGTTTTTGAGATTGTTTAAATATATATTCAAATCCACAAAAAAAAAAAAAAAAGTAAATGTGTCCATTAAACAGCTGGGGAAGTCACATGCCTCTCCATAGAGTGCTGTTTATGCCATCTAGTGGTTACAACATGGTTCTACGCTTTCTCTCCATACTCTCACCAGATGTCGCTAATCTGCTTCAACCATTTTTTTTGAAGGCCTAGACTCTATATTAAACTAAAATACTGCATAAAATTTGTTTTTGTTTTTTTAATTTTTGTATTATTTTCAATGGCAAAAATAGACCATAAATATTGCATAAATATTAATAAATTCAATCAAATTCTCTCAAAATACAAAATTAAAAAGAAAAAATATTATAGAACAAAAATAAATTGCATTGGTTTTACTGGGATGGAGGAAATTGAATTTTTAGGTGTCCGGTCACTTCTGACCGGGAAGGCCCAGGAGGTGACTCCGAAACGAAGACCGTCTGAGGGTTAAGTTAGATCATAGAATGCGTCGAAGTTGTGATAGCTCTGTCGGCTAACTTGAAATGCTTCTACTACATTCCGTGGATGCTTATTGATATACAAATGTTTTATGGACTAAATAATTCGCGGAATTGGATTGTATAGACCCTTGACAGTGTAACCAAACCATTTTTGCTGGAATGTAATGGATCAGTGAACTAACAGAAGGCTTTCCAGTGAGTTTCTTCCAGTTTGTTGTGTTTGTTTATTTGGCTGTTGGTGGTCTGACAAATAAACAGATTGTACCCGCTGTGTTGATTTTATCCTAAAACGGTTTACATCGCTCGAATCGCAAGAAACTCAGCTTTCCAGATATATGTAGCATGTTTTGTTTTTTTAACCAGTTTAATCTCCTACACATTCCAATGGCCCGCGGGCGGGACGTCGGAACACGACAGCCTGCAACGCCACTTTTGAAAAATCCCCAGAAATGGCATACCCAAACTAAAACAGATACAGTTCATGAACCCTTTGTACTAAAAGCACAAGTATGATCTCATTTGAAAGCTGACACCTGGCACTTTATTGGAAATGTAGAATTAATTATTGTCATAATGAAAAAAAAAATGTTATGAATAGCTTCAAAGTTGTGTAAGTTATTAGAAATGTATTTTTATGAAACATCTTCATGAAAATTAAATTGAAGTTGGCACTGTAGCAATCTAGAATTGCACTCCAGCTAAAGCCACATGTCTGACCATGTTATATTTAAAATTTGAAGGTGATAAGTCTAAAACTCTGTATTTAGTTAAATGTTTTTCAAGATCATGTCAAATTACTTTATTTGAAAAATAATTTTTTAGTTTTTTAGACTCTAAAATGCAAACTTGTGTTTATTGTCATCTATAAGCATCTATTCAGTCTATTGTATCTATTGTTTTGTGGTGCAAACGAGCCCCATTCAGTGTCAGTCTCTCCTGCATTCACACCTTTCCAGTCTGCTTATGGCCCTAAATATGCTTTTCTTTTGTCTGCATTATAATGGCTAACGACTGGCTATTCACGCTGTTTCAACCCCTAATTTCTTTCATAGTTCTCACTTCCCATTTTAAACTGTATCAGATGCCTTTCTTAAATAAAGAAACTTTTCAGTAAGCATTCCTATTTAGAAAAATTCATAAAAATAACAGCTAGATGGCAGCTGCACCTAGAGAGCTAGCTAGCATGTTAGCTTAGCACACCATCAATACACGTCAATTTATGAGATTAAAACCATGTTTGTGCTCCAAACTTACTTTATAGCGCAAGTCGAGTGTTTTAAATAATATTCTGTGAGCTTATTTGGCTTCAGATAAAAAAATCAGACAGAAAATATATTATTTTATAGTATTCTGCACAGTGGCAGAGCCAGAGGGCTAGTTGGGGTGGCAATTGCCACCCCAGATGAACTCCTTGCCACCCCTGCTGTTGCCACCCCACTGAAAACATTACACTGTTTGATTTTTACGAACATTTCCCAAATCTACCAGCGGACGTGAATGCATCCTTATGCTGCACGCTTGTGTGCTGTTGCTGCTACACTTTTCATTGTCATTTCACTGCTCATTCGTGACATGCTCCAGTCCAAACGGCTCAAAAACAACGCGGCAGCACACACAGGATCGATGACGAGCGTTTTGCTATGTACAGCTTTTATTGGTATTAAATTAAACGAAGTACTGTTTTAAGGGGAATTAAGGCAGATGTTGCACTGTAGTGCTTAGCATTAATACTTCAATGAGCATTACTAGTCTCGTGAAACTGACTTACTGACTAACTGTGCGTTCACACCGGACGCAAATAGCGCATCAAATTCGCGCCTGCCGCGTCTAGTTTGACGCTTGAACATTTTGAATGCATTCGCGCGTCCAAAGCGAAATGGACGTGCGTAAAAAGCAAGCGTTTGGAGCGAAATTGGCGCGCGTCCGAGGCGAAATCCGCTTCTTCTGGGAGAGGCAAGTGCTAGGCGGGAAATTTAAAAATACGACTGTTATTGTTGTTCAGTCGGAAATCTAGTTGTTTAAAGCTCAAATCTGTAGTTTGTTTATAAAGATATAGCGCCTATTTAAAAAATTTGATCTGACTTTTCGGAGTTGTGAGATCCAGGCGATCACCGGGCGCTCGTGTAACCCGCCTGGAACAGCCTTACCTCGGCTAGTCCTCCTGACGTTTGCCGCTGGTAAACGAGAAATGTTTAAATTCACAATCTATAGCTTCGGCTCTATTATATGAAACATATAAGTTAAAATACATTAATGACTCGTTATAACGTAGGTCAAACGACTTCTTTAATTAACGTTATGTGAGTTTTTCTTTTTCTTTACTTGTTGTTCTATTTTTGCTGTATAGGCCTACTTAATATATAATTGTGTACATTTTGTTGTTCTATTATTATTCTTTAGCCTTGTTTTGACAGGTCCAAGTTTACCTCAGTTTTTGTTTACTATTGGACTTGATTAGTCCAAGGAGCACTTTGAATATTTGTTGTTCTATTTTTGCTGTATAGGCCTACTTATATAATTGTGTACATTTTGGAAAATAAACAACTTTAATTTAATCTATATACATTTTGTGGGAAATAATTTATTTTTAGTGTAATTGAAAACTTTGTATATTGACCCCCCAAAATAATACCTTGTCACCCCTTTGCCACCCCTGTTTTAAAAGTCTAGCTCCGCCACTGATTCTGCACGATGATAAAGTCTATATCGATTAGCATTACATTATAAATATAATCTATTATTATAAAAATACCTGACATGGCTCGAAGAACACAGGTAAATCAAATATCATTGCAATCATGTTTATTGTCTTCAAAACATCTTTATCTGCATGTTACAGCGATCCCTGAAAGCTTTGTTTATGTCAGTGGCGTCCTGGAATGTCACATGGTTATGGTTCTTCTTCGTATGCACCATATATGGAAAATACTGTGTATCTGGCGCCCTCAGGCTGCTGTATGGATTGAAAACACAGTACATCAGAGTACCCAGCGCGCATTATGATTACATGGACGCATTTGGATATAAATTCAATAAATATTATTCCTGTCTATAGAAATCTGATGTAAACCTATGAGAATCTATCAATATTTCTCCAAATCTGCACATTTTTGAGCCAAAAGCCCCGAGGGACGTTGTTTTGTCAAGCGTTCTCATGACGACAGCACGAGAGTTTTTTTTCTGAATGGACGCGGCTGAAGCTCATAATTCATATTAAAAGTATCGACTAATTTTTTCATTACATAAATCCTGACACAAATTAAGACATAACTGTCACTATAAGTTTCTCAGAATACAATAGTGGTCAAATACTGAAACGTGAGACTTATATCTTTTTAATGATGTATAGTTTGTCAAGGTAATAACATTAAATCTGATAGTAACTTTGAACTATATATAAAAAAAAACGCTTCAGTGCGTCCGCTAAACTCACAAGTCAAACAATATCGGTCACATCGGTGTCAGGGCAGTTTTCTAGTTCTACAACAGCTATCTCATCCTTCTGTCCAATCAACAGATTGAAAAATGAGTGACTCAAACCGGTGAGTAAGGGTCCACTGTTTAGGAAGGAATGTCCAGTTATTTGCCCAATGACACGGAAAAGGTCACTATCCAGTAAGAGCCAAGAAGTGGAAGGCACCGTGGAAGGTTTTCTTGTCCATTAACCCTCTGGGGTCAGCAAACGCGCCGGCGCGTTTTGATCGTTTTTTTAATACATAGCAGCAAAATAGACTTAAAGGTATTCTGGAAGATTTTCCAGAATTTTAGAAAAGAACCGCCCTCTCCACTTTTTTAAAAAATGCACATGCACAGCACATGCTCCCGAGAGGGTACGCCTATTAAACGTGTGCACAAGAGAGCATGCACGAGCCTGGTTCTCCTTATGCACGCTCTGTTTACAAGTTGCTGTCGGCATGGCTCATACAAGCCTTCTTTCAAAAAGAAGATTTGCACTTTTTCCACTATGTCACACATTGGAATTATCAAAAATAAACACAGAAGGTTTTATAACATTTAAAGCATGATACCTTTTATAATTTGGTCATAAGGCTACTTCAGACATTTACCGTGTCTGCGCGGTGCGTGACTTGTGCCAGGGCTAGCATCACTAATCATAGCTTACATTAACTTTTACTAGCAGTAATTTTAAATGGATTTCTCCAAATAGAATGCCAAATTTTACCTGTCGAGTAGAAACTTCGCGACTGAGGCATCAGTGGGAAGCCCAACCTGTGCTTTTAGCGCACGCCAGCATGTTAAATATTCTCCCAAAAACACTCTGGTCATGTTTCTTTTTTCAGAGGCCTTTTTCTTCTTGTCATACAATTCGTAGACACTTTTTCTCTTGCGACCCTCAGACATTTTGAAAAAACCCGGTGAGAATGGCGAGCTTGAATGAATGGCTGAAACCGTAGCTCACCACACATATACACCTGAAAGTGCGCATGCGCAGAAAGCGGAAACTACCTAGGGATGAGCACGTACGATGGCCTTATGTAAACATATCACCAGATTGATTGACAACTAGGACCAATAGTCTTGATCTACCCGGAAAAAGAAAATCTTCCACTATAGCTTTAAAATACTCGTCATTTTTGGTCATACAGACTTAAGAAATATGAAAAAATAAACTGTTAAATGTCTACTTTTTTATGTGTCCACTTACAATCGAAATAAAACATTGTGCTTTTGAAAAATAAAGAAAATAAACAGGGTGTGCTTTCTGTCTCTCCGTGAACTTTTTTTCTGGTGCACATCTCTAAACTTAAACAAAAACTATGCACCCAGGCATGAGCAATATATCTTTATAATAATTTAAGTGTGTACTTTTAAATTATCTAATTTAAAACTAAAACAAATATTCTCTGTTTATGTAATCTATATAAAAAGAGCGAGTTCTCATTTCAGCTCATTATAGGTCGTTATCTTTTAATGTGACCACGCCCACGGAGAGCGCGCGCTATTCAAACGCAAATTATCTGAGGCAATACATGCAAACATGCAAACCGGCCACATCAGCTCGATAAAACACATTACGTTTAATCAGATGAATGTACTATATCATCTTGCGAGGCTGTGAGGAATAAATCTGGGAAACTTACCTCAGAAGTGCTGGTTTCACTTAGAGGAGCAATGGATCCAGTTGAGGATTAGTAGTAAGTTTTTTATTCTTATATGCTTTGTTCTAATCGCGATATGGAATAGTATCTGTAAACCGCAAAAAGACTGTGATATGAATCACGTTTCTGTGTGTGATGAATGAACGGCATATATGCGCGCTGTTGCTACTAGTTGTGACTAGTTTTGGACACACTATAAAGTTTTTACTGTAAAATAGACATCAAATAAGCTTTTTAGCCAGTTTCTGCTCATATGTTAAATATATAGTATGTTTTGTCAAAAATAAACTCATCAACTAAGATGTTATAGTGTTTGTTCCAATGTAACGTTAGGCTATATCAAACTAATGAATCCTTAACTTTGAAATATGTATGATACTTTAAAAAAAGAAAGATTACACTTGAAATATTGTTAAAATTGTAATTGTTGTTGATTTACATGTGGACACTTTTTAATAAAATAGCAAAAATATATATTTACAAGGTAGATGTAAAATAATATTTATAGGTCAATATAAGCCTTCTCATTAAATTATTTATTATTGTTTTTTATTAGTGACATATTTGGGCAGAGGATGTATTCCAAAACTTTCTGAAAATACAGTATGATAATTAACTGCACAATTACTAGAAATGTTTACCTTTATTAAATTGTGAAGAAAAAGGAAAGTTTCCAAACAAATTCTGTAATGGCCCTTATAGCCTATTTGAACAGGATTTGTTTCCAGGTATGACTATGTACTAAAAATGTGCTTTTGACTTTCATTTATATTTGGATATATATATATATATATATTTTTTTTTTTTTTTTTTTTTCTCACATTCTTTCTTGTGTGAATGAAAGGCTCATTATGCAAGTTCATTATGCGGGTCATTGTTTTCTCAGGTGTGAACCATTTACTATTCATGATGGTGTTGGATCATCCACGCCCCTGCGCATATTGCCTTTCCAAACAAAAAGTGTTTTACAAAATTTAAATCAATGTATTGTTTTATGTGAATGACTAGACAAGATGATTTTCAGATAATTTTGAAGAAAAAACTCTAGGCGACAACATCCATTACTCAAAAGTATTGTGAACACATATTTACTATGTGTTTTGTGGTGTTATTTCAGACACTTTAATTTTAGTTTTTTTGAATAACCATGCATAAACATTATTCTCTCAAAAATACAAACATGCACGTTGCTCATATATTATATAGTAGCCCTGTTTGTGATAAATAGAGTGTAATTACACCTTTGCCATTAATGTTTATAAGCAACTGAAAAAAACACAAATGTCAGGGCATGTCAGAACATCTCAAGGACCCCAAAAACATCTTAGACCCCAGAGGGTTAAAGAACAATGTTTTACCATAGTTTTCTAGAAATTATGATTTAAAAAAAACAATATATATAGAATTGTCCAGATGCTAATAAAACAATTTTACAAAACCGTCTATCTTTATGTATCTTACATCAAAATTAAACAGGCTAATAACCATTTTAGAAATTACCAAGATTTAGGCCAAATCCGTATTGTACTCTTGACATAACAAAGGAGATAAAATTGTGTTTTACCCCATCTCCAAAGGCAGAATCACCTGTGTATAAGAGGAGAAATTTTACACAGCCAACTGTGTAGTTACATTTAATATGTAAAACAAAGGAAAAGAAAAAGGAATTCACACAGAAATGAAAATCCCATCATAATTACCTCACCCTCATATTGTTCAAAACATGTATGACTTTTTCTTCTGTGGAATTGACCGTTTCTAAAATCAAATGTTTTGCTCCAAAGAAGAAAAAAAAACACTTATTTTAAATGATATGAGGGTGAGTAAATGACTGAAACTGCACTGTACTTTTTGGCTAAATTAAACCTTACCTCCAAGTAAAACAGACAATGGACCCAGTTAGTCATTGATTTAAAAAAAAAAAAAAATCCAGTATTTCTCTCTCTCTCTTCAGGACTTTTACGGTGATCCATCTTTGCGATCCTCTTCTTCTTGCAGTACAAAACGTCTAAATATGTAAGCACCATGGTTCAAATCAGTTCTCCAGTCTGCAAAATGTGTATATGGCTATATCTGTAGTATTACATAAAAAATGCAGAAAAATAAAATGTTTATTTGCAAGTTTTATGATGTATGTTCATAAAAAGACCTCCAGTATCCTCACTGCTGAATTTCAAATCTCTGCTATCTAGCCTCCTGCTACTCGTCCCATCAAAAGCCAGTGCATGACGCTGCTCTCTGCTGCTATGACTCCTTTCTGAAACTTACTCATCATGCTCTTGTCTGCTGCTACAGGTCTCTTCTCAGTGTTGCCAGATGTACGATAATTATCGTATTTGTACGATAATTTTGACCTCTGTACGATGTACGATCAATAATGAAAAATATCACATAATTTACGATAATTTCAGAGTTTTCAGTCGTTCGTCCAGACACACATCCTACCGCTTCTCTGCCTGCACGCAAGCACGTAGCTATACACACACACACAGGCACCACATGGTGTCGCCCGCTGCCCGCACATCAACACTACTACAGTTTTGCCGAAGAAGACAGTTCAGTTTAGATCAGTTTAACAAAACAAATCAGTAACGTGCTAAAAAAATTAGTTCAGAAAGGGAAGGTGAGGACAGTGGAGGGGCGAAGATAATTATGGTCTAGTTCAAAATGTGGACTGTCGGCATCTTTTGCACTTTGGCAAAAAAAAGTTAGGTAGCCAGACATCCTCCAGTTAGTGTGAGCGTATTACACAGCTTGTTTAAATTGGCTGTAAAATTATTTTGAAAATAAAATTGTTGGAAAATTGCTATATTTTATGCATTTTTGTTCGTGCACGATAATGAAAAAAAAAAGAAGATAATTTTGAGGTTTTGGTACGATACTTTGACATTTCTAATCTGGCAACACTGTACCTTGTCACTGACTTCAAGATCAATAATCTCCTGCCTGTCACAGCTTTGACCTCTGCTGTTTTCATCCCTTTCAATGCTCTTCTGTTTTGCTGACCTATTTTTTAGAAGACAATTTCTGTTATATGACAAAAAAGAGAGCATAAAATTAACTGTGACAACATATGTTGCTAAACACAAGAATCAAGAAAACATGTTCAATATAACAAATCAGTTTTGCATTTATATAGTACTGTACATAATGTACACTTTCAAAGCAGCTAACAAACATATTGTGGTACTAATTCCATAGGTCATCCATTTACTATATACATTTCTCCACGTAGTCCTGGATTTCTGCTTGGCTAAAAGTTTCATCACAGTAAATGCACTGTACAGGGGGCCCATATCCACATTTAGGTTTACACGATTCCTTAAAACAAGCAGTGTAAAAACTGTCACCACCATTTTCAAACTCATGTACTGCATTGCTTGTGGCCTTTATGGTTACATACCATGCAAAGGTCTTTCTGAAGAGGCCTTACACAATTGCTGCATGTATTCCAATGGTGTCTTGAAGATAATGCGGTGTATATATACCCTTTTGATGGACGGGACGACTTGCAAAGTTTTTGTCCTCGTACCATATGGTCTGAGCAATTCAAACCCCCCACAATCTTTCATTTTTGGAAACTCCATAAGTAATGTGGACTTGAATTCTTCAGATGTGCAGTGCTTATCAGGCGAAAATGAATCCATTTTTTTCCAGAGAAAAAAAAAATGACAACCATGTTAACTGACATATTTAGAAGGAAAACCAACAACAGTATTTACAGTACAGACACACTCACAGCAGACATTTAACGATCTAGCCAACTGTCTAAACTGAATTATACACGCAGACACTAAAGCAGAAGTTTTTCACAGCTGATTTTTTATTTGGTTTTATATAGCTTCAATATATATTTTTAACATGAAACACCTTGTGACAGCTAGATATGCCATCTATCGGCATAGTGGGTGATAATGTCTGGCTATAATTGTTGTAGAATTGTGTTACCGGTACTAAGATTTGTTTGACAACACACAATCGAATACATGAATGAACCTCATCGATTATGGTCTAGTCTAACATCTTAAGATGGCCTACTTGCAGTCTGGTTTGTGTTGTTCTCCTCTCGTTCCAATGCTGCGGCAGCTTACCGCAAAAGCTGACTTACAGATTTCTCCATGACTTTTCTCAATTACAATATGATCACATTTCAATAACTTTATAGCACACATTCACACTCACTTAATCACCCTCATTCACACGGGGCATTGATGACGTCGCTTTACTGAAGGCGTGTCTGTAGCACTGTTACTTGAATAAGCCTCACCCACTCATTAACATAGAATTTGCATACCGGTTGTCTTTGAAACTGAAATAAGAGGAAACAAAATGACAACTAAACTTTACATTTGAATTGTGTAGCGATCAGAGGAAATTACTCACTCAATAGTTTTAATGTTCTTTTATTAACGTGAGCACCTGTGTGGCCGATGCTCTTGCCTTACACAGTCAGGCAAACCTCAAACTTCTCAGAACTCCCCTTTCTACCAACCCCACCCCCCATCACTGCACAGGCTCGTTCTTCAGAAGAACAGCCCACGCCTTAAGGGATGGGCTAAATCAAAACTAAATTAACTGAAATAATTTGCAATGTATCGTTCGCTAACAAGTATACCATTTCTGTTATCTGGGAATATGGCAGCATTGTCCCAATCAACATTTAAAGCAACTCTGGGAGCCCTTTCTTTTCTTAGGGTGTACTCACACTCGGCACGGTTGCCATGAACCAGGCCCGAGTACGATTGCCCGAAGGTCATTTTAATTCGAGCCCTGGTTTTGGCATGGGCATGGTTGTAAGCTTGCTGTGCTGGGGTTTGGGGGTCTGTAAGGGGAGTCATCAGAAATGTCTCACAGGGATAGCCTTTGTCCCCCAGCAGCACACCAGAGAACTCACCTGCGAATACAAAACATAATTCTTACAAGTACTGTACTCTTGATGTTCAATGTGCTTAAAAAAATGGGGTGGCTTACCTAGAGAGAGTCTCTGGTAAATTCTACTGGCCCGAAAGATTCTGGAGTCATGGACTGAGCCAGGCCACTTTGCCTCTAAATTTGTGATAAGGCAGTCAGCATCACAGATCATCTGTAAAAAATATATACCCTATTAAGGTCATTTAATGCACAGAATAACTATGTAGCTGACAGTAACCATAACTCATTCTTACCTGAACATTGACACTGTGGAAGGATTTCCTGTTAATATAATCTCCCTTATGTGCTCCTGAGGGGCGTTGGATACGAATATGGGTGCAATCCACTGTACCAATTACATTAGGAAAAGCTATAACACAAAATAATGAGTGTCATACTGTGACTGTGCTAATGTAAACATTTCAGCCCGATCTCATCCCAAGGCGTCATATACTGACACTTTTGACATATCGTCTACATCCAACGCACATGGCAACTTTTAGCGTCAATATGAGACGCAGATAGATATGGGCCAGAAGGCGCCTCCTAGCGGTCTAACCCTAACCCTACCCCAGACCTAAACCCGACCATAACCGAACAAAGCTCTGTGCGTGTCATATTGACGCTAAAGGGTGCCATGTGCGTTGGATGTAGGCGAAATGTCAAAAGTGTCAGTATATGACGCCCTAGGATGAGAATGCGTGGAACATTTTGTAGTAATCTGTTATTATTCGTGTTACCTGCAATCTTAGAACTCCTCCTTGATGTGGATGAATCTTCTGTGACCAGGGAAGGTGATAAATATGTGCACAAGAGATTTCAATGGCAGACTTACATTTCTTATTGTGCGGCAAATAGTGGCTTTATTGAGGTTTTCTGCATCACCGATAGAATACAAAAACATGCCACTTGCATAGAATCGCAGCGCTACGCAGACCATCTGTGGGACAGTGAGAGCATGGCTCCGTGCTGTCCTGTGCTGTATGTTTGGACCCAGGAGCCTACACAAATATCTGATGCCATCACCTGAGAATCTGTACCTCTCAGTCAGATATTCGTCTGAAAAGGCCAATGGCTCTGCCCTGCCCTATCTCGGAAGACTCTTTCATGCCTGAATGCTCGTCTGAGTATTAACTTCCTCATCAACTACATCATCCAACAAAGGGCAAGCCATTGTGAATAGGAAACACACAAATCTTTAGTCTATATATATTAGTCTACTACATATTGACCTCGTTACGGACTTAATTGAAACCACATTTGCAACTTCATGAGCCATTTCTTATTATCTCATCAACTGCAATAAAATATAATATATTGGTATTTTTTCTCATTCAACAGTACATTTCTACTCTATACTTGCATATATGTGATGCGATCTGGGAAAACCCGTCGGATGTCGCGCTGGTGAGTTTTCAGTAAGGTCTAAAAATAGATCGAATGTCAGTTTTTTGTCAAAATTGGGTTTTTATTAAATTATTATTCTATAACATCTTGTCTATCATCTCTGAATATATCTTGGGAAAATTCACTTGTTTAGTGCAGAAAAATTGCGATTTATAGTGGAAAGCTGAAAAGACTATGTCTTTCTCTTTAAGAACACGCACGGCGGAGAGGAGGTGCAAAAAAACTAAATCGCCCATTTAGCTCTCCTTCTCTTAACATTACAGAGACAGTTTCACCAATCAAAATAAACCACATAACAGAATAAAGATCCCACCAGTCCTGTGTAAACTACAACGGCACGCAAGTTTTTATGTATTTATTTTTATCCAACGTTATCGTCTGATCTGTGATGCGGAGCGGAGCATAAGAGAACAACTGAGTCTGAAGTACCTGCTCGCTTAAAAGATCTTGCTCGCCTCTCAATCGTCCAATTTCACAACGGTTTTCGCAGGATGAATTTTGAGTTTGTAAGCTTTCGAATGATACCTAATCTATGATGATTACTAAAATATGTGATATGAAAAAAAGGCAATGAAAAAAGAGTGCCAGTCGCCCCGCCAGCAGGACATGACAGTTAATTAAACCCGTTTTTCTCAAAATTCCGTTCCTGAAAATCATAGCGATCAGCCGAATTCAGATAACCATAACTTTTGTTACAGACAAACATTAAAGGGGTCATGACATGAGAAACCAAATTTGCCTTGATCTTTTGGTATATAAGAGGTCTTTGTACCATTAAAACGTCCTGCAAGTTTCATAGCTTAAGACTTCCTCCCCATTATAAACGAATCATTTATTTAATCAAGCTCTAAATACAGCTCGTTCTGGATCCATGGTAAGAAGTGACGTCACGGTACGAAGTGACGTACCAGCGTTTGCATAATGACCGCCTCCAGCCCAAGACAACTACGCTTAAAGCGCAAGACAACTACGCTCATTTCGTATCTTTGTTGCGCCCGCGCGCTGCGCGCCTCACAAGTGTTCAGTTGACGGACAGCAAGTGGGTCTGTGTACAGGGAAATTACGATGCCACGCAGATGTGCTGTTCCTGGCTGTGGACAAACAACATCTTTGAATACGCTGCGAAAGATCCAGTCGTCAGGGAAAAATGGATGCACTTTATTTTTTTGCGGACATCTCAGTCACGGCAGTGTTAATTTAAGCGTTTGTTCTATACATTTAAGGATGACTGTTTTGAGAACAAATCCCAAAATGATGCTGGCTTTGCCAGAAAACTGTTGCTCAAAGATAAGTCCGTGCCGACTATTCTGGGCTCAACAACGACGACGCAAACTGTAAGTAATGTATTTAAAACTTTAAACTACTTTTTAAATACGCTGAATCTGCAAATGTTCTGGCTGGGGGCGTTAATAATTGATGCATAGGCACTGACGTTAGCCAATCATAACAGTGGGCGTTAACACTGAACTCTTAAAGGGGAAACACCCCCAAAACAGACTGTTTGAATCAGAGGATGAGAAACAGGGTGGGAAAAGGTCATAAATGACTACATTTTAAAAGTTTTTTGTAAAAAAAACTATAGTAATACTATAATTGCACCTAAGGGAACATAATAATAAAATAAAAAAAACCCATGTTATGACCCCTTTAAAATAAATAAAAACAGATTTGGAAAGGGCTTGAACCCAGCTTTAATGTGGTATAAAAACTGTAATACGTCACATTTCACCATGTGGTGGGTTTTCCCAGATCGCATCACATATAGATATACATAGTCTATATTCTATTTCTCATATTGTATAGTATAGTTCTTTTGCACTGTGTTGGCATTCATTGTGGACAGCAAAGTAATAATTGCTCAGGAAAATCTGCTTCCCTCACTGGGTGTATGACAATAAACGCTTTAAATATCAAATAATATATATATTCATCAAACCTCTGACAATGAAATGAATAGCAGTTTTCAATAATAACTAAAATAACAGTATGCATTCTTAAATGAATGACAGTATATCTAGTATTTTAATGCAGGACCATGAAGTGACTAAAACGTACTCGGTTACTAACGTAACCTCGGTTCTCTCTAGAGAGAGGAACGAGTACTTTGTTGCCGTAGCAACGCATTGGGGAAAATCCTTTTCCACGAGAATACTGAAGCAAAAATTATCCTTAATTTTGTATCAATGTAAAACGCATTGCCACAGCATACAGACCTAGGCGAGACAGCTCGCGCGCCTATTGGCTGCTGTGCGGCAAATGCTTAAGCCAATGGAGCGAGCCCATGAGTGACGTCACACCCAATGAAGGCGCTTCGCGCCCTCCCGCGTCACGTCCCGCCGAAACGGGCGTGGCTTAGGGCTATATATTTCGCTCACAGGCTTATGAACTCTGATTTTTAAAGCGAAAGCAACCAGAGCGCATACACGGCAGGAAACGCAGTACTCGTTCCTCTCTCTAGAGAGAACCGAGGTTACGTTAGTAACCGAGTACGTTCTCTTACGAGAGATACTCTCGTACTGCGTTGCCGTAGCAACGCATTGGGGAACACCCTGTAAGATGCCGTGTGTGCAGTGATCCGACACCATAGACCCAGAGCACTGAGCTGGGGTTCATATAGTACATAATCACCTGTAGGACTCACAAAGAATCCTGAAAGAGGTGGGTTCTAACCACCATCTCCCACAAAAGTGACTGCATTTAGCAGATCAGTATAGAGATGACAGCGCTTAGCAGATCAGTATAAGTCGACTGCGCTTAGCAGATCAGTACAGAAATAACTGCTCTTAGCAGCTCAGCATAATTATGCTATAATAGACGACTGAAAAGTCAGTCTAACAAATACGGTTATTCAAACCGAAAATATCTTGGCCTGTAAGGAGGGTACCTCGAGGTTATAAAACCTGATAAATGTAGACGGTGAGGCCCAGCCTGCCGCCATACAAATATCCTGTAAGGGAAATAACAGGGAAATAACCTGCGCCCTAAACGGTGTGTTTAGGTATTTCGGAACGTAACCATGCTTAGGTTTGAGCACGACTCTGGAGTCATTAAGCCCAAATTCCATGCACGACGCGCTCACCGAGAGCGCGTGTAAGTCCCCAACGCGCTTCACTGAAGCGAGAGCCAGGAGAAACACCGTCTTGAGCGACAGGTGTTTCATATCAATCTCCTGAAGAGGCTCGAAAGGAGGACCCTTCATGGCGTCCAGCACCGTGGAAAGGTCCCAAATGGGAACTGTGGGAGGTCTGGGTGGATTAAGTCTCCTAGCTCCTTTAAGGAACCGAATGACTAAATCATTCCTTCCTATGGACTGGCCGTGTGCAGTTTCAGAGAAAGCCGCTATAGCCGCCACGTATACTTTGAGTGTGGAAGGGGATCTCCCGCTATCCAACATCTCTTGTAAGAAGGACAAAACCTCTGTTACTCCGCACTCTGGGGGTGACACGCCGCGAGTCGTGCACCAGCCAGAGAAAACTGACCATTTCGACGCATAGAGCCGTCGCGTAGACGGAGCTCTAGCTTGTGTGATCGTGTTTAACACTTCCTGAGGGAGGCCAGCGGATACCCGTTGATGGCCCACACGTGAAGGGACCATTGCTCCGGGTGAGGATGCCAAATCGAACCGTTTGCTTGAGAGAGGAGATCCCCCCTCAGAGGCACCGGCCACGGGGCGGTGCTGGCTAACTGCATCACAGCTGGGAACCAGGGATGATTCAACCAGAGTGGCGCTACTAGCAGCACTGAGCATCCCTCCTCCCTGATCCTCTCCACCACCTGAGTCAGGAGGGAGACAGGGGTAAAAGCGTACAGGGAACGGCGTGGCAGCCAGCGCGTCCTTGCTTTTTGAGAAAAATTCTAGACAGTGAGCGTTCTCTGGGGACGCAAAGAGGTCCACTTCCGCTCTGCCGAATTTCCTCCACAACAGTTGTACTGTGTGTGGGTGTAATGACCATTCTCCTGCCGGAACGCGGTTCCTGGACAGTACATCTGGTCCAACATTCAGGTGCCCTGGCACGTGCGCCGCCCTTAGTGAAAGGAGGTTGTGGCGCGCCCATACCAAAAGGCGTTTGGTCAGCCTGTATAACGACAGGGACCTGAGGCCGCCCTGGCGATTTATGTATGACACCACTGACATGCTGTCTGAACGTATCAGTACATGGCAGCCCATAATCAGGGGACGAAAGCGAGTGAGCGCTTTGCACACTGCTAACATCTCGAGGCAGTTTATGTGGAGGAGCTTTTCTCGCTCTGACCAAAGGCCAAACAGCGGTCTTGCCCTCGAGCAGCGCTCCCCATCTTGCGTTGGATGCGTCCGTAGACACCACCCTCAGACTCGAAGAAATCCCTAGGCTTACACCTGACAGGTACCAGTCTTTTGAACTCCATGGTTTCAAAGCTGCAACGCAAGCTTGATTGACCTTGAGGCGAAGCCGACCGGTGGCCCATGCTTTGCAGGGCACCCTCCCTTTGAGCCATATCTGCAGCGGGCGCATGCGCAGCAGACCCAGTTGCAGTACTGCAGATGCTGAGGCCATCAGACCTAGCATTTTCTGAAAGCTCTTTAGAGGTAGAACAGCGCCGCAGCGAAATGAGCCGACTGTGCGCTGGATGCGCAGCGCGCGCTGTTGTGACAGCTGCGCTGTCATCGACAGCGAGTTCAGTTCCAGTCCCAGAAAAGAAATATTCTGACTGGGGGATAGTGAACTCTTTTCCCAGTTTACTGTGAGACCGAGATTCTCGAGGTGACTCAGCAGCAGGGCTCTGTGCGCCACTATCTCTGAATGAGATTGGGCTAGAATGAGCCAATCGTCCAAATAGTTCAGCACTCGAACACCCTGCAGTTTGAGGGGAGCGAGTGCTGCGTCCATGCACTTCGTAAATGTACGGGGTGCTAGAGACAAGCCGAACGGCAGGACTTTGTACTGGTATGCCTGGCCCTCGAAGGCGAATCTTAAAAATCGCCTGTGACGTGACGCAATCTGTATTTGAAAATACGCGTCCTTTAGATCTACTGACACGAACCAGTCTCCTTGGCGAACGTGCGCGAGGATTTTTCTGGTCGTTAGCATTCTGAACTGGCGTTTCACAAGCGCTCTGTTCAGTTGCCTTAGATCTAGTATGGGTCTGAGACCCCCGTCTTTCTTGGGTACCAGGAAGTATCTGCTGTAAAGCCCCCCTTCGCTCTGAGCCTGAGATAAAGGTTCGATAGCCCGTTTTCTCAGAAGTTTCTGAATTTCGGCTCGAAGTAGATGTGCTACATTCGAATCTACCGAGAAACTGTAGCGAATAGCCTTCTTTTATGATGTTTATCACCCATTTTGAAACCCCGGGAAGCTTTACCCATGCATCTGCACGTGTAGCTAGGGGCTGAGTGAAAAGCGCGCTCTGATCGACTCGCGATACAGCGGCTTTCGTGAGCTGCGACATTTGCAATGTCTCGCTCGCAACATCTGAGGCCGGGGCCGCGCTTATGAAAGCGGGCAGAATGTGAAAGCTCGACCCCTCGACAGCCTTCAGGCGGGAGAGGGAGGGCTGGACGGGCTCCGTAGGAACCGTGATGCTTGTGTGGGAACGCGGGCAGTGGGGACCGGGCACGTTTACCACCTTTATAGCATCGCTCGCCGGAGCGGAGCGCCTGCACGCAGGTTTCGTTTTTACAGAAACCGTGCGATGAGCAGGAGGTAGCATTAGTGGGCACTGGGTAGTGGGCACGTGTGTTACTTTTAACGCGCAATCGAACTGAGTCGATTTTATGTGCGCGGGCCCCGTGTGTGGGGCCGTGTTTGTGTGTAGGGATGTGCACATTACAGCGGGCAGATTTACTACACAAGAAACACCATCGGCCGTGGCCGGGACACCAGAAAATGCACTCTTTAATGGATTTATCTGGGTAGCCGTGAAAACGGCTGTTGTGTGCAGGCAAGCGGCCAGTGAGACACGCCTGTTGGCTGCAATGATCGCAGGTACAGTCGCTTTGCTTGGGACTGCACGAGCGGTGAGCTTCGGTGAGGGTCCGGCCGCAGCGGGACTTGAACACCGACGCTTCCCTAGCAGTGCTAGGATGTCTTCGGGGGCTCTGGCTTCAACGCTACCTTCTGTCGCGGGCCACGCGGCGGCGACCGGAAGAGCGAGAGCGCGGTCTCGAGCTCTGGGTCTGGCGGCGCTGAGATGAGGAGCTGGGCGGCAGTCTCGGCTGTGAGCTCTGAGTGGGCGGTTTCGCATGGCCTGCTGCAGAGCTGGAGCGCTTCGGCAAGAATTGCTTCATAGCCTGGGTCGCCTTCTGCACCTCCGCATACCTGTCGGTGAAGTCCTTCACCGAAGTCCCGAAGAGGCCAGCAGGGGAGAGCGGAGCGTCGAGGAACGCGGTCCGTTCTGCTTCTGGCATGTCTGAGAGCATTAACCAGAGGTGCCTCTCAGACACGGTGATCGCCGCCATGCTGCGTCCGATGGCTTGGGCCGCAGACTTCGAAGCGCGAAGAGCCAGGTCTGTAGCGCTTCTCAGATCCGCCACACAGATCGCATCGGGTCCGTTCTCGTCCAGCTTGCGGAGGAGATCGGCCTGGAAGATCTGCAGCGTCGCCATGGAGTGCAGCGCTGACGCGGCCTGTCCGTTGGCGGCATAAGCGCGACGGAGCAGGGATGACGTCGTGCGGCAAGCCTTTGAAGGCAGCGCCATCTTAGCCCGCCGTCCAGCGGAGGGTGGGCATAAGTGGGCCGCGATAGACTCTTCGACCGGCGGGAGGGAAAGGTAACCTCTGTTTTTAGCGTCGTCGACCTCGGAGAACGCTAGGGAAACAGATGACCTCGTCCTCGTGGAATACGGGGAAATCCAAGCTCTCGCGACCTCCTCATGAAGCTCAGGAAGGAAGGGGGCGGGCTTAGAGACTGGTGTCGATTTCTCCCCGGGCAGAAAAAAGCCATCCAGTCGGTTTTTATCGGGCTGCTCGGGCGAAACCCACTCAAGGCCAAGGCTCGCCGTGGCTTGAGTGAGCACGCGCATGAGCTCCGCCTTGATGCTCGCTCTTTTTCCTTTTGGCGTGGGGGCAGGGGGCGCGAGATCCGCAGAGCTCGCCCATTCCTCGCTGCCGGAAGCCAAAACCGAGCACGAGTCCTCGTCCCTCAGCAAGTCGTCGATAGCGATGTCATCGATGCCGTCGACGGAAGCGGCGGCAATATGCGGTCACTGTCCGTCGGGTATCGACGCTGACGGCTGGACTGAGGTTCAGGGTTCCGCTGTGCGCGCCGCTTTTTACGGCGCGGCACAACAGCGGAGAACACGGGCTCCTGGAACGACGCCAGGCGAGTCCGCAGAGTCGCCAGAGGCAGTAGTTCACAGTGATGGCAGCCGCCATCCGCAAGGACGATAGCCGCGTGTTCCTCGCCCAGGCAGGAAGCGCAAATCACGTGGCGGTCCCCGTCGCTGAGCGTGGTCCGTTTTCACGAACCGCAGAGAGGCATCTTGAAGAAGACGCCGCTCTAGATACAAAAAAAGGGGGTTAAATAAATGTGAGTCGCGCCGGCGACCTCACACACACTCAACACAGTGAAAGGATATCAAGCGCCGGAACGCGCAGCTGGAAGGCGACGAAGGCGGCGGTGCCAGCAGCTTGTCGTGACTTCTCCCGCTGAGGTGCTCTCTCGACGGCGCAGCTTCTTCACTCGGATTAGCGATGAGGTGCTCTTCGCTGAAGGATTAAAAATCAGAGTTCATAAGCCTGTGAGCGAAATATATAGCCCTAAGCCACGCCCGTTTCGGTGGTGTGAAGTCACTCATGGAAATGTAAGATGCAGTTTCTTTCCAAAACACAATAAGCGCCGAACCTATTTTTAGCCTAAACGCGATACATCCTCTCGACCAATCAGAATTCGGGTGTGTTCTAAGCAATCAAAATAGGCGGCGATCTGAACAGACGTTTATTTCATTAATTCCTCAAAATGAGTGCTTTAAAGTTTACAAAACGCAGACTGGACAAAGATAATCACAAAAAAACAACAAAAGAAGATTTGCGGGAGGCGCGTTAATACCAACAATGGGATGTCAACAAAACTGCTTCCACAGGTTTCTGTCAGGCCGAGAGGCTGTCACCGGACGATCTGATTTTTATTTTATTTATTTATTACTGACTGACTTGCCTATTGAATATCATTATTTAATAATCCGTTTTTTCATGCATATGTAGTGGACAAATTGGTCCTATTTGTTACAGGTTTGACACTTTACTATCATTACTTTTTTCAGGTTTGGCACCAAATTACAATTAGCCTAAATATTGTTGTATTTAAGGACTGGTATTTGTATGAGTGTTATGTGCTGGCAGAGGCGGACAGAGTACACAGCTTTAGTACTTGAGTAAAAGTACAGATACCCCTTGATAAATTTTACTCAAGTACAAGTAAAAGTACTACAGTCAAATGTCTACTTAAGTAAAAGTACTGAAGTACTTGTTTTTAAAAGTACTTGTAGGGTATATGCCTCGGACTCTGGGTCCGTGTGAATTAGCTCAAATGATCTATAGGGAATTTTAATAACTAATCATGAATATGATTAATATTTTGCATATTACAGTTACATCAAATTATCGAAATTGAAAATGTATAGATTATATGAATAATCGATCACAACGTCTTATAATTCCTCATTCATATATCAATAATCTTATTTAATTTCGATTATGAGACAACCTTTAAGGGAAATTCATGTAATGATCAAAGAGGTGTCTGTCCCGCAAAACCATCAAATATCAATCCATCAATCTCTCAATAAAGTTATCCCTTATAAACTACAAGAAATATTAACTTTCTGGTCGTGAACATTAATTTTCCTGTGTTTATAAAATTAAACTACCTTAATGTAGTGCATAATAAGAGCGGGTAGCTTTTGGATCTATCTCATTGACGTATTTATTAACTTTCAACAGTTTAGAAACAGTCATGTAATATATGGTTTTAATAAATGCAAAACTACAGAATAAGGATTACACAATACACTGATTATATGTCTATGTACATAACATACAGGTGAACAATAAGACAAACGGATAACAAATGAGAGAAGGAGAGTTGTAGAGAGAGAGAGAGTGAGAGAGTTCTCTGGGGAGGGACGCGCGCCGGAGCACACGCTGAGATTGTAAGGTGAGAGAAAATGATCAGAGTTGACCATGGAACAACAACATCACAGAAACCTTGAGAGCCATCAAAATGCATCGAACCTTAAAACATTAAAACCCGTTAGAGTTGATACTTGCACAGTTCTTTGCGTTAGTGTCTGAGGAGCGCGCGTTCTCGTGCCGAGGCGCGTTCTCTCGTGAATCCTCGGAGCAGGGCGCGTGCTTGTGTTGCCATAGCGAGCTGTTCGCGGGAGTTTTGAAGAAGGCCTCTTTTGGAAGGGAAGTTGCTGAAGGAATAATTCACGCTAAATTCGTTCACTCTTAGGTGAAGGCGAACCAAGGAGAATTTGAAAAAGAAACAAAAGAACTTAGATAAAGAAAATAAAAAGAGACGGACTCCAGAGAGGAGTCGATCGCGGACTGTTCACATGACTAGGTCGGGTAGCAAGAGAGAGAGCAGGAAGAGCGTTTGGCTTTTAAGGAATGTAAGGATAACGCCTTCTCCTGGCGGATTGCCCAATAACCTTCAGCATTTCGAAAGCGGGAAACTTTCTTTGTCTTGTCGAGAAGAGCGCGGCTGTGTAGATTTATGACAGAGCTTTGGGTTTAGTCATTTCTACGACTGAAAAGGATTCATATAGTAATAATCATATCATTGCAGTCTATTATCGAGATTCAACTCCGTTAGGTCTCAAGATTCAAAATGCTACTAAACACCTCATTTTCAGATTATATGATAAAGTTACATAAAATATACAGATTAGAAGCATTTAGATTTTGATTAATACACATTAAAACTTACATTAAATCCCAAACCTGTCATGACATATAAATGGCAACACAGAATACATTTGGTAATGTTTTAAATATGATTCGTTTGAAGAAAAGTCTCTTGTGTGTGTGGAAGACCAGATGTTGGTGTGAGGAATGTGTGGTGTCCGGTTACATGTTGGTGTGAGCAATGTTGGAGTGTGTGTGAGAATCACGATTCACTAATTTGACCAGATGTCATAGTCAATGTTGCTACATACTTGAGTATCAAGAGTACAAGAGTACATTTTCTAAATATTGCATTACTACTGCCACAGTGCTTACATTTATGTACAACGTCCTACATGGAGTTATGAAAAATGTTAATGTTAATACTTTGGAGAATGTAAAAGGAATTGAAAGTAAAATCAAGTCATTTTCATCTTTTTCATCATTTTCACTATGTTGCTTTATTTAACATTTAAATAAAGGCAATACAAGGCAATAGCACAATGGCAACGCTCTGACAAACCTCTGCTAGAGTTTTAATGGATTTTCTGCACCCACATTTAAACCTGACTGTGTTAAACACACCGCATACTCAAGAACATCAAAGCAAATGCTCAGCTTACATTAATGTGTAATATCAGAAAAGAAAATTCAGCTAACAATTGTGTGTACATGTGAGTTTCTCTGTTTTTTCATCAATCAAATCAATAAACCTAAACCAGCAAAGGCAGCAATATAGCAATGTTCTGACACACCTCTGAACCTGAACCTGAAAGCTGATTGCTGATAGGCTGTCCCAATCAGTGGCGTCTGCACAATTCAGTCACGTTTGAGAGGGAAACAACAAATTGAGGGTTTCCGAGATTTTTCTTTTTTCCTTTTTTTTTTTTTTAAAAGAAGTAACGGGTACTCAGTACTCACGGTTATGGATAGAAATGTAGTGGAGTAAAGAGTACAATATTTGCCTCTCAAATGTACTTGAGTAAAGTCATGAGTACTCCCCAAAAATGATACTCGAGTAAAGTACAGATCCCTCAAAATTGTACTTAAGTACTGTACTCAAGTAAATTTACTCCATTACTGTCCGGCTCTGTGTGCTGGACAATATTAAAATGTGTCATTGTAATTATTTATTTTATTTGTACTATTTATTTTATTTAACTATTTTGTTATAGTTGGCTTTTATTTATTTCATGCATTTGCACTTGTTTCATTTATATTAATTTAAAGTATTAAAGACAAACCATAATTTTTTTGGAAACAATTGATGGATTTATAGCGTTTTGAAAAAAAGAAAGAATGGATTTATAGCGTTTTGAAAAATAAATAAATTAACATTGAATTTATCATCGACAATATTGTTGTTTGATTTAATAATCATTGTTCAACATGTTCAGACTGAGCCACGCAACCATTTTAACAGGATAAAATGAATATTCACAAAATGTGTGGGTCTAGGTAAAAAAATTTAATTTTCCGGAAAACTATTGAAATGGATTTATAGCGTTTTGGAAAAGAGCTCCTCAAATATTGCAATACTTTGCACTACAGTATTGATATAATTGCGTGCGCAAAATATCTCGATATTGAACAGAATCTATTTTTTCCCCCACCACTATCTATTATTAGCACAGCGGCCGTCAGCTAACTCTTCACGTCATATCATCGCACTTATTAGCATCACAAAAAGATACAAGAGGAAGATAAAGGAATTAGGAATCAAAGATCCATATGAAGCACCACAAGTTCTTTTTACAGGCATTAAATGTGTAGAAAAACTTCCTGACATTGAGTTCGGTGACATTTACAGCTACCTTATTCACTTCCCATCACGCAAACTTTACACCGAAGCTTCATTAAAAGCATAAGTTAGCAGGCTATCGGTATCACGAGTCCGGCTGGGATTATTTATTTTTTAATTATAGTAACGTTACCTGTAATAATTTTTAAACTGAGTTTACAGGGAAAAACACAAAACAAAATCACCTGTTTATTGCCACCAACCACTTGTTTCTCCATTTTATTTATTTTGGGATACGGTATAAAGATATTCCTTTTGTATGATCACGTATCTGATTGCATCCAACTGCACAGCATCGCTCGGGCATGATTAGGAATATTTTGCGACGAGCTGTAGTATCACCGGCAGTTTAGCATTTTCTATTCCATCAAGATGGCTGCTCCAAATGGCATGATGTCATGCAGGACATCCCTATAGTCTGGTTTGTTGTGAGCACATGGCTTGTCATATATTTCCTTGTGCCATGTGCTCTCCTGTCAATTGTCTAGCCAGCCCCTCCCATCTTGTTACCTGATTATTGATTAATTTGCCCCACCTGCTTTCCTTGTTACCCTCTTTTGTTTGCTTCCTATTTAGGCATAGTGCGGTATGCAGTCAGGTTTAGGCCTGCCTCAGAGAAAAGAACACCTCTGCCATGCATAGTCCACCTGTAACGGTCACCAGCTGGAGTGCCCTTGAGAGCCACCTGAGGGCACTCCACATCAAGACTATTATCATTCACTCACAGACTACATCTCCCATCATTCTCTGCCTGGACTCATCATCACTTGTCACTGATCACATTCACCTGTACCTCATTCACTGATTGCATTTCACCTGTGTCTCATCCTGTTAGTCTATTTATACCTTGTTCATTCATTCACTCACCGCGAAGTCTTGTTTTAGTGTCACACTGCATTTCTGAGCATTCTCCCGGTTTTCTTGTCTTTTGGTTTTTGGATCTCTTGCCCTGTTCCCTGGTTTACTCTCTTGCCTCTGGTCCCTGCCTGTTTTGTTTGTTTGTTTGTATGGACTGCCTTCCTGTGTTTGACCCTGCCTGTTTCCCCTTAATAAAGCTGCGTTTGGATTCTCCACCTTTGTGTCTCGGAGCAGTTCATGACACTACCAAAGGCACCGTTGGAGGTGCGACAGGTAGTGGTGGGCAGATTGAGGCTTCGTGAAGCAATGAAACAGTTGAACCAAATGTGCCATATTGTTTCGAGGCTTCGAAGCAATCCGACACCCGTCTCAACGGTGACACCTAGTGGTCACTTGCAGGTGTTGATCTGAAACAACCTTGACTAGCCATTAAAAAAATGTGTGTTTTTTTATTGTATTTTTCTAATATGTGAAGCTTGTAACCTGTAGGCTCATCACTGTGCATAATGTTATTTGGTCCTGCAAAATGAATATTAATAAAAGAAATCAAGCCACAATGTCTCACTTTTTTATAGATTTTTATTCAAAAATATTAATTTCTCTGCTGTGGAAGGACTTTTTCCAGCCTTTGAAAAAATCCTCTCACAAAGGGCACTTGTTGCTGGCATGCATTTAGCTAGGACATACAAAAGAGGAAAGATTACTGCTCTCTGTTTCCAGTAAGTTAGTGGATCATGAGTTCTGGGCATCTATCTATCCATATCTATCTATCTATCGATCTATCTATCTATAATCTATCTACGTATTTATATATGTAGGCTATCTATAATCTATCTATATATGCATCTATCTATTAATCTGTCTTTCTATTTATATCTATCTATTGATTGTCACTATATGTAGGTTATACTATGTCTGTCTCTAGCCTATCAGTCAATGTGTTGTGTAAATTTAAATGCAAGCCTAGCCTATAGCTAACACAGATTAATACAGATGTGCGATTGTGTGGTCTGATCCCGACCGTGTCAATCAAACGCTGATTCGGCGGATCACACCTGATGAAACACTTCGAGGCTTCGTTTGGCCATAGTCACGTGACATGGGTGTTTTGAATCACGCTTCGGATCAGTGTTTCGAAACATCTGCGCTTCGGGATCTCGCAAAGCTTCGGAACGACTGTTTCGCGTCAGCCATCCCTAGCAACAGGCTTAAGGCCCAGCAGAAAGACCATCTTGCTGTAATAAAGTATATGTGTGACTGTGTGTGTGTAGATGGAATCACACTGAGAGCAGGTGGATGGTTACTCAGATCACTTTACTGGGCCTGTGACAGACAGACTGGGACAAACACGACCAAAAGCTGGTTAAAATGTACATCAGTGCATCAAAGTCGCTCAATGTCAGCAGTGAGAGATGTGAAAGTCTGCTGGTGGTGACGTAGCTCCGCCCACAATATCACGCACACAAATGCAAGGGACATAACAGCCAATGTCGAGTTGTCCAATTAATGCATGAATTTAACAACATTTAAACTCCGTTACATACACCCCCCTTAAATTCTGCTAAATTGGGCTAGAACCGGAATATGTAACAAACTAAATATACAGTAAAGATTGCAGAGAGAGAAAAAAAACGAATGAAAATAAAACAGGCGTGAGTAAAAGAGCTTTACAATACAGCATGTCAGAATTTATCTCTTCCACAGGAAGTGTGAAAGAATGGAATGGTACCAGATTCCACACTTAACACAGACTGTAGGAGGTGCAGTCTACACGCTCCTAGTGATTACAAATGTATCTCTGCTCTTCAAATATCTTTTGATGCAAACAAACTTCTCAGACTCTTTCTCAGAGAAGAAAAACTCACTTCAAAGTCATTCTCTTAACATCAGTTGATTCTTAGATTAGACTCAAATCACTTTAAACAAAAATTTTCCTTATCAACTCCACTACAAAGTTAGTTCCTTGAAAAATAACTTGTGCATCACTGTGTGAATCACTTTCCACAATTTTCTGACTATCAATTTCACACATAAGTCTGTTAGGGGGCTTAACTGATCTCCCTAATCGTGTAGTGATGTGGCCTGTATATGTACTTGTGGGCTGTTCGCAAATGACAGGGGCAAGTCTGTTATCAGGTTCTTGCAAACAACTGGGGTACTCATTTGGCTTGGTTACAGGTAAACTCTCTGTACTCTCAGCAGGTTCAGGAACATGCTCAGGTTCTGCGCTGTACTGATCATTGCCAGAGCACTCAGGAGTCATCTCATCAGGAACGTCTGAACCTCCACTACAAGTGGCATCCTGCATTTCGTCACTGTCATGCGTTTCATCCATCTGCAATAACCATTCTGATGTCTTTGAAACAGGATCAGGATCCTCCATCAGAGCGGAATCGAGAGCACTGCCACGGGTAGGCACCAGTGGAATCTGATCGAACTGATTCTTCCTCACCATCATCCCAGGATAAGAAATTCACTGGAAGCAACAGATTTCTGTGCACCACTTTTTCTTTGCCAGTCTGAACATCCGTAATCCTGTACACATTAATCTCTGGTCTCACTGATTGAACCTCATACAAAACAGAGTCCCACTTGTCCGCAACTTTCCTCTTGCCTTTCTCTCCACGGTTAGCCAGCAAAACTCTATCTCCCACTTCTAAGGGTGAACCTCTGACCTTCCGATTGTAAAGAATGGCATGGCGGTTCTGCTCTTTGAGACTGTGTTTCCGGGCAATTTCTGCAGCTGCGCTAAGATCTCTTCTCAGTGCAGTGACAAACTCATGGTGGCTGATCACCCTCTCATTGCAAAGGACATGCTGAAACATGATGTCGATCGGCAGCCTCGGAATACGCCCAAACATAAGATAAAAAGGAGCGAACCCGGTTGTTTCATGCACAGTACAATTGTAACTGAAGGTTAATGTTCTTAGAAGCTGTGGCCACCTCGCCTTGGATTTCACTCGGAGAGCTCTTATCATATTACCCAAAGTCCTATTGAAACGTTCTGCCAGACCGTTACCCATAGGGTGGTATGGTGTGGTGTGTGATTTTTGAACACCAGCCATCTCAAGCAAGTTCTTAATGATTTTGCTTCCAAAATTTGCACCCTGGTCCGAATGTATTCTCTTTGGAAATCCATAAATGCAGAAGAGATCATTCCAAAGGCGATGGGCAACTTGCTTAGCCGACTGGTTGTGACAGGGGAAGGCGTGTGCCATCTTAGAAAAATGATCCGTCACTACAAGGACATCAACAACCTTCCCTGAAGTCTGTTCAGCACTCCAGAAGTCTATACATACTAGTTCCATAGGCTCAGTGGTGCGAATATGTTCAAGGGGCGCACGAGCATTTGGCTCTGGTGTTTTTCCGACAACACACCTCTGGCAGTTTTTCACATAAAGCTTGATGTCTTTACTCATTCCTGGCCAAAAGAACCAAAAGAAGGCATCTTGCACGGTTCCAGTAACAACACCATTTACCTCATCCAAGAGAGAAATGTATGGTTCTTTCAACAGACGATGGCTGACACAAGACTTGACAAAGGGCTCTCTGCTCAAGGCATCTGCAACAACGTTCTTCGTGCCTGGCACATACTTCAGGTCAAAGTCTTATGCAGCGAGCTTCGCCACCCATCGCTGTTCACACGCATCCAATCTGGGTTTGGTTAAAATATAGGTCAAGGGATTATTATCAGACCATGCAGTGAAATGTCTCCCTTTTAGCCAGTGGCTAAACTTGTCACAAACAGCCCACTTTAAAGCCAGAAATTCGAGTCTATGTGCTGGATAGTTCATCTGAGACTTGGAGAGTATTTTGCTGGCAAAAGCAACTGGAAGTGCAATTTTCTCTCCAGGGGGCACCTGGGATAACACAGCTCCTATGCCATCAAATGAAGCATCAACAGAGAGAATAAAGGGATGACTGAAATCTGGGTGTGCTAGAGTCACACTGTGCAGTAGGTCTTGTTTTAAACTTTCAAAAGCAGTACGACACTCACTAGTCCAATCCTCGGGTGAAAGCTTCACGACTCTGAGTGGCTTCCTCATCCGACCACACTTCCTCTGAGCTCTTTTCTGTGATTGACCTGATAGGAGACTAAAAATAGGTTTTGCCTTAGCAGAACAGTCTATAATGAAATGCTGATAATATAAAATCATACCCAGGAAAGATCTGATCTTCTTTTGAGATGGGGTTATGCCATCCGCTTCCATGAGGTCGGTAGTCTGGATGTCACTGATCACTTTCAACTTTTCTGGGTCGGTCTGGACACCATTCCCTGTGACAACATGTCCCAAGAACCTGACAGATCTCCTGAGGAACATGCACTTCTTTGGCGCTAGCTTTAAGTTGTGCTTAGACAGGCGTGAGAAAACAAGTTCCAGTCGGTAAAGAGCTACTTGCTCACTTGGAGCAAAAACCATCAGATCGTCCAAGTAGCAGAGAAGGCTTGTGAAATTTTCATCCCCGAAAATGGACATCATCATCCTCATAAAGGTTGCTGGACTGTTGGTCAAACCCTGAGGTAGACGATTGTACTCATGGAGGCCGAAAGGAGAGGAAAAAGCAGTATACTTCTTATGCTCTTCGAACAAGGGAACATTATAAAAGCCAGAAGTCAAGTCCATTGTCGAAAAGAAAACATTGCCTCCCAAAGCTGCGAGTGCATCCGCTTGGTGTGGGAGTGGGTGAGCGTCCTTCACTGTCTTCGCATTCAGCCATCTAAAATCTGTACAAATACGAAGGTCACCATTCTTTTTCCACACTAAAACTAGCGGAGATGCATATTCACTCTGTGACTTTCTTATAATGCCTTTAACTTCCATCTCATTCAAGGCAGTGCGCAGCTTATCGTAGTGGCTGGGGGCTACACGTCGATAAGGGAGTCGAAATGGCTTCTCGTCCACCAAGTGAATTTTGTGAACAAAGTCAGTGGCTTCTCCACAATCCATTTTTCCCCGTGAAAAGGTGGACTCATACTTCTCGATGAGATCCAGAAGTCTATCCTTCCACTCCTCTGACACTTTACAATCATCCAGATCCAGATCCTGCAGTTCTAATTTATCCAGCATGCACGTTTCTCCTTTCATCACTGGTCCGCACATGACTTACAGGACTTGCAGCACACTGAACGTTACTCTTCAGGGACTCAGGTGTAGACAACTCTTCCACAGCAATACAAGTGAAAACATCCACGATCTTCGTGTTTTTCTTAAGAACAATTACTTTGTCTGTAGGGTTCATTATTTTGAATGGCACCCATCTACTGCCCCACATAGGTGTGATGACTCTCCCTATGATCACGTTCCTTGGACGGCATTTACAGAGGGTTGGCTCAACAATGACTGTACTCCCCACAGAAACAGCTATTGACTCCGGAAGCTGAGCCCAAGCGAGATGTTCATGGTGCGGTTCAAGAGTTATTTTCTCCTTCAACTTCGCAGTGCCCACTCTATCAGGTACGTCTTCACCCGTCCATCGTTCCACATTTGAAAGTAGAGACAGGAATTGGTGACATTCAACATCTTCGGAGTTAACCGGGCTGGACACGAGTCTCCAGTATCCGTCGGTTTCTTTCATTTTTTGAATCAGCCACTTGATAGCATTGCTGCCCAGGATCAAATCGTCGGTTTGCCCTGGAACCACTAAAACTGGAACAACCATCTTGCAGGCATAAACTGAGAGCTCAAGCTCATACAACACTTTTGGTGTAACACGCTGTCCACCACAACCAATAATGACAACATCACTGGCAGGGAACTTTTGTAAATTGGGCTTGTGCTGTAACAAGAGACGTTCAGCAGCTTCACTCATCGTGCATGCCATGGAGCCACTGTCAACCATAGCTTTCAGTTGAAGGTCATCCCATAGTGTTGCCGGTGTGTAAAACAGACTATCAATTCGCTGTACTCTGTGCGTGTTCTGAAAAATTAAAGTTTTCCCTGCAGGCTCAACAGAACTAGAAAGACTATAAACTGAGCTTGGGTCATTCATACAACACTGGTTTGGAGGAATAAACTCACGATCCACACTGTCCTCCCTTAAGTGCAGATCTTCTAGTTTCCCAGCCCTTGAGAAGACGGAGATTTCACTCTCTCAGGACAGACAAAGCGGGAATGGTCAGGAGAGTGACACTGGAAGCACAATTTTTTCTCAAGACAATGTGTGAGGCCAGAATGGTCAGGGCTCGAACAGACAGTGCATGGCAGTTCATTGAGGCCTTTTACTCGAGGTAGACTCACTTTGGGCTTTGCACGTGAACTTGGCTCTTTGCTGGCAGATTCTTTTAACAGGACTTTTTCCAATAAGCTCATGACTCGCTCTAATGCAGACGCTTCCAGAGACCTGGACTGCTGGACATCAGAAGAAGCTGGAAGTGCTGCAGACGACAGTTCCACTTCAGTTCTGTTCACAGGAATTTTAGTGGGTGCTGCTGTTCTCACTGCAGATACAAGACTGGAATCTGAGTGATATTCATTCAAAATATCTTGAACTTCTCACACAGACCATGCGGCAATTGTTTTAGATCGAAAGGTGATGGCAAGCTCTTTACATGGACAGTGTCTGATGAACATGCGGGTTACCTCTGTTCCTGGACAATCCAGTACTTTACCCTGTTCTTTCAAGCGCTCAGCAGCGACGTCAACTGCACGGTTTAGCCTGATCCAGTACTCGTAGGCATCCTCATCTGGTCTGGGTAAGGTGGTATAAAAGTCAGCCAGTGGGAGAGGAGAAAATGGAGCAGCTTCGAAGTGTTTCCTGAGAATACTAAAGATTGCATCAGGGTTATGCACAATGTCAATGTCACAGTTCCTTATGCCAAACTTGACCACATCCCTTGCTTTGCCTCTTAGATGAACCATAATCTCCTCCGCTTGATGCTCTTTCCTCAAATTATTGCATTTTATATAGTCTCTCATGATATCTATCCACTCATTTAAGTCAACAGCATCAGAAACTTCTCCCCTGAAGCTAGGAGGTTCTCTCACGTTTCTGGAAAAGGACAACTGGCTTTGTATCAAGTCCAGCATTTGTGAAGCTGATCCATCTGTAGTCACATTTTTGGAGGAATCATCAACTGAATGTGCGTCAACTTCATGTGTTGGGCTTAGTCTGGTGACTATACTGTCAGCTATTTGCTGACCGACCTGGCTGATTATGTCAGTCATTGCAGCGATTACATTTGGCGGCTGTGCATTAGAGTATGGAGTAGACGAAAACACACCCTGCTGCCCTCTTGAAGCATCTGATTCATAACTTGTGGATAGGCCCTCACAAACTAATGGATCTGAATCTCAGGTGTTACGGTCTTTGACTACATGAGCATCACTCTGTACACCAGGCCCACTGAACTGTAATGTCTTTGGCACTTTCAATAAACCCCATCCTCTACCTTTACTACCACAGACTGGAGTGTGATAGTTATCAAAACCACTTATAATGAATATCAGTACTTGTGAAAAAAAATTAATACAATAAATCAAAAACCAAAAATGTGCCGATGTCTGTATAGCAAATTGTCCTTAGCAATTGTTGCGAATTGCTTATGTGCAGTCACTAAATGAAGAAAAAAAAAGTCTCGTTTTCTTTTCTCTTTTTTTTTTCTAAAAAAAAAAAAAAAAAAACTGTTCCCAAGGAAAATTATGTCCACCTGACTCCAGCGTAAGCTTTAAGATGAACCCTCGGCCGCTTCAGGAAACATCTTGATTGAAGAAACAACGGGTCACGGCACCAATGTGACTGTGTGTGTGTAGATGGAATCACACTGAGAGCAGGTGGATGGTTACTCAGATCACTTTACTGGGCCTGTGACAGACAGACTGGGACAAACACGACCAAAAGCTGGTTAAAATGTACATCAGTGAATCAAAGTCGCTCAATGTCAGCAGTGAGAGATGTGAAAGTCTGCTGGTGGTGACGTAGCTCCGCCCACAATATCACGCACACAAATGCAAGGGACATAACAGCCAATGTCGAGTTGTCCAATTAATGCATGAATTTAACAACATTTAAACTCCGTTACATATGTACACATTTCGGATCCGCTGTTTTGAGAGACTGACACCACAATTTTTTTAAACCGGGTCCCAGAGTGGATACATCTGAAAACGACACGCTTGCGTTTTCGTGTGTACAGCCAATCCGTATATTTTGTGAAACGATGATGTCATCACCCCACGTGTCGACTAACAGCAACACCAACTACATGCTTTTGTTCGTGCTGCAAAAGCTACTGAGCCTCTTTTTATTTATTTATTATTTACTTTAAAGTATTTTTATTTTATTTCTTTAGTTTACTTATTTATTTATTTATATTTTCTTTCTTATGCTATGATGCTTGTCTGTTGTCTGATTAAGACATTTCGTATTTTGTAGGGATGGGCATTTCAAGCAAAAATAATATTCGACATTCGCAGGGAATTATTTGATGATTATTTAAAAACCGCAGCCCTGTCCCACATGCTCACCGGTACAAGAGCGTTCGCTCAAATTCTACTCTATTAAATATCTCTGTACTGTAGGCCTACGTGTTGTAGGCCATCAAATAAAACTTATTTAGTTTCATATTTGTTTAGGCTAAATAATGTTATTTTTTTAATTGCATCTGTTGATTATATGAAAAGTGAAAATCATGAGTAATCATAAGATGCGCAATATATTGGGAGACATAATTCTGACCACATTAAGTTTTGTTTTGTATAAAGCCTTTCTTTAAAATGAATTTCGTTTTGTATAAATTGTATCTTAATTTTAATCAATGTTTCATCAACCAATTGTCTGAGTTTAATAAATAAGAAGCAAAAAGAACAATAGGCTATAATCAGGACATGAACGCGCCAGCGCGATATAACTTGCATTGCTCGTGAACTGGAGCTCGTCTCATAAATTAACCGAAACTCAGAAATATATAGAAAGCTTTAACACTAGAACTCCCAAGATGGTCATTTTGACCGTTTTTAAATTTTTCAGTGTAATAACTTTGTTAAAATAAAATCAATGTGGCTGTTAGGACACTGACTTTTCCTAAATATGTGTATATTTTATTCTGACACTGTTATTTTATTAAAATCACAAAACAGTTCTGACTATTTCTACCTAGAATGGCCATGGCGATCATTTTGACCGCACGCATTATAATATCATAAGTCCGCTACATTTCCTGCCATTGGTAATCAGTGTCCCCGTTGCATAGCATATTATATTGCTCAATAATATTATATTGTACAAGAAGTGCACAAATGAGCAAGTTTCGCGGAGGGACTTCATCACGCAACTGGCGAGCGAACTCGCTCCGACCACATGAAATCAAAAGCTACACAACTGGTGGTGCGAGAGCCAGGACCCGGGCAGGAGCAGACGCAGATGGAGAGAAGGCGGCAGTGCCAAGTAAGGAGGAACTGCAAACAAAAATAAAACCAAGGAGACGTGCCAAATGTCACAAAGTGTGTGGGAGCTGCACACAAAAGGCGGTGTTTACCTGTGTGGACTGTGCGTAAGCGTCAGTGAATGATGCAGGGTGTTTGCGCCGTTCAAATGAGCCCACTTGAGTAAAACGTGTAAACCTGACTTTGTTCGTTAATATTTTTTTGTTCACAACTAATCGTTTTCTTGTTTCTTAGCTAATGTACATGTTTTTTCTTAGCCTGTTTTTGTGTGTAGCTACTGTATTGTGCTGCATACGTGTCCATGAAAGTTTTTACAATGTATTCAAATATATAGTGTTTTTGTTATTGTATATGTTATAAGTTATTGTATCATAATATTTGTTTTTATTGTACAAAGAAAATAAGAAAATATTTATAAATTAGGCTGGAAAATACATTTTCACATTCATTTGAATTTGAATTTACATTTTGTGTCCTGATCTTTATTACCTATCGTAACATTGTAGATCCATTTATTTTTAGATTTTGTATTGATTATTGAACTTATTTACAAACAGGGCTGTACTAAACGGTATGAAGCTTTGACGTTTCCTAACTTTTTTTGCATGTCTATTCACGTGGTGAGTGCGGTGAAAAAAATATGTTTGACGCAAAACGTACTCGGTTACCTAACGTAACCTCGGTTCTCTCTAGAAGAGGGAACGAGTACTGCGTACTGAAAGTACGCACCGGGTAAAGTCTCTTTGCTCGAGATATTGAAGCCAAAATTTATCCTTAAATTTGTATATATTGTAAACGCAGTGCAGCAGCAGTCAGACCTAGAGCGGGCTATCTAGCGCGCTCATTGGCTGCTCCGTGGCAACTGCTGCAGCCTACCACTGAGCCCCTGGCGTGACGTCACGCCCAATGAGGGCGCTTCGCGCTAGAGGTCTTCAGGTGAACCCGTTGACCCGTTGACCCGGGACCCGACCCGGGACCCGTACGGGTTCGGGTCTATATTTTAAATGATCAGCCGGGTCCGGGTCGGGTCGAATCTATTACTTCGGGTCCCGGGTCTGTTTAACATTGTGTGTAATACCCGTGCGAGTCATCAAATCGCAAAAATGCGTCTTGTCACACTCATATTTAATATATTTTAAATCAGTAACATAATCTGAGGTGAACTGTCACATGAATGTTTACTTTGACACTCAAAATAAATTGCGTTAAAAAGCATATTTTAGGTTGATCCATCCAGCTAGCGCGCATTTGCAGTCAAGCGCGTGTCATGTTTCTATGGCAACCAGTTACCAGAGGCAGAGCTTCAGTGAGGGACAGCCAAACCGCGCTTTAGATTTTACAATGTCAATTAATCGTTTTGTTCAATCTTAAAGTTTTAGTGTTCAGATTCAGACTCGATGATGCAGAGCAGAGAGCACGGAGATGATAAATAACGTCAGCGCAGCGGCCATGGCACTGAACGAGCAATCGTTATTATAGTTCAAAAAGGCAAACAGCCAAAAGTTATTGTGCGAGTTAGCAGCTAACTCGTTTAATTTGTCATCCGTCACCGTGAGTCCGTGACATCATGTGGACTTTTGAAGCTGAAATAACAAGGATTAAGCTTGGACTTGGTGGAATAACGAGAGGAATAACATGGATAACTTTCTTGTCGGAGCCGAAGGATTGTAATGCATCACAGCCAGTCAGGTAACGTAACGTTACAAGGAAAGGATGGAGAGACTACTAACGTTACGCTGCTACGGCTCCTTAAATTAGGTAAGACAAAAAGTTGTAATTTTTCGCAACAGGTTTATTGACTTGTAATAGCAGTTTAAGGTGGAAAATGTGACAATCGGGTCCAGTCGGGTCTGTGTCTTCCCGGCAGTTTCGGGTCCAGCTTACAAAAATAATCGACGGGTCCAGGTAGGGTCTTGTTAGGCATTTATCGGGTCTGCACGGGTCCGGGTCCAGCTTTTGAAATAATAGTCGGGTCCGGGTCGGTTCGGTGTAGCAAATTACGGGTCCCTTCCGGTTCGGGTAAGAATTTTTGGACCCGTGAAGACCTCTACTTCGCGCCCTCACGCGTCAAAGCCCGCCAAAATGGGGGTGGCTTAGCATATATAAGGGGAAGTCGGGCTGCTAAACACTTGATTTTGATCGCTTGAAGCGAATTAGCTCGTTGCGCGACACGGCAGGGAACGCAGTACTCGTTCCCTCTTCTAGAGAGAATCGAGGTTACGTTAGGTAACCGAGTACGTTCTCTTACGAGAGGTTCTCTCGTACTGCGTACTGAAAGTACGCACCGGGAACCCATTGTAAACGCCGTGTGCGCTTAAGCAGTCACTATATGAATCCCAGGGGGGAACGCCCCGGGGGACATGGATAAGTGAGAATTTAGGTGGCCAACATAGTGGGCTCGCACCTGTACATAAGCACTTTATGAGGGAATATACATACAGAGCGGCACCGCCGGTCTTATATTTAACACATCTACCCTTGTAGCGCAGTTCACAAGTGAGTCGCTAGGACTTTTTTAGACTGAAAGAAGTCTAGCCTGCAGGGCGGGGACTACTAGGTTGTAGAACCTAACAAATGTAGACGGGGAGGCCCAGCCTGCCGCCGTACAAATGTCATGAATAGAAATCCCGCTGGACCAAGCCCACGAAGAGGCCATGCCTCTGGTGGAGTGAGCTCTAACGCCCAAGGGGCATTGCAGGTCTTTTGACGCGTAAGCCGCGGCAATAGCGTCCACTATCCATCTGGATAGGCTGTGTTTCGTGGCGGCGAGACCCTTGGTGCGCCCACCGAACGAAACAAAAAGCTGATCCGAGCGCCTGAAGGCGGCGGAGCGCGTGACGTAAATTCTCAGCGCTCTGACAGGGCAAAGGAGGTTTGCGTCGACCTCGCTGCCTGATGCCGGCAAAGCTGAGAGTGAAATGATCTGTGCTCTGAACGGGGTACCGATCGCTTTGGGGACATAGCCATGTCTCGGTTTAAGGATGACTTTAGAGTCATTAGGTCCAAACTCGAGGCACGCAGCGCTCACAGAGAGCGCGTGTAAGTCACCCACACGTTTAACTGATGCAAGAGCAATCAGAAACACGGTTTTGAACGCGAGGTACTTCAAATCCACAGAGTGTAACGGTTCGAAGGGATGTGCTTTCAGGGCCTCTAAGACCAGGGAAAGATCCCAGATAGGAACCGAGGGGGGCCGTGGGGATTCATCCTCCTGGCTCCTCTAAGGAAGCGGGTGATGAGCTCATTCCTTCTGTAGCGTTCGAGGGCGAACCAAACACAAAACACACCTTCCAGGTGATTCGTTCAAACATAATTCCACCCAGAACTCAACACTCCAGACCCCGGCTCCAGCCAGTCTACCATAGCCAACGAAAACCCCCCAGTAAGGAATTTATGGCCTTAAGAGATGAGCCCAACAACGAAGAATGTTGTCAAGTTAGATAGTTTGGGAAAGACTGATTGGTTCAGAGATGGCCCGGCTCTGGCACCCACCAAGATTAATGACATGTAAAACAGACCTCCTTTTCTTTGAGGACCTTTGAACGACCTCCTCAAAACCCACAGAGACTAAGACTTTACATATAAAATTACATAAAATCATCCCAAAACAATTCTTGATGAACGTCTTACCAAACATAATCCAACTACATAATTATATATTGTGTTTACAACCTCTATATGTGTGTCTATTATGCTTAGATCATATAAGTCATGTAATGGTTATAACTATTAGATGTTTGAATGAAAGTGTGTCGTGCTTCCTATCAGTACGATCATATGTTCGTAATTCAGAAGATGGCTTGATTGAAATCTGTGTAAAATGTTTCGTATTCTTATAATAGAAATGATGTCTAAACTGTGGCCTCTGTACTCTGTAGAGTAAAGAGATCACAGATAACGCATGATTTACGACGTGAGGTGAAGAAAATGCCACCTCTCAAATAAAGACAGTGCCTAATTGGTCAGAACTCATCCAGGAGGCTGGACAAACATTTGAGCTTAAAACCCGAACAAAGATTCAGAAGTAAAAGGAAAAAAAGAAGTTTAGAAAGAAGGAAGGAGGAGTAGAAAGAAAAAAGACCGTTAGCGGAAGAGCGGATTTACTCCCTCCAGACCAGTAACCATGTAACGTTAGACGAGCGGACGAAAGAACCCAAATCAAGATCAGAAGAACATGGGTTAAACAGCTTCAGTCAAGCCATCTAAACTCGCCTCACTTTTCTTTATTTCTCTTAGTTTTCTTTTCTTTCCCGTTGAAAGTCTCGGTTCTAAGTTAAGTTTTGCTGCAAAGTTTCGTTTAAACGATTCGACTGTGAAGCCCGCTTCCAACTTCATAGACTTTCCATCCATCCGCCAACACACTACGTGATTGGCCGCCCAAGACATCTATCCAGCCACGAGAAGACTGCCAGCCAATCAACGAACCCGGGAAACCCCCTTTTACGCCAACAAAAGGAATCCCCAAAGGAACGCAAAAACAAGCAAGTAACCTCCAGACTCTTAACTGAACTGGTGCATTAATATAAATTGAATAACCCGCCTAAGAAACGATAGAAGGGTTAAATTAAGGATTGATTGTTCGTTCAGGTCATGTCTTATAAGTGCATATAGAAACTTGGGATTTCATCACATTGCTCTTAAAACTCATTCTTTACTCACTCTCTCTCTTTCTGCAACTCGTATGAATGTTGGTGTGCGTGTGTTTGTGTTAGATATTAGTTTTATGTGTTAGAATAATCAATAAAGTCTTGCTTATATTTGAAAGATAATTGTTCTTGTGTTATGTGCTTACGAATTTAATGTCTTAAACTGCTGAGTTACCTTGCTAATAAATAGTGTTTTCACTATAGTTTGGATATTTATATCCGCTGCAGAGCTGCAGTTACGGCCCGTTCAAATGAACGCTGAACGAGTCATTTGCTCGGCCGTATGAATGATTCTTTTGAAGATTCCCTATAAATTAATTCATAATTCCTTTGAGCTAAATTGACCCTTACAAACGTATTATACATAGTAAATGTTGTTACACTTCCTATCGCCTGGCCGCGCGTCGACTCGGCGAACGCTGCGATGGCCGCGACATATACTTTGAGTGTGGAGGGGGACCTGCCCCGGTCCAACATCTCTTGAAGGAAGCAAAGCACCCACGAAACTCCGCACGTTTGTGGCTGTAGGCCCTTGCCCGTGCACCATTTAGTAAACACAGACCATTTAGACGCATAAAGCCGCCTGGTAGAGGGGGCTCTAGATTGCGTGATCGTGTTCACGACCCCTTCTGGCAAAGCAACGGGTACCCGTTGATTATCCATGCATGCAGAGACCATAGTTCTGGATGAGGATGCCAAATCGATCCGCCGGCTTGGGAAAGGAGGTCTTTCCTCACCGGGATCGGCCATGGGGCTGAGTCTGACAGCCGCACCAACTCCGAGAACCATGTCTGATTCTCCCATCGGGGGGCTATGAGGAGCACCGAGTGACGCATTTCCCTGATTCTCTTGATTACTTGTGGTAACAGTGAGACTGGAGGGAACGCGTATAACGGGCATCTGGGCCATGTCTGGGCCAGAGCGTCCTCGTTCTTCGAAAAGAACCTTGGGCAATGGGCGTTGTCTGTCGACGCAAATAGGTCGACTTCCGCCTTGCCAAAAAGGTGCCACAATAACTGGACTGACTGAGGGTGCAGGGACCATTCCCCAGGGGGAATGTTGTTCCTGGACAGTCTGTCCGGTCCATCGTTCAGGCGTCCTGGCACATGCGCGGCTCTGAGCGAGCGCAAGTGGTGCTGAGCCCAGACGAGGAGGCGTTCCGCCAGATCGCAGAGGGTCCTGGATCTGACACCGCCCTGGCGGTTCACGTATGATACCACAGACATGTTGTCCGTTCGAACCAGTACGTGGTGGCCCCGCAGAAAAGGGAGAAAGTGTTTCACAGTGTACTCGACCGCTATCATCTCCAGACAGTTTATATGGAGGAGCTTCTCCGTGTCTGACCATAGGCCAAAGACCGGTCTGCCCTCGAATATCCCGCCCCAACCTAGGTTGGAGGCGTCCGTCGAGATAACCTTTCGGTACGAGACAGTTCCCATCGTAACTCCCCGCTGATACCAGTCGGTCACTAACCAGGGCTGCAGAGCTGAAACACAGCTCTGAGTCACTCTGATTCGGAAACCGCCGGAAGCCCAGGCTCGGTGATGTACACGAGCGTTGAGCCATCGTTGCAGGGGGCGCATACGCAATAGACCTAGCCGGAGCACTGCTGCGGCTGAAGCCATAAAGCCCAGCATTCTCTGAAACGTTTTCTGGGGAAACACTTCGTCTTTCTGGAAAGACGCGGCCAAACGCTGAACACGGCGCGCGCGCTGTGTTGACAAGCGAGCCGTCATTGCCACCGAGTCGAGCTGTATTCCCAGAAAGGAAGCTGACTGACGGGGCAGCAGTGAGCTCTTGGTCCAATTGACCGTGAGACCCAGGTTTTCCAGATGACTGAGTAGCACAGCTCTGTGAGACACGAGTTCCGCCTCTGATTGTGCTAAAATCAGCCAGTCGTCCAGATAGTTCAATATTCGCATCCCCTGACGCCTCAGGGGGGCGAGCGCCGCGTCCATGCACTTCGTAAATGTACGGGGTGCTAACGACAGGCCGAACGACAGGACGGTGTACTGATATACCTGACCGTCGAAGGCGAATCTCAAGAATGGCCTGTGACGGGGTATGATCTGAATCTGAAAGTACGCGTCTTTCAGATCGAGAGAAATAAACCAGTCCCTCGGGCGAATCTGCGCGAGGATTTGTCTGGTCGTGATCATTTTGAACGGTCTTTTCATAAGAGCTTTGTTCAAATGTCTCAGATCTAATATAGGTCTGAGCGCTCCGTCCTTCTTGGGCACGAGAAAATAACGGCTGTAAAAGCCTGACTCGCTCATAGAAGGATGTATCGGCTCTATTGCCCCCTTGCATAACAGTTTTGCTATTTCTGCACGAAGTAGGTGTGCTACTTCTGGGTTCACGCTCGTCACTGTACGGGCTCGGAAGCGCGGAGGACGGCGAGCGAACTGCAGTGTATAGCCCTGTCTTACAACATTCAGCACCCATTCTGACACGCCCGGGATCGCTTCCCATGCTTTCGCACGCATAGCTAGGGGCAGAATGGTCTCCGTGTCCTGAGCGCCACACTGCGCGGGCTCGAGAAACTGAAACGGAGGTATCAGCGCGGTGTCGGAGGTATCAGCGCTCGGAGGTATCAGCGCTCACCTCGTTTGCTGAGTAATGTTGCTCGCTGGTTACAGCAGCCTGCTGATTCACATTCAGTGACTCGGTCGCTAGGGACGGAGAACAATTTGTGGCGCGAACAGCGGTGCTTGTGAGCGATATAGGGGAAACAGTGTTCGTCAGTAAGCGTGCGTGCTCGCGAGCACTTGCAGCGCTTACGTCTGAAACACGGCCGATGAGCTTTATTAGTTTCGCCCCCCGTGATGACTGTATAGCAGAGCGGGCATTTTGTAGGTGTGGGCACTGGGGCGTGGGCACAAATCCTACATTTAACACTCGAGCGGTACGTGCCCGCTTTATGTGAGTGGGCTCTGTGACAAATATGGGGGACGTGCTTGTGTGTAGGGGTGAACACATTGGAGTGGGCACATTTTCTACACATAGAACACAATCGGCGTGAGCCGCATGAACAGACATTACACTCTTTTTGTGATTTATCTGGGTCGCCGTGAAAACGGCGTTTGTGTGCAGGCGAGCGTGTGCTGTGACTGGCTCGTTGGCTGCTGAATACACAACTGCAGTAGCCTTGTTTAATAAGGGGACTGACAGAGCGGTTAACTTTGATGGCGGTCCGGCGGCGGCGGCGGGACTCGCGCATCTTTTCCTCTTTGCGGTTGCTAGGAGGATTTCCCGGCCTCAGGCTTCAGCACGATCTTCTGCCGGGGTCCCCGGGGGGGAGGCGGTCTGTGACGGCTGTTTGAGCGCGATCGAGGGCGGTCGCCCTGTCGCTGCTGCGAAGCTGGTGGAGGCTGCGATGGGCGCTGTTGCGATGAGCTTCGTGCAGGAGGCTGATTCTGGGAGCGGCCTGCAGCGGAGCTAACGCGTCGTGGAAGGAACAGCTTCATGGCTTGAGACGTTTTCTGAACCTCCGAAAACCTGTCCACAATCCCGGTCAACGCAGGGCCGAAGAGGCCGGTGGGGGAGAGCGGGGCGTTGAGGAACACGGCGCGTTCAGACTCACTCATCTCGGCGAGCGTCAGCCAAAGGTGCCTCTCCGTTACCATGAGTGAAGCCATGCATCGTCCCATCGCCTGTGCTGCGGATTTCGTGGCGCGGAGGGAAAGGTCCGTCGCGCTGCGCAGATCCGTTACGATGTCCTGAACCGGGCGTTTCTCGTCCAAACGGCGGAGGAGTTCAGCCTGGATGATCTGGAGGACAGCCATAGAATGCAGGGCGGAAGCGGCTTGTCCAGCGGCGGCGAAAGCACGGCCGACAAGGGCTGAAGTGGTCCTGCAGGCTTTCGACGGGAGGGCAGACTTTGAGCGCCATTTTAGTGATGGCGGGCAAAGGTGCACTGCGACCGCCTCTTCCACTGGGGGGATCCGGCTGTAACCTTTTTCGACGGCTCCGTCCACTTGGGAGAGAGTCGACGAAGCAGGGGAGCGGTGTCTCGCGGAGAATGGAGCGTTCCACGATTTAGAGAGCTCGGCGTGGAGCTCTGGCAGGAAGGGTGCTGACCTAGAGGCAGGCGCTAGGCGGCGGCTAGGAAGAAAGCACCCGTCGAGCCTGTTGGGCGCGGGCGCCTCCGGTGGAGACCAGTCCAGGCCCAGTTGATCAACGGCCATGATGAGGAGGCGGATAAGTTCAGCGTCCACGTTAAGCCGGGCCTTGCCAGGTTCCTGAGTCGAAGAGGAGGTGGAGTGTGTGGATCCAGACCACTCTTCACTGTCCGACGCCAGGAGAGAACAGCTGTCGATGGCGTCGTCCCCCGCCTCGTCCCCTGTGTCGACGGCAGTGAGGGCCGAAGCCGTCATCTGCGCGTCGGGAAGGGGGGGCGGTGAAGGGGAATGCGAAGCTCGAGGGGAAGGTTCCGGCGAGCGTTCGCGAGCGACGGGCTCCGGGAGTCTCTGGGCACGGCGCTTCTTCTTCCGCGGGCCACTGGAGAGAGGCGGAGCGACAGCCTCGACGTTGAAGAGGGCGAGTCGAGCCCGCAGGGTCGAAATCGCCATCTCGTCACACTCAATGCAGCCACCCGTCGAGAGAACGATGGCTGCGTGGTCTCGGCCCAGGCAGAGAGCGCAGATCACGTGGCGGTCTCCGTCGCTGAGCGCGGTTCGGCATGAACCGCAGGAAAGACGAGGCATTTTTGTACAAACGCCTGGCTCTTTTAGGACGTGAGTCGCGGCGGCGAGCTCACGGAGAGGTAGTTTGAAAAGGATACTTGTCGCCGGATAGCGTAGCTGGCACGGACGGCTGAAGGTGGCGAAGATGGCCGGCTTCCTCAGGCGCTGTCCTAAGCTGGCTGGTCGCTGGATTCGACGGCGGCGGCTTCTCTCAGAGGTCAGCGTAGCATAGAGCGTCGCTGAAGAGATGAAAATCAAGTGTTTAGCAGCCCGACTTCCCCTTATATACGCTAAGCCACCCCCATTTTGGCGGGCTTTGACGCGTGAGGGCGCGAAGCGCCCTCATTGGGCGTGACGTCACGCCAGGGGCTCAGTGGTAGGCTGCAGCAGTTGCCGCGGAGCAGCCAATGAGCGCGCTAGATAGCCCGCTCTAGGTCTGACTGCTGCTGCACTGCGTTTACAATATATACAAATTTAAGGATAAATTTTGGCTTCAATATCTCGAGCAAAGAGACTTTACCCGGTGCGTACTTTCAGTACGCAGTACGAGAGAACCTCTCGTAAGAGAACTTTCCTCACAGAGAGGCAGCACCTGTCGGGGCAATCTTTCTTTTGTGCTTGTTTTAAGGGCGATGACATCATAACATGACGACAGGATTAAAAGCTTCATTGGAAAACTTAAAGAGAGGGTTCAAATGTAGATATGACATGACAAAAATGACGTTCAGTATGGCCATATGAACGTCAAAGTATGAACGGCCAGAATGACCACTATGGTCGTTTTAGTAGTTATGGAATTCCGGTAGTTCTAGTGTTAAATGTCTACTTTTAAACAAAATAATTCAAAACGAAAACTCTTATGTAATCCGTATGAAGTGTGCATTTCTCTCAATAGGCGCGTTCACAATAATGCGAAGGTGGCTCAGCATCATCAGCCTCTTTGTAGCCGAGATTGACAGAAAACACTAGTTTATTAATAAACAATTAAAATGTCTCCTTGCTATATTTGATACATTCATAATGAATACTACTTTTGCCGGTTCTTTGTGGCAAGCTTTATGCGTCCGCTAACTAATCGAATATCGTGACTCATCACTATTTTGTACCAGGCCATTTATGGTTGTTTATATTGTTTAATAAAGTTCTTGGTAAAAAAAAGAAAACAAAAGAAAGAAGCTACTGCTGTGCCTAATATTATTGTATAACAGTTACAGCGCGCAAGGTTTATGTGCTCTAAGTCTTCTTCTTCGTTTTTAGTGCATTTCTGTGGCAGAATTACAGCGCCACATACTGGTCTGGGATGTATACATAGTTTTGAGTCGGTTTCAGGGGTTTCGTGTGTACGCATATATTTATTGAGACAACGCTGTATTTACGGATTTTTTTTTTTGACCGAGAAAAAAAAAAACATCGGATAGGGAAAGCTCTGGCTTCGTGTGGATGTGACCTTAGGCTACTTTTACACGTGGCCGGTTATTTTCATAAACGGACATTTCACCCCTCTCCGTTTTCAGAAAAGTGTTCGTTTACACGAACCCGTGTATATGCCGTCAAGAGCATGCCCATATTAGCCAATCAGAATCCCGAAAATATAGGTCGCACTTTTGACGCAGTGCAAGTTCTGTCGCATACTGTGATGTTGACTGCCTAAAACTCAGTTTTTCTCAGTTTACATGCAAACGTGAAAACAGAGTTTCCCAAAATCTCCACTCTGGCCGGAGTTTTTAGAAAGAATCGTTTTCAGAGGAGAATTCTCCGTTTGCGTGTAAACGAGGGGCACAACCGAAGGGAAATGTCTCCGTTTTTCAAAATAACCTTGTCTATGTTCCCTTGTGTTTCTAATTCCTGTTTAATGCCCGTCTCGTACCTCTTTAACATTTAAATGTATTTGTTAATATTGTATTTTCATAATACTACTATTAAAGTAAACAAAGAAGGTCACAACTCAATGTAGTTTTGTATGACTGTTCATTATTTACTTCTTAGTTATTTTTCTTGAACCTTAATGAGTAGATAATTAGTAGTAGTTATTCAGGAGGTATGACTGAATTCACTAGTTATTGATTAACTAACTACTTAACACAATCATAATATAATAATTACCTATTGATTAGTTAACACATCTTCCTAAGTAGTTAACAGTAGTAGTGAATAAGTAGTTAATGAAGAATTACCTACTAGTTCTTCAATAGTTCCTTATTAGTTATGCAGTAAGTAAGATACAGTATTCTAAAGTGTTACCAATAGCTGTTTCCACAAAAAAAGTATGATGTTTTACATTACAAATTTTTAAATGCCGTTTTCTCAAAATTAGTTTTTTTGTCATTATCCAGTACAAACATCTCAGCCTCTGTAGCACCTATGTACAGCACACTTTCCAGTTATACACTTAGCAGCATTCTGAAGATATTTTCAGAGGAATTTGTTAATAAATCATTCCTGGCCTGATTTATGTGACATTTTAATCAAAATAATATGGCGAAAATCTATTTTTTAAGGCTATGGACAGTATATTTTGATTTCCTAGGTAATAAAAAGCATATATCCTGAAATCCCTCTGAAATTGTTTTTTCATCTTGTGTGTAAACAAAATGAAAAAATAATTTTGCACCTTGCTTTATCATATGTTCAGATCTATATCTACCGAAAATATATGCAAAATCGCGCATAATTAAACTTGTAATACATTTTTTTATATACTTGTGTAAGTAATCAGCTGAGGAAGTTTCTTGGTGATATCTATTATTTAAAAATGTTACCCTATTCACCTGTAGTGTATCGCCTTAAATTATCTCATGGATCTCAGCATGATGCAGTAGATGTTGCGTATTCAGACAACTTTTGTGTCTTTTTAAAAAGCTTGATACTGGTCACTATTCACTACCACTGGACTTTCTTTTTTTTTTTTTTTTTTTTTTTTACATTTTGTGGTCCAAAAGACAAATAAGGACATTCGGCATAAGAACAACACCAGCATGAGTAAATTATGACTTAATTTTCTTATAAAGGTGAACTATCCCTTTAACAGGAAGTGAAAGTTAAGGCTTATCTATTGTAAGGAATGGGAAACCTGTTCATGTATTGAGTTTATAGGTGTTTATGGGAGAAATGAGAAAGTGAATCAGCTATTTGATTTTCTGTATGTCTGTGATTTACATGTGTTTTTTCAGTGACAGTGGAGTTTAAAAACAGCAAGTGAGTGTTTGATAACAGGCTGTGCAGCAACATCCTAAACAAACCTAGTTGCAAATTACATAAAACAAATTCAACAGATTGTTTGTATTACAAATTTAAAATAAAGGCCTGTCATGTTTCATTGTTTTATCAGTCTAATATCGACACACTCTCATAAGATTGGCTAAAACCTGCAGGCATTTGAACGCAGAGGGTTTGCAGTGTGACAACTGCAGTAAGTCAGACTTTTATCTAGAGCAAGAGCAAGGACGTCGCTCGCATCTGATTTCAGCTGCACACACACACTCTTGTTGAGCTGCCGCCCGAGGCCTGAATCTGATCTGCACATCCTCATTTGCATGATTCTAATGTCTCGGAGGTAAACATGGGAATTATATGCCTGTCTCTTGGCAACCACAGGGGCGCTTAAACCATTAGTGCTTGAGATGAGTTTATCCAATGCGTATATGTCAGTGTGTGAATGTCCGTTTATATTTGTGGTAAACCTTTGAATGAAGTCTACTGTATTGAGCTATATGTTGTTTACTTTTCTACGATTGCAGACTAAAGCTCTCTGCATATGCAGCAAGTCTGTGCATCATTTAAATAGTGCTCCTAACATATACATTTAGATTTTTTTTATAGTCATGTTGCTACTGGTGCAATACTCTAATAAACATCATAATATAAAGTGCTATCATGAAACTTTAGATGACGCAGGCTATAGGTCCTTAACAATCTGGGGTTTGAGGTGTTACGGTTTGGTGTGATGAGTTGAGGGCGCACGACGAAGAAGAGTAAACTGGAACGATATTTAATAATATGGCGCATGGAGGTCATGGGCAGGTAAGCAGGGCGATGCTCGTAGATTAGGAAGCCTCTAGCAGGGCTCGACATAAGCAATGGCCCGGGGCCAGTAAACGAGTATGTCGGGCTAGCTGATTGGCCAGTCAGCAAAACAAACAGCAAACGTCATACACAGTGGCGCGAAAAGTGTCAATGTTACTTCAGGGTATTTCGTTGTTAATTTAAGTTGTTTTAGTGTTTAGTTACCCTTTAAAATGTCAAAGAACTACGAGGCTGATACGAGAAAGAGGACATTCCTAGTGTCATGGAAAACACAGTACACCTGGGTGGAGAAAGGCGGTGAGGGCATGTACTGTATCGTTTGCCGAAAATTTCCGACAAAAGCTGACCGAGCCGGGACATTTTACAAGGGGACCCAGAACTACAGAAAACAGGCATTAGATGCACACGAAAAAAGCCGCCAACATTTGCAGTGTGTGTTAGCAAAGCGGGTGGCGGACAACCCATCAGCTGGGCCACTTCATTCCTGGACACAACGGGCCAACAACGACACAATTCAGCGGATGGTGAAGTTAATCAACACTGCTTACCATATCGTGAAGAGTGAGCTTCCTTTTACTGCATACGAGAGAACGGTCGCTCTTCTCAAGAAGAATGGCGAAGACGTTGGCACTCAGTACCTCACCGATGTAGCATGTCGAAGGTAAGTTACTCAGCTAGCTATCTAGCTAATATATCACCGTAACTTTGCTCATAAATGATCCAAAGTGCGACCAAAGGCGTCTTGCCTCAGCAATTTTTTCAAACTGGCGCAGCGCTTACTCGCGGTATAGAAAATGCATGATTTGATTTGTTAAACTAAACGTGAAAAAGACTTATCCGTCTGGCATGGCCGCTTGCTCTAACTTTAACCTAGATAAATGTTCGCTATTATTAGGCGCATATCCAAGTGCAGAGTGTGGAACGCGCACTGCATGACATGGAGGCGCCAACGCGATAGCCTTGCATTTTCCTATCAACAGTGGAAACAACTTAAAATAGCCTACTCCATCTTTTCTGGTCATACAAAAAATAATAATGCATCATTCGCACCTACTTTTATTTGTGTAAGCTCACAATAACAAGAAAACGTTGTGCTTTTGTAAAATAAAATAATACAAACAAGGCGTGCTTTCATGGTCTCCGTGGCGTGAACTGAAGCGCTACTCAAAAATTAACTGAAACACATTGTATACTACTAGCCTCACAGTCACAGACATGATAAATATAGATATAAAGCTTGAAATGTCCACTTTTAAACAGAAAAATGTGAATCTAAAGCAAATACCATCTGATTATGTAATAATCAAAACGAAATTGAATCGAAAGCAATCCATATGAAAGTTGCATTTCTCTCTAAAGGCGCATCCACTTTACAGCAGAGATGTATGGAAATATGTTTGCAGCCGACACTGATTTAGAAAACACTAGTTTATTAATAAACAATAAAAAGAACAATATTTGCTGTAAACAATAAAAATAAACAATATTTTTTTTTTTAGACATAGGCCTATTATTAGCCTGCTTTTGCGGCAAGATCAAATTATGCTTGAGCGTGGAATAAAGCTAATTGTTTAAATGAATGACTACTCACTTAGTCGACTAGAAAAATCTTTAGTCTGGCAACTCTAATCAATACATTTACTATATTTAATTAGTAATTCTAGTATCCAGCTCTTTACATTTAAATTGGTTGAGTTAACAATTAGCAATATCAATGAAAGTGATCATCAGGGCATCTAGATGGGTGGTCGGAGGGGCGCGTCAGCAGGATGGACAACGGCTACCTCCGATTCGTGCCTATATGGACGATATGACCACCTTGACCTCAACCATCGCCTGTACCAAACGCCTGTTAGCGAAGCTTTACTCCAACATTACATGGTCAAGGATGAAGTTGAAACCCAGTAAATCCAGGAGTATATCCATCATCAAAGGAAAGCTTACCGACCAGAGGTTCAATATCAATGAAACACCCATTCCATTGGTATCAGAGCAGCCTGTCAATAGCTTAGGACGGTGGTACAATGCAAGTATCAAAGACGCAGAGCAGTGTGATCAATTGAGGGAAGAAACCATCAAAGGCCTTATCAGTATTGATAAGACTACACTTCCGGGAAAGTTGAAACTGTGGTGTCTGCAGTTTGGGTTGCTCCCCCACCTAATATGGCCTCTAACAGTGTACGAGGTTCCTATTTCCAAAGTTGAGAAGCTGAAACAAAAAGTGGCTGGGACTCCCGCGCTGCCTCAGTAACATCGGGTTGTACGGAAACGGTGCACTGGAATTGCCTATCTCTAGCCTCACCAAAGAATACAAGTGCACCAAAGTGAGACTGAGCATGACCCTGGCTGAGTCTCAAGATGCAGTCATACGAACAGCTCCTCTCAGACTGGCAACTGGCAGGAAGTGGACCCCAGCTGAGGCTGTAGAGCAAGCACAATTCACTCTCAGACATGGAGACATAGTGGGACAGGTGCAGCAAGGAAGAGGTGGGCTTGGACTTGGGACTAGTCGACCTACATGGCATAAGGCAACATCTGCAGAGAAGAGAAAGTTGGTAGTTGCTGAGGTCCGGCATCAACAGGAAGCAGAGAGATGCGCAAAAGCAGTGGCACAAGCCAAGCAGGGCCAGTGGACTACCTGGGAAAACCTGGAGCACCATAAGCTCACTTGGAGAGATTTGTGGGAGATGGAAGGAAGCCAAATAAGCTTCCTCATCAGGTCCACCTACAATGTTCTTCCTACACCTAAGAATCTTAACCAGTGGTTTGGAGATGATCCAGTATGCCCTCTCTGCCAAACCCCAGCAACTCTCAGACATATCCTCACCGGCTGCAAAACCAGTCTGTCCCAAGGCTGTTACACCTGGAGGCATAACCAAGTCCTACGCCAACTAGCAGTCATTCTCGAATGAAGGCGATCCTTCATCAATGCCCTCCCTCAACCAGCATCCGGACACTCATCCACTATTCCCTTCGTCAGAGCAGGGCAGTGCCCAGCAAAACCAACCGCAAGATTGAATAGCACCCTCTTAGACACTGAACGGGACTGGAAAATGCAAGTGGACCTAGATCAACAACTCAAGTTTCCACCTGAGATTTTAAACACCAATCTCAGGCCGGATCTTGTTCTGTGGTCATCTTGTGGTCATAAAAAATATATATATATAACAAAAAAGGGGGGCCTCATTAAATAATTTTGCCAGAAATAGTGATTCAGGGACCCCGTCCCCGAATATGAACGTTGGAGAGAAAAAAAACAGAGATAATGGGTGAATAACTTAAATAACCCTAATATTGTAGTTGTTTTAACTTTTCTTTTGCTTAATTTTAGGTTTGTCGATGTTATTTATAGAGAGCTGTGGGAGGGCTGTGTTGCAGAAATTAAAGCAGCAAATTTTTTAAGTGTTCTGTCAGACTCATCTACTGACGTGAGTGGCAGAGACCTGGAAGGGGTTTTTGTCCGTATATTGAGCTGTGGACATCCAAAGAACATCTTTATTGGTGTAGAGGAGCTCCAACACGCCACAGGGCCTGGTCATTTTGCTGCAATGAGCGCTGGTAAGCCTGGCTATTGAATATGTTTGTGTTGCTTGCTGTGTTTTCACTTGTTGAGTAAAGTTACATCAATAACAAGTATTTCTCGGTCTACAGCATTGGATAAGGCAGACATATCCCAGTGGAAGGATAAGGTAGTGGGCTTGGGTACTGATGGAGCTGCTGTGATGGTTGGGAGGATTGGGGGGGTTGCCACACTTCTTCGTGCTGAAGTTCCCCACCTGATAAATATCCAATGCCTAAGCCATGGCCTTGAGTTGGCTGCCATGGATGCTATGAAAGACCAAGAAAGAATGAGAAAGGCAAGTAACAAGGAAGTAAAAAGCCAACCTTCAGCAACTTCTGTATAGTAAACTGAGAAAATCATGTCCTACATAAACCCAACATGTTATGTGCTACTTAAGCTAATTTGTATAATTATCATACTCCTATAATTCTAATTCAGGTGATGGACATACTGAAGGGGCTGTATAAACAGTATCATCACTCTCCTAAAGCGTGGAGAGAGTTGAAAGATCTGGCAGATGTGTTCAACCAAAAGGTCTGGAAGATGACCAACTTGGGAGAGGGACAAGGTGGCTCCCACACACGAAGAGGGCACTCAGGGTCTTGTTGAAAAACTACCCAGTACTGCTTGCCCAGATGGAAAACACAGTGGAAACAAGGCTAGTAATACATTCCTGTTTCCTAGGTAATCGTACTTAATCAATCTCGGTCAACATAAATTCTTATTTGGTTGATTACATCAAACAGATCAGCAAGTGCTGCAATGATTGGGCAAAGATTTTCAACACCTTCTCTTCATCATGCTTGTCCAAGACGTCATATAAGTCTTGAGTTGGCAAGTTTCTATTAAATATAATCTGTCTGATCAGTTTATTTTCAATATTTTCAGTTTATTTAAGTCGCAGTGTACAGTGTACCTGAGTTGAGTCATGTTTTCATTCTTGTAGTCTGAGTCTGAAGTTGCAAGAGGATGGGCTTACCCTGCCAGAGCCACTCTATGCCTTTGAAACAGCAGTGTTGAGGCTGACAGCCATGGAGATAGAGGCAGGAAAGTGTGTGGAGTGCTTTCTAGCTGAAACCAAGAATGGAACCTATCAAAATGTTGAGCTGTTGAGGTTCAGGGACAGCAGAGAAGAGTTTTCCAAGTAAATATTTAAACAAGAACGATGACATAATTTAAGGTGTTACATTCTGAGACATAATTAATTATTAGTATTTTTTTCTCCAGTGTGAAGCGGACGCTCCTGCACAGTGTGATTGCCAGGCTACAGTCCCGATTCAAGGGGGTTGAGTCTCATCAGGTGCTGCAGGCTGCAGCAAAACTGGTGGATCCTCGTGAGTGGGCTGCTGACCATCAAGAACTAGCATACTATGGCAGGGACCACCTTGCCACGGTCTGTGATCACTTTGCTAATGTCCTTGACCAGATAGGATGTGACCAGGACAAAGCACAGCGTGTAGAGTGGCCTGCTGCTAAGGTGCTGATTAAGTCCTTATCACAGAGCCTACAGAGGAATGCTTGGCAAGACTTTTTCCTGGATAATGAGCGGAGGGGTAGCTTCCCCAACCTCCTCCTCATTGTGGAGCTCATCTTGGTACTGCCTCTGTCCACGGCAACAGTCGAGAGGGGCTTCAGTGCCATGAAGCGTACAAAGACTGACTGGAGGAACAGTATGAGTGTTGAAATGCTGAAGAGTTTGCTCTTCATTAGCTTGGAGGGTCCCAACTTGGAGCACTTCAACCCCATGCCAATAGTGAAGAGGTGGCTCATGGAGGCGGACAGAAGGAGTTTCCAGTGAATAAAATGGACCGCTGAGGGAGAAAAGGGAGGGGCTAAGGGGAAGAAAAGAGGAAAAGTGGAATCTCGAGTCTTAGTAGTAAAATGGACCACTGTGAAAACCACATTAATCCTAATGTATACAATAAATACAGTTTAAAGGGTAACTAAACCCTAAACCAACTTTTTTATTGGTGCCGTTCATTGATTCAAGTAACTTTTTTGACATTTGGGTATAAAGTGTTTTAATTCTACAATATATGGTATAACTGGAACCTTTTCAAGGATGAACTCTAGAACTGAAGCTTTTCTGGGCTGAAGTTTGGAGTGAATTCTGGGGTTGAGGACCGGAGAAGGGAAGCTGATTTCAGCGCTGACTGGACGGACGTAAACGCTGGATCCACCACTTTTGCCCCCAGGTTCGTGCTGTTAGAGAGGGAAATGGAACCCTTGAAGAGGCATGTGGAGGCTTAGGGTGAACTGGAGCGCCTACATGCTTCCGGACTGAATGACTGAATGATTTTGATTGTCCTCATTAGCTATATCCAGTGTTTAATTTGTAAAGTGGGAGGTCCCGGAGCGCAGAGGGGGGGTGGATCCGGCGACTCAAAACGGGGGTTGGAGGTAATGGAACAAAAAAAATTACACTGCCTATGTAGCTTCTAAAAATAATAATAATAATATATATATATGTAATATATAATATATAATAATAATATATATATATATATATATGTAATATATAATATATAATAATATGATAATGAACTAGTTCAGGTTCATAGTTCTTTTTTTTTATGAACTAAGTTCACACATCTAAAAATGAACTAGTTCACGTTCATTTGTTAAATTCTTTTAACAAAGATGTAGGCTATTATTAATAATAATGTTATTTCAACACAATATCTCGTTATTTCGAAATAATATGTGTGCGTGCATCTGTAAATCCGGTGACGCGTGTATTGATTTTTATTAATAAACAAGTGTTTTCTCTAAAAGTGTCGACTCGACTACAAAGATAAAGTTGACGATCGCCATCTCCGTGTGAACACGCTTATAGAGAGAAATGCACATAAATAAGCCTAATAATGGATTATCAGAGAGTAGCCTTTTTCTTTTTTCGTTTTGAATTATTTCGTTTAAAGACATTTCAAGCTTTGTGTATTTGATGTATTTGTCATGTCTGTGTAAGGCATACACTGAGTTTCGTTAAGTTAGGATGTGCTCTAGTTCACGTGCAAGTGAGCGCGGGCGCCTCCGTTATATTTGAAAAATTTATTAAAATTAAGATACAATTTATACAAAACGAAATTCACTTTAAAGAAAGGCTTTCTATAACAACTTCAACTTCAACGGTCAAAATCATGTCTGACCCGCTCCATGTCTCATATTGCGCATCCTATTTTACTCGGTCGTGCTGTTCACTTTTCATAAATCAACATAAATGAAAAAAAAAATAATAATAACATTATAATATTTTAACAAATATAAAACGCGCTTTTTTAATGGCTACAACAGTAGGCTATAGTAGGCCTACATAGCACTCTCTATTTGTACAAATTTCTGCACATTAATTTAATTCTGAATTTTGCACACACAAGTTGAAAGGCATTTGTTCAAATCAAGTTCACGGATAATTGTGCGTGCATTTATTAGCCTAATCATTATGATACTAAAATCCTAACAAATAGGCTATGCTATGTACAAAAAATCAGATGAGCCCATAATATGAACGGTTAAGCATTTTCCTCCCATAGAAAACCATTAGGCTATAAGAACGCTTAATGTGGCTTAATGCAGATTAGAATGTCCCCTTATTATGTCGAAATAACGAGATATCGATACTAGGCTACTGTGTACACCGTGGTCTCCTTTTTGATCAGCGGAAACGATTTTTGCTTGTTTGGGATCTGACTGTCCAGCGTATTTGAAAAAGTTAAGCAAACTTTCCTGTCTTTTTGACATTATTTTAGTGACACAGGAGGTGCCGGATCCAATAAAAAAGGTTCCGGATCCACTGTCTGAGGTGACGGAACATGTTCCGGCGTGTTCCGGCTCAAATTAAGCCCTGGCTATATCAACAAAGAAATCCGAACCATTTAAATCGAAGACATAGTTAATAAATCCGTTACGGAGGCAGTCTGAACTCCTCGCGACAGCCCCTCCCTGGGGGATTCCCTGTTTTCTCAGGGACGGGGTACCATCTGGCTCCCGCAACCAGACCTCTGGAACCTTGACGAGTAGTTTGTGGATGGGACGTAGAGGACTTAAGTGGCACTATCACTCAAGCTAGACCCCCCACTACCAGGCGCGCATATGCTTTGAAGTAGAGTCTGTTGTGCTGAGTGGTGTTCTTCCCGGTGGGAATGCCCTTTGAAATGCCTGATCAGCTCTGTGCTTTCCTTCTTGCAAGAGAGGTTGGAGCGCAGGCTGTCCCCCTCCAACTTGAAAGTCTATGTTGCCGTCATCGCAGCATATCGCAATGCCCCTTGAGGTGAGAGCTCACTCCACTCGGGGTGTTGATTTTATTCTGAGCTTTGGTGCACGGCGCCTCTCTGGCAGACATATGCAAAACTGTGGGCTGGGCGACACCCAACACATTTGTGAGATCCTACGAGTGGAGCCGGTTTCTACCCATGTGTTGGGTACTACCAGACACTGTGTGGGCAACCTCAAATGGGGATACTAGTGCCTACTTGCTCTTCAGGGGAGTAACCCGCATCGCAAACCCTGAATTGAGTTCCTCCAGCATCTTTCGCCAGTCAGATGTGGCAGAGGCATCTGACGTCAGAACCAGTATTCGTGTACATGCCCGGCCAGTCAGCCCTTGTATTGTGCTTGATGCCCATATGCTTGTGTAACCCCTCCACCCGGGTCCTTCTCACCCCGCTCCGTGCGGGTCTCGAACCCGGGTCTCCGGCATGAGAGTCAGGCGTTCTAACAAGGAGGCTAAAGACTGCAGCCTCTAGCGTCTGTTGCTAGAGCGCCTATTGAGATCAGAGGAGTGAGGTTTACTCGCACAGCGACTACTAGCTGGCCTCCGTTACACTTGTATTCCCCTTGGGTAATCCAATATGTGTACTGTCCACGATATGGTTTCCCTGTGTCTTTGCCTGGGCCGTTCTGCTCTGCACTGTCTCTGTATCGTAAGTAGCTCCTCATTAGGTTACACCATCAAAATTAAGCTAGAGGTTAGATCAAGTAAAAATAGCACATTAATTTAACATTTGCAGCTTAACACTTTAATAGTGTAACATAGATAGTCATAGTGCTCATTTTTGTCTTTTTTAGGCAGTTCCCCAACATAGCCTACAAACTGACTACAAGTATAGCACAGGAACCACTTCAACATTAAAGTCCAAGGACAGACACAGAGCTCATGTGACAAATTATTTGGTATTTTATGCATGCATCTTAGCATTATTGTAAATGAAACAATTTTATAAAAAATTACTATTAATACACGACATCCATTACGTCTGACATTTTCTCACTGAAACCCCATCAACCCTGAAACTTAACTTTTTGGTGACGTTTGTGTGAGTTTACAGTCTTGCTTGATCTTTTTGTCAAAAAAAAAAGCCTTGTACGTTTTCTGTCATAACAAGAAACTCTAAGTGGATGTGTGTCATCTCTAGAAACAGAGATCCTGAATGAGGTTATTGGTTTATCAGGCCCTTTTACATCACCCTACTGAAAGAGAGACAGACAGGTTTCTGTGAAAAAAAATTACTGTGGTTCTGCTTGGAGGGTCAGGCAGGCAGCTGGTACTTCATGTCCATCATCAGCCCTGGCAACCAAACCCCTGGCACCATTTCCCCGACAACCATCCATCCATGCACAGCTGGCACAGGCCTGACCAATCACATGGCCACTTTGGGATCTGGCTGCCTCCAGCGTCCTTACTGCCAAAATTGTTATTAGAGACACAGATAGATAGAGACTCAGTTTAAATATACAACCCAACATACAGAACAACATTTGTGATGCATTTCCCAGACTGTGCAATTTGTGTAAAGCACTATAATCAATATCTGAGAGCTTCAAATAATCCACATTTGGCTGGCAGGGACTATCTGCTGACTATTTGCCGGCTGTGTGATGAATACACACAACAAAGTGTATTTCTGCTAGCTATTAGGACTTGTGCAACTTCTTGTTCTTACTAATCGACTGGTCATCTAGAAAAGAAGTCAACTTGTCGACTCAGCCTCACTAAAGGAGATGTATGGAGGGGTCCAAACCTGCAGACAGAAATAAATAAATAAATAAGTAGATTTTTTCATTAAAGATAATTGTGACGTTATTTGCATGACTTTTACTCCTTCATGTATTATTTTTACATGTATTTACTAGATTTTTTATATCGTTTTACATTTATGTATACATGTATTCATATTTATTTTTCCATGTGCAACATAAAAATGAGGGCGATCATGTTGAAGTGTCAGATCTAAATAAGCAATAGAGATCTGACCTTGATACAATATATGGCAGATCAACTGGAGAGTTGTAAGTTATCTTCACCTATTCACATTGTGAAATTATTTTATGCCATGGGTAGCGAGAGCTAATTCAAAAGATGAAAGATGCGTGATGCAGTATTATCGTTGAACAAAAGTATTTAAAGTCCCTCCAGGATTTTGCGGGCCTTTTTTGTGATTGTTGCGGCCTAAAATGCCTGATGTTGTGGCCACTTTTCTGAAAAGTTGGGATGTTCTTCGTGTAACGAGTTAAGTACAATCCAAGTTTAATGTATTGTTGTTTTTTTCACTAAAATCCTTATTATTTTATTACTGATTTATTTCCGTTTTTCTTTGAGCAATATATGTTGATTCTGCGATTCACTCTCTAGAGACTTTTATTTTGAATTTTTTCTGCCGCTGTCCTAGTGCCATTTTGAAGTGTGTGCGCGCCTCTCTACAGTTTGCATTGCATACGCTGGGGAGAGGTAAGCGTTTTTCAGAGCTCTTCAATTTATGAGCAAATTACGTTTGCAAAGTGTGTCAATTGAGTTAATAACCTCTTTTAAACAGTACAGAGACTGGATAGTGTGTTCTGTTGTATGTTACATGCGTGAGTGGATTAATAATTTGAAGATATAGCCTATCGTGTGAGCCGTATGATATGTATTAGCAGTGTTTTGAATCATTAACTAATTAGTGTTGTATTATACAGGTGAAAGTTGTCATGAGATGCTCACACACGATTTGTCAACTATTGATGTTGATCCACAGGTATTTCACTTATTGTATTTTATATTCTTATAGTGTGTTAATTTTATGTTTTAATGTTGTGTAATTTGCCTAATTGTTACACACGGTTTTGCATTGCACACGCTGGGGAGAGGTGAAAGTTGTCATGAGATGCTCACACACGATTTGTCAACTTATTGATGTTGATCCACAGATTACAGTTGGTGAGAGGTCCATGTGGACGTGACTGTCAATAAACATCCCCATTTTGGTGAACTGCAATAACCCAGCAAACATGCTTCTTTGGGACCCGAATGGGGCCCTTGCGGGCAGCCCACTGTGGGCCCAGATACCGGCGTGAAATGCGGGGCACGTGTGGACCCCACACTATGGGGCCCAGGTGGGGCTCCAGTGGGACAGCCCAAAGTGGGCCCCCACTGGGGAATTTTGCCCACTGGGGAATCTTTGTTCAAAATTCCAACAACGACTGTATTTTTTAAGAAGACTTAGGCTGTTTGGTGTAAATCAGAGAATTATGCAATTATTTTATTAAGCTGTTTTAGGTAGTCTTTTGAATTATGGGATGCAAACTTGGTATGGCAATCTTACGGCCCAATTAAAATCACAGCTTGCTCGTCTTGTGAAAGTTGCAATGAAAGTCATGGGTGTAAGGGAGTACTCATCACTTCAATCAATTTACGAATCACTGATTTAAAAAAATGCACAGACAATAGTGAGTGATTCAAGCCATGTTTTATTTTCAATGTATCAGATGCTACCATCAGGAAGACGGTATAGAGTCCCATTATGTAAGAGCAACCGTTACAAAAAGTATTTTATCCCTGTATCTATTAATATGTTAAATAGCAAGATGTAGTAATGTAGTCTGGTAATGCTCATATAGATTTTAGCTTTTTATTTATTGGTTTGTGTGTGCATATGTTGTATGTATGTATTTTTGTATAAATGCAGCTTTGAGTCCAAGACAAATTTCCTGAAAAAGGACAATAAAGTATACAAACAAACAAACAGCAAACCCCTTAGGGGCCCGTGTGGGACCATTGAGGGCAGGCCACTGTGGGCCCAGATACCGGCGTGAAATGCGGGGCACGTGTGGGCCCCACACTATGGGGCCCAGGTGGGGCCCCAGTGGGACAGCCCAAAGTGTGGGCTGACTGTGGGCTGGCCCACACTAAGTAGAGTGGGCCCCCACTGGGGCCCGTTATGGGCCCACAGCAAACCCCTTAGGGGCCCGTGTGGGACCATTGAGGGCAGCCCACAGTGGGCCCAGATACCGGCATGAAATGCGGGGCACGTGTGGGCCCCACACTATGGGGCCCAGGTGGGGCCCCAGTGGGACAGCCCAAAGTGTGGGCTGACTGTGGGCTGGCCCACACTAAGTAGAGGGGGCCCCCACTGGGGCCCGTTAGGGGCCCACAGCAAACCCCTTAGGGGCCTGTGTGGGACCATTGAGGGCAGCCCACTGTGGGCCCAGATACTGGCGTGAAATGCGGGGCACGTGTGGGCCCCACACAGTGTTGTGGGTAACGCGTTATAAAGTAACGCGTTAGAGTACTCTAATTACCTTTTTTTGTGAAATGTGTAACTTAACGCGTTAGTTTTGTGCGTTAAGTAATCAGTAACTTCGTTATTTTAAAAAAAAAGTAATCCGTTATTTTAAGGAAAGGAAAATCCCGAATAAAAAAAATTCCCCAGGATCAAGACAGTGTTTCTGCGCTTCAATACCCCACCACCCTCCAGCGAACCCGTGGAGAGGCTTTTCAGCCTCGGGAGTCTTGTTTACATGCGCTTCATTAAGGCACACGCGTGCGGTCTCTTGCTCTCTCTCCCTCTCTGCTGTGCACGCGCTACGCGGTTTGGCGCACAGTCTCTGTCTCGCGGGCGCGCTCGCTCGCTCTAGATTCCGGGAGATTTTAACTAATTCGCGGGCATCAGTGAGCCGCTATCAATATGCGGGAGACTCCCGGACCTTCCGGTAGACTTGGGATGTCTGCATTTCTATACTGAATTAATATTGGCATTATAATTATTGTTTTTTTTATTGAAATAATAGCCCATCCGCGCATCTCTACTACCCGGGCTGGGAAGGTGTGAATTTTGATTAATATGTTCTGTGATAATAAATAAATAAAACGCTATGTGGAATAGCCTATGACTGTCTTTCCTGTTATTGTTATCCTGCAGTGTTAATTTAGTCGGATGACTGACGTTATTCATTGCCAGGAGTCACGACTTCTCGGTGCATTTGGGGGGCCGTGTATGTCAATTAAGCTGCAGCATGTGTGAGGCGCTGCAAACTGATTACTTTTAATTGATGGTAACGTTGTAACCTAATTAACTACTTTCCAAAGTAACTATACCCAACACTGGCCCCACACTATGGGAACCAGAGTGGGCCCACAGCAAGCCCACACTGTGGGCAAAGTGTGGGTATACTGTGGGTACACTGGGTTAAGTGTGGGCATACAGTGGTTGCACTGGGAAAAGTGTGGGCTTACTGTGGGTGCACTGGGGAAAATGTGGGCATACTGCAGACAATGCACAGTGTTGTAATATATCTGTGGTATTGATAACAAACAACAATATTAGTTTGGTTCTACTTTGCATTTGCCACAATACATGCACTTACTGAAAGTCGAAGTAGTACAGAAGTCATATGTTTCAAATAATTTAATTTATTCACATGTAAAAAATAAAATATACAATACAATACATTACCGTTCAAAAGTTTTTCAAAAAATACTTTTGAAAGAAAATCCCTTCAGCCCATCAAAGCTGCATTTATTTTGATAAATACATTAAAAAGAGTAAATTCTGAAATATTATTGCAACTTAAAATCTATTTTACAAAGTAATTTTTCCCTGGGATGTTAAAACTGAATTTTCAGTAGCTAGCATCCAGTCGTCAGCATGTAAATCGTGAAGAAAAAAATTCAGGAATGTTTGAACAGAACTGTCAAAAGAGCAGCATTTATTTTAAATAGATTTTGAGTAAAAAAAAAAAAAAAATCTTATAAAACCACATCACAACACATTAAGTGGATTATGAATCATCTAATAAAATAAATAAATCCCCTCGGATACCAGTAGATCTTTGCCAGATCTCCAGTCTTCTGGTTCTTCTGCTCCTTTCACCATCCCAGTCTCTTGCATTATGGAGCCATGATTTACCACTTCGGATGCTGCAGCCTGGCTGTTTTTTTTGTGTCAGCATATAAAGGAAGAAAAAAAAAATTGAAATGTTAACCAAGGGATATGGCTGTGTTTCCAAGGGTTAGGACATTTCCACCTCAGGGAACAAAGAATCTTTTAAGAACCTCTAAATGCACTTTGACTGGAGAAACCTGAGAATAATTTAAGTTCCGGAAAAATAGTTAAAGGTGTTGTTTATTAATATTAAAAACAAATGTATTGGTATTGGTGTTGTTGTGAGAAACATACAGAGAGTGAACCAATTGACCTCATGTTGAACCAATTGACCTCATGACCTCACACTCATGTTGGTGTTGTGGTCTACTGCAAGTTAATCCAGAGCAGACACTTATCTCGGTTGAGATGTGGCTTGGGAAAGGGTCAAAAAATACACACCGTCGCCCAGCCTCTCGGGATACCTAGTGTCGGAGTCGCATGTACCCCATGCACACCGTTTGACCATTTTAAACTTAAAATGACAAGAAAAAAACATAAAAATGAATGAAAACTGACGAACTGCAATGCATTTCAATGGACGTTGAAGCAGAGAATGTCAGAGTGTATTGGGTTAGCTATGCGCACTGTGATTGGCTCATCGCGTTTGGGGGCGTGGCTTAGCCATAGGTCAATTGAGGGCATGGTGAAATGAGAGCATGAGAACAATTTACAAAAATGATCAACACAATGTAAATAATAATTTTGTCAACTTCAACTCCCACTCATGTCATTCCAAACCTGCATGATTTCTTCTGTGGAAGATGAAAAATGACTCAAGAAGTCAATGGGATCCAATGCCGTTTTCATTTTATGGACAAAACAGATTAAACATTCTTCAAAATATCTTCTTTTAAATTCCACAAAAAAAGTAAGGAATACATTTGGAACAACATTTAGAACAATCCCTTTAATGTATTTATTAAGAAATCAATAATAGCTTTAGTCATTTTTATTAAAAAAATTGCAAATATTGAGAATGTGTCTGACAGTCAAAAATGTACTTACACAGAAAAAGATGCAGTGACCTGTGCCTGGCTGGCTCTCTTTTTGGTTTATTTAGCTGTTTGACACACAATCACATTTAAGGAGAAAAGAGAGAAGACACCTGAATATTAGTCAAATATTGCATAAATCTATACAAATAAATATGTATTATTTTTTCATCAGTGATTATTAACTAATTAATATGTCAGGAGTTCTCAACTCTGGTCCTCGAAGTGCACTGTCTTGCAGTTTATGCCCAGACCTGATCAATCTCACTTGATCTTTTAACCAAAAGAGCTCGATTCGCTTGTCCAGGTGTGCTGGACCAGGGTTGGTGCTAAAGTCTGCAGGACAGTGGTCCTCGAGGGCCAGAGATGAGATCCCCAACAATATGTTCTGAACATGATAATTCAGAGATCCAGAATGACTGCTAGATGACTTACAACAGTGGTGTCCAGTCCTGGTCATGGAGGAGTGTAGCTCCAGCCTGTCTGTAGTGTATGCTGATCCTGAAGACTTGATCATCTGGTGCAGGTCTGCTTAACTGGGGTTGGAGCTCAATTTTGCAATCAGGATTAGATGGCAATGAGTACTGAAAAGAGAGAGGACAATTTTAATGTTATAAACCCAGTAAAACTTTTATCATGAATATGTACAATAACATCTGATAATGTACGCTACATATGACACCACTGTACTGACAAATACAGTATTTGTTAAGTGGATGAGGATAATCTCATTTTTAAAAAAATATACACAAAATATTAACAGATTACATAAAAATGTTTATGAAAATACAGTTATATGGTGCAAAGAAACTTTTTGTAAATGTCTATGACAAATCTACAATGCAAAAACTGAGAATGTTTTAGACAGTGATTCCAACAGAATACTTACAGCAGTATGATCTGATTACACACAAGGAAAAGGGAGAAAAAGAAACAAAAATTAATATTTCAGTTAAATATTGCTCTGTATGGACAAACGATCTGATGAAATGTAAGTTATACATTCAAGATAAATTATTACATTCATATTTAATGTGAATATTATTTAATGGCCTAAATGTTTTACTTCCATTATATCTGTAAGGAATAATTGACGACAGGCCGTTGAATTATTAGAAAAATAATGCACACCCGAGGTGGTAATGCGGTCACGACGCGAAGCGGAGTGGCCGTTACACCTCGGGTGTGCATTATTTTTCTAATAATTCAACGGCCTGAAGTCAATTATTCCGCTTATACTACAGTTACCACACCTCGAAATATTGTTCAGATGATGAATTTCAAGACGTTTGTAAAGTTTTTGTCATTAAAACGCTCTTGTATTTAGTACTAATTCCTTGCGCATCTAAACCCATGCTCCGTTGCTAATTCCAAAACGTCATTTTAGAGTTAGTAACGGAGGTTTGAGCCGCTGATAGCAGAGTAATGCTGGGGACACTCTTAACGACTAGAAACATTCTCTGACTGTGAATGCAGCAGATTTTAAACACCGAAGTGAACAGACGGAACGCGCTGAAAACGCGTGCATGATCAGTCATATCAAATTACATTCATAACCGGCCTTACAGTAAGTGTGTCCCCGGCTTTATGCAGTTAATAATGCAGTTATGAGAGAGAGAGAGAGAGAGAGAGAGAGAGAGAGAGAGAGAGAGAGAGAGAGAGAGAGAGAGAGAGGGGAGAGAGAGAAGCATGTGCGTCAATATTATTTATTTATTTATTTAATTCGTTTTAATTAATTCGTTCATTCTTTTTTTCTATATTAGTGACAGTAGACTAGCCTAATAAATGAAACTCAAATAATTACGAAAACCCGTGCAGCAGGACTATCAATTTATTTAAATATTCAGTTTAATTTTCTATTGATTATATATAGGACTATACTTTATTTATTAAAATTAAACTGCATGTTTCCATTGATTGTGAAGTTAGACATTGAAAATTGCAGATCAAGCGCATGGGGCTGCAGTTTTTCTTGTTATGAATTGTATAATATTTTCCGTTATTACAGTTGACTACGCGAAGTGATATGGAACTGTAATGAGGTCAAGACCTGCCTGGAACTACTTTAGCCATGCGGTTCCCTGAAAATAATTGCACACCTCAGAACGTTCGTCAACCAATCAGATTCAAGCATTCAACGGCCCTGTAGTATAATATGATCTAATTTAATTAAGTTAATTAAATATTACAGATGGTTGATCGTGTTAATATAGTAATATGACCGTAGCTGTGTAAAATTACAAAGCGCGTAACGTTAACGTTGAGTTAAATTGCCTAACGCAACTTGTATGAGTTGCTGTCTTCAGCGCTCAGTGTTTATTGATGTCTATCAATTATGAACGGTCATAATCATACTTAACGAGATGTAATCTGAGTGTGTAGCTTATGTATTGTACGCAAACGTTGCATAAATCCTCGGTTGCGTCGCTATTTAAACCTTTAAAACAACGTCATGACTGATTCAGCCCGGCCATTGTGTCTAATGTTAGCTCGGTCCTAGTTCATCGAGTAAACGGGAAAACAACAATAAACCAAATTATAACAACACCAAAAGGTGCTAAACACTTAAAGGTAATGAATTCATGCAGTTTTAAAGTTTAAATTACCTCGGAGATTACCAAAAAACGTACTGTCGAGCAGCTAGTCGACCGTTATAACCGTTTAATTTAAACTGCAGCAGAGTAACGTTAGCTCTACTGTATAGCCTATAATCAGATAAACAATAAAATGAGTGTAATTTAATACCAATAATTAATTCATTACCATTTTTTTTTACCAGTTTCACTCATTTCAATAGAAAACTCAAATTACTATGGACATTTAAAAAGCTTACGTTACCTGTTTGGTGCACAGCTGGGCGGTACAGTCGAATCAGAGTCGAATCCAGAAAGACAGCTCCTTCCAGCAGTCTCATTGGTTAGAATTAATTATCTACTGTATTACTTATAATATAATTTTTATATTATAACTTTTTTTTTTGCAGTTTCAGAAATATAACATTATATAAAAAATATATAATTCATCAGTGATGTATTTATTAGTATAACAAATATAATTGTATAATAATAATAATAAATAGATCACTGACAAACAAATCTAATCAGTCCACCATTTGCTTGTGTTATATTGTGACAAATAAGTTAATTTAATTTCATAAATACGCTTATAATGAATTATAGCTCCATTTGTACTTTTTTGATGAGCAATATTACTATTCTATCAATATATTTATAAATACTCATTGAGACCTACTGAATTATAAGATATAGTTAGATTTATATACATTTTTATAGTTCCTTATAAGTCACGCATTTGCTCTTTCAATGCGCATGCTCCTAATCCATTAAACACTGATTTATTAATTTGTCAGTTTTATAGTTCCATGAATGTATTTATAAAGATGCAACATGCATTGCTATGTTATTATGTTATTTATGAATGTATTAATATATAAGTGCTGTGATCTTTTTTTGGGGGGGGGGACTAATAGTCTAATGGTGTTTAAACTACTGTAATGTACTGGTCTGTCTGTCTGTCTTTACCAGTCTGTCAGGGAACAGCTACAAGCAAACAAGTAAAGATAGTACTTGTCTTGCTATCTTGTTGACTGTGTGCAGTTTTAGTTAAGTATGGGATGGACTGTTGAATGAAATAACATTTATGACGTTTTACGGGATTGTTAAAATAGTTTGATTAATCATGAGCTTCTAATCTTAAAACAATGATTTAACTGTACTGTTGTGGTGGGTTGCCCACAGTAAACCATCATGGTGGCCCCACAGTGAAAAACTGCTATGGGTAGAGATGGGAATTGATAAGGATTTAACGATTCCGATTCCATTATCGATATTGCTTATCGATCCGATTCCTTATCGATTATCTTATCGATTCTCATTGGGTGAGGGAATAAGTACAAATTTGTTTGTTTGTATTAACTCACTTTAATATCTGATCAGAAGACACAGCACAGAGCACACACAAATTATGTGTAGCAACCTCAGAACAAATCTAAAAGTAGCCTATAGGTGAGCTACTTCTCAAAGTGAGTGTGTGTGTGTGTGTGTGTGTGTGTGTGTGTGAGAGTGAGCATGTGTGCGTTTGTGTGTGAGTGAGTGAGTGAGTGAGCGCGAGAGAGTGCGTGTGTGAGCGCAAGAGAGAGTGTGTGTGCGCTAGTGAGTGAGCGTGAGTGTGTGCGTGAGTGCGAGATAGTGTGTGAGCGCTAGTGTGTATGTGCGCGCGCGCGCGCGTGTGTGTGAGTGAGCATGTGTCAGTGAGTGAGTGAGCGCGAGAGAGTGTGTGTGTGTGTGTGTGTGTGTGTGTGTGTGTGTGTGTGTGTGTGTCCGCGTGCACGAGAGTGAGTGAGTGCGTATGTATGTGTGCGATTGAATGTGTGTGAGACAGCACGCGATGGCTGGTCGGAAAGCAACGTGGCCTCCCCGTTAAAGGCCTCATTATACTTCTGCGTCAAACTTCTGCCTCTGCCATGTTCGCCGCGTTCTGAATCAAAACAACGCAGCGCGTGTGTGACGTCATGATGACATTTGCAACGAGCGGAACCGATAAGCGGAATCGATACGCAGGCATGCTAACGGTTCCAAGGAATTGATTCACTGGGCACCGGTTCTGAAGAAGAATCGGTTCTCGATTCCCATCCCTAGCTATGGGCCCCACATGGGCTAACTCACTGGGGGCCCGTGTGGGTTTTCTGTGGGCTAGCCCACAGTGGGTTGCCCACAGTAAATCCTATTGGGGGCCCAAAAGGGCAAAATTGCTATGGGCCCCACATGGGCTAACTCACTGGGGGCCCGTGTGGATTTTCTGTGGGCTAGCCCACAGTGGGTTGCCCACAGTAAATCCTATTGGGGGCCCAAAAGGGCAAAATTGCTATGGTGAGCCGCTCGTTTTGTGAGGAGAGTGAGCCGCTGCGTGAGGAAAGTGAGTTGCCCTTTGTGTGAGGAGAGTGAGTCGCTCGTTGTGTGAGGAGAGTGAGCCGCTGCGTGAGGAAAAAGAGTCGCCCTTTGGTGTGTTCCCCCGAGAGAAGTCGGTTTCTTTGGCGGTGTTGCTGATGTGCGGAGGTATCTGAAGAGTGTTGCGGGGGCTCGGCTGTTCGGCTGTGTGAAGGGTGCAACGGCGATTGAGTGAAGACGAGTGAAGACGTCAAGGGATGGAAAGAGAGTGAGTTATGGGAATCGAGTGAAGACTGGAGAACGCCATCATCATTGGAAGGGAGATAAGTAGTATGATCTTGGATCTTATTGAATGTATGCACCTGCACCGAGACGGATGTAAAGTTGTGAAGTGTATTGATCACGAGTGTCGTGTCACTTGAGCGTGGGTGCATTGAGTGATCATTGAACGTTCTCTTCTTCCTGTTCTCTTCTTCCGAGTGTGGGCGAGAAACGCTCTGTCCCCCGTGCCAGTAAGGAGGCACCCAAATCTCCTCGCTATTGGATGAGACTCGATTCAGCTTGACAGTGGAAGGAGTGCTGGCCTTGTTGCACTGAGAGAGAGAGAGTGGATATGCAGTGCCTGAATTGATGTGTTTGCACAGTATTGGCTTGAAGTGAGGTTGCAGTGTGTGGGGAATATATATATACTAACCGCCGTGTACTCACCATCTCGAAATTTCATCGCTGTCACTGAAGAAGGACTCCAGGTGTTTAATGTGAAAATTATCCTTACATGTTGGAAGACTGCGTGTACTCGTATAACTTACCCTGTCTGTGCAAATAGAAGAATCCCTCCGACCAGGTTCCTTTATGTGATGTCTGCTGGAAGGAGAGACGGACATTAGAAGTGTCCTCTCGTCGGCTTGACCGAAGCACCCCCCAGCTGTAAGCTCTCATTACCTTATTGAAGAGAATATGCATGCAATTGAATTGTTCACTCCGTCTGTGTAGTAGAAGCCGTCCCCCGCCGAGGTCCTGTATGGGAGGTCTGCTTGAAGGAAGATCCTCCGCGCTTAAGTAAAGGCATACGTGCTTGGATATTCACCTGTTTGGTAGAAGGTTCCTTTCTGGTCACCAGCTCTCGCACCGGCCACGTCCTGATCGTTCGACGGTCCAAGAAGGTTGGCTTACCTGGATACTTACCCGTCTGTCCAGCGTAAGATCCTCCGCGACCACAAGACTCCATCCCGCTCTGCGCCCACACAAAGGTACACATGCTTGGATATTCACCTGTCTGGTAGAAGGTTCTTTCCTGGCCACCAGCTCCCGCACCGGCCACGTCCTGATCGTTCGACGGTCCAAGAAGGTTGGCTTACCTGGATACTTACCTGTCCGCCCAGCGCAATATCCTCTGTGACCACGTGACCCTGTCCCGCTCTGCGCCCAACCAAAGGTATACATGCTTGGATACACACCTGTCTGGTAGAAGGTTCCTTTCTGGTCACCAGCTCCCGCACCGGCCACGTCCTGATCATTCGACGGCCCAAGAAGGTTGGCTCACCTGGATACTTACCTGCCTGTCCAGCGCAAGATCCTCCACGATCACGAGACTCCGTCCCGCTCTGCGCCCGTACAAAGGTGTACGTGCTTGGATACTCACCTGCCTGGTAGAAGGTTCCTTTCTGGTCACCAGCTCCCGCACCGGCCACATCCTGATCGTTCGATGGCCCAAGAAGGTTGGCTCACCTGGATACTTAACTGTTCGTCGGGCCGGTGGCCGACTTCCTCCTCCCCTAGTTGTCACGTCCGGGCACGAGCTGCCGTGAAGAAAACTCCACGCCTTCCCGGGGGTCCGAGGTCTGGTTCCGCTCTGGTTGGGGGACACAGAAGCATAATCAAGACTTTTTAATTAATTTTATTTAATAAACCTTGTTAACTTTTACTTATTTGTCTGCTTGGTCTTTGGCACGCTCCTCGAGGTGGTCCTGGGTTTCAGGGGTGGGTGCAGTCTGGCTTGACCCCCCCCGACGTGTGACATATATTCTATTATTATATAATATTTTTTGTTAATATAGGCTATCTTCAATTCCTAGAGATAATTATACAAAATACAAAAAGTAATCAAAACATCATCACAGATCAAATTATTAATTTTTTTTACAATATTATGTGCTTAATATTTAATTATTTAATTAACGAAATGTCAATATTCATATTTATAACAGAAGATACAATCTTCAACATACAGTACAATCTTCACGTGTATAAATGATTATCACCTTAAAAACAGTCCTTTTCGAGTAGGAACAAGCAAATAGGCTATAAATATTTGGTTAGCATCTTAATTTAATCTTTGTAAATAACTGGATACTAATTATTAGTATCCAATAAATAAGTAGCCTAAATAATGTCAACTGAATGTATTGATTAGAGTTGCCATAGAATAAAGATTTTTCTAGTCGACTATTAGTCATTTATTTAAGCAATAAGTTGACAAATCGCACGTTTATATTAATTAAATACTAGGTGTATGGAGGAATAGCTGTTAAAAATCCCAATTAGTCAATTAGTCATTCTACTGGGAGACACGCCCCCTTCCTGGAAACTTTCCTCACCTGAGGATATAATTACCTTACCAATCAACCTCACTAGTGTGTCTCTCTTTGTGCTGACTGTTCGCTCCTCTGCTTGCTGCATGTGTTTGCTGCGTCTAAGACTTTGTAAGTTTATCTAACCTTTTGTATTGATATGAATTTGATAACTGTGGATTTGTTTAAAGATTTCCTTTGTTTATATGAATGTATACTTGTTATAATTTGTATCAGTAAAGTTAACTTTGTTTGATTGTAGACACCAGCAATATGCAGCAATTGTGAAGCCATAGTAAGGAAATGGGATAATGGAGAAAGAAAGCAAATGGCAATAAATCAATTGAGAATTAACTTCTGGACTCATCCCTGTGTTCTAATCGACACACCATTCTGGTAGTACTCATCCTTAACCAGCCAAACACAGAATATTATACATGGTCCTTCGAGCCGGAGAGGCTGCTGGAATGGAGTCAGAAGATAACCCTGGGAAACTGAAGTGTTCAACTAGGCATGTGAGGCCTCCTGTGTGGCATCAGGATTATGAAATGGTACATCCCCACTCTTCTGCTACAAATGTTCGAGGTCAATTACAAGGAGGAGTGAATCCAGAAGCCCTGCTACCATCTGGAAACACTGACGTGAAGTCTCTGACCGAGGAGGTCAAACAGATGAAAAGCATGTTGATGAATTTGGGAGAAATGATGAAGAACATGCAGGACCAAGGTGAATGTTCTTCCTCTAATTCTGATTCACAAAGCTTGTGTGCTGCATCTCCTGAGAGACGGGCAGGCGAGAGAGATCCATCAGTGGACTTTAGGACATCCTTTGTACAGGAGCTAGGAGAATGTCTGCGTCAGCATCAGGAAAAGAGACAAAGCCTGCCTCCTCCCTCACCACCAAGGTCGAGTAGACCAAGCACGCTTCCATCTCCACCGGCCTCTATGCTTCCCACACCCTCTGCCCGATCTAGTGGAGAACCACCGGACATGCATGTAGGCCTAAATGTTCATGCACGTCCTGAGCCACCAGTCCTCTGTCAGGGGAACTCAACTTTACAACACCCAATGAATGTGAATCCGATTCCACATTACCTGAATCGGCCACAAGGTATCAATCAAGACTTATCTCAAATCTACGATTCTGGTCATCCAGGACTTTATCCCAGTGACCCTCGGTTAGCGAGGAGTGATGCCCATCAATATAGTCAAATGCCAAGAAATGCTTTCTACTTTCCAGGTCCTTTATGCCCTCCATGGATGCCGCCGCTAATGTCAACTTACCCAGCTTAGGTTCAAAACGGTGGAGCATTTAGGCCTCCGTATTTCCCTTATCCTTTTCCTGATCTGCCATATGCCCTACCTGTCCATCCAGAGTATGTGGCTCCAATAGCTGCCGCACGACAATTTCCTCAGGCTCCCCACGGGCCTGTACCAGCTCCACCGATTAGAGTGACAGCTTCTGCTACTAATTCCCTAGTCATGCCTGCTTGCAGTTCTCGCCCTTTGCCTCTGGGCCCAGCACTAGCCGACCCTGGTAGGCACCTAGAAGAGTATGCAGCCAGTCACCCTAGAAATGTTCAGTGCCATTCTGTTGCTGATATGATTCCCACAGTCTCGGCGTCCCAGTCTCATGGAGCACCTGCTGATTGGGTGCATTCTCCCCGTAGGGTTCATTCTACGACAGCTGCTCACTCCTGTCTTCCAGCCCAGTCATCAGTTCCTGTGTCCTACACATCAGTGCCCCCTGTTCAGCTCGGAAGGTCAGCATATGAGAGGCCTTCATTTCCGTTTTTTAGAAGAGAAGACCCTAATGAGTTTGCAATGCTAAATATGGCTTTGGAGAACTTATTGCCACTTGAGGAAAATGAGCTGTATAAATATCATATCCTTCTTGATCACTTGAAATTGGATTCAGCCCGTCATCTTGCCCTCGCTTATGCTCATCATCCACAGCCTTACACTACTTCTTTAACAGCTCTTCGGAAGAGGTATGGCCAACCACACCATCTGGTGTTAAGAGAAATTACTTCTGTCCAGAGCCTCCCAAATGTTCGCTCTGGAGATTCTCGAGGATTCAGTCAGTTTGCCGTACGTATTAGAGCTTTGGTAGGCATGCTTCAGTCCTGGGGCCATGACGAAGGTGCAAGGGAGCTGGCCTGTGCGTCCCATGTCCATCAGCTGCTTAGTAAGCTCCCCGCTGACCAGGTTGCCAGTTTTGCCAGACAAACTCGATTATTAAGACCAGATGTGCCGTATAATCTGATAGACTTTGCCAACTGGCTAGAGGAGGAAGCAGAATGTCAAAGTTTGGCTGTTCAAGTGAGTGAGTCATCACGGAGGGTCACAGGGCCACTGGCCAGAGATCATTCCACCGCCACTTTCTTTCAGGGTGTAAGTCAGGAAGAGAGTGCTAGAGATCACATCCAGAATCAAAGCACTAATCCTCGTGTGAAATTCTCCAGTGAATCTGCATCCCCATCCTGTGCTTTCTGTAACAGTCAAGCTCACCATCTTAGTCGGTGTCCGGAATTCCAAGAATTCGATGCAGCAGCCAAGGGAAAGTGGATTACGGACAATGGCCGCTGCTGGAAGTGTGGACGTTCTCATCGTTCATCTAACTGCAACTTAAAGTAAGGCTGCCCCCAATGCAAAGTTCGGCATTTAGGAATCCTGCATGAAGTGAATACCCGTAAAAGTGAGCAACAAATTATCTATCCGAGTAGGCCCAGTGGATTCAGTTCGGTACTCCTGAAAGTGGTAAGAGTTGTCTTGACTCATAACGGGAAATCTCTGGAGACCTATGCCATTCTGGACGATGGTTCAGAAAGAACCATGCTCCTGTCATCTGCTGCGGAGAGTTTAGGCCTCCATGGGGCGGCTGAGACCTTAATCTTGCGCACAATCAGACAAGGCACAGAGAAAATTGCGGGTGCTACAGTGTCATTTTCAATTTCATCAGCTTCCCAACAGCAGAGGAAATATGAAATCAAAGATGCTTTCACTGCTAAGCAACTAGATCTACCTGAGCAGACTTACCCTATCACCACTCTGCAGAGACGTTATCAGCACCTCCAAGGCCTGCCGTTGCAGGAGTTTCATAAGATCAGACCATTGTTGTTGGTGGGTGCAGACCATTCTCATCTCTTGTGCTCTACGGAATCTGTGAGATTTGGCCCCCCTGGAAGTCCAGCTGCCCTGCACACTTGCTTAGGATGGACGTTGCATGGTCCGACCTCTCTGGTGCAGGAATCCGGCTCTGCTATCCAGTGTCTTCTCACTTCGCTTGACAAAGACCAGTTACAGAGTGATGTGGAACGATTGTGGCAGATCGACATATTTCCATGTTCTAAGAATCCTAAAGATGTTATCAGGTCCAAGCAGGATCAGCAAGCCTTTGAGTGCCTAGAGCAACAAACAGAGCACCATGAGATTAATGGAATACAGAGATATGCCACTCCTTTGCTCAGAGTCAAAATTTCCCCCTTATTACATGTGCCTGAGCCTGAACCGAAGCCTGCAGCAGAACTCCCGAAGCCTCCAGTGAAGCCTGCAGCCGGACCCCCGAAGCCTGCAGCCGAACCCCAGCAGCCCCCAGTGAAGCCTGCAGCCGAACCCCTTGGCTACTTGTCATCGAACATCTCGGACACGGATCCGATAACGCCAAATATTCTTCTGATGGGGCGGCGAGACGCGTCCCTTCCACAAGTAATGTATGCCGACTCTGAGCTCTTGACCCATAGGAAGTGGAGACACAGTCAGATCCTTGCTGACAGGTTCTGGGTTAGATTTATCAAGGATTATCTCCCAAGCCTTCAGTCCCGTCAGAAGTGGAAAACGGATGGTCCCGCTATCTCAACTTCTGCTGTGGTCATGGTGATGGATCCTCAGCTCTCTCGTAGTTCCTGGCCCATGAGGACAGTCGCTAAGGTCCTGCCCAGTTCTGATGGCCACATTCGGCCTTTCAGGATGATCCTTTCACACTGATCCTACTGTATGAGTGGGATTTCCTTGGTAAAATATGTTGTCATATTTGAGGGCGGCTGTTAAAAATCCCAATTAGTCAATTAGTCATTCTACTGGGAGACACGCCCCCTTCCTGGAAACTTTCCTCACCTGAGGATATAATTACCTTACCAATCAACCTCACTAGTGTGTCTCTCTTTGTGCTGACTGTTCGCTCCTCTGCTTGCTGCATGTGTTTGCTGCGTCTAAGACTTTGTAAGTTTATCTAACCTTTTGTATTGATATGAATTTGATAACTGTGGATTTGTTTAAAGATTTCCTTTGTTTATATGAATGTATACTTGTTATAATTTGTATCAGTAAAGTTAACTTTGTTTGATTGTAGACACCAGCAATATGCAGCAATTGTGAAGCCATAGTAAGGAAATGGGATAATGGAGAAAGAAAGCAAATGGCAATAAATCAATTGAGAATTAACTTCTGGACTCATCCCTGTGTTCTAATCGACACACCATTCTGGTAGCACTCATCCTTAACCAGCCAAACACAGAATATTATACAATAGCCTATCCTATTCCGCGCTCAAACGCATGCATAAATCTTGCCGCAAAAGCAGGCTAATTAATATAAATGTTTCTGAAAAAATAGAGGCATTTTAATTGATTTAGAAAACAGTAATTTATTAAATAAACAGTGTCCGTGTCAAGCTTTACAGGTATATTCCGCATGTCTGTTAGTTAGGCAATAAAGTTTCAGTTAATTGCTGAGACGTGCTCCAGTTCACGGAGATCATGAAAGTGCGCCTGATTGTTTTATTTTATTTGACAAAAGCTCAACGTTTTCTTGTTATTGTGAGTTTACACAAATACAAGTAGTTGTGAATGATGTATTATTATTTTCTGTATGACTAGAAATGATAAGAGTATTTTATTTTAAGTTGTTTCCACTGTTAGGGAAATGCAAGTGTTCGCACGGCGTGCAGTGCGTGCTCCACACTGCACAAACACTTGGATAAGCGTCAAAATCTTGTGTTTATTTGTAATAATCTTAGCCCTGTAGTATTATTATCGTCTAACCTGTATTATGACTGACATTTGATGAATTGCTTTGTTCCTTTTTTTGGATAAAAGCGTCTTTTAAATGTAGCCTGTAATAATATAATGATAATTATTATTATTTGCGTTTATAAAAATGAGTTCACCTAAGACAGTAATATGTTTATCACGAAATAATTTATGAATGTTTAATTTTTATAGAACCTTTTACAGTTTTGGAAATGTTTGTGTTATACTTCTTTTTTATATGTGAAGTCTTTTTATTCTATTATTATTCTACTGCGCTTTTTTTACTTTAAAAGATAGGCTACAAGTAAATGTCGTTTTTTTAGAAAATTCAGGAAATTATCCTTAATCCAAAAATTAATTTGAAACACAATGCAATGCATCCTGCAGTCCCGCACCTAAAAGAACGAAAGTAGTAAACAGTTTAGTCAGTTGAACCCACTATGAATCATGGGAAATAGAATGGGCGAAGAATAAGGTGGATAGCATGAAAACTCCATCTCATCTTCTCATCTAAGTTCAAAATCGTCCGACATCGTTGTTTTACCTTTTAACTTCCTTTTTTTGTAAACGGCGTTTGACTTTGTTTGCACGTTCAAATTGTAAACACTGACTCCCGCCTACGTCAAGCATGACCTTTTCAACGTAATTGCGTATTACATGACGTCACGAAAGCGCATCACAGAACAGAGCAAGGCGAGCATTTGTGCTTATAAAACTTAAACTTTTTTATTTATTTTTGAAATGAGCGATCGTTTCGCTAGATAAGACCCTTATTCATTGTCTGGTATCGTTTAAATCCCTTCGAAGCTGCACTGACACTGTCGTTTGGACCTTGAACCGTTTGGGGCCCATTGAAGTCCATTATATGGAGAAATGTTTTCATCAAAAACCTTAATTTATTTTCGACTGAAGAAAGAAAGACATGGACATCATGGATGACATGGGGGTGAGTAAATTATCAGCAAGTTTTTTTAAAAAGTGAACTAATCCTTTAAGCCAGATGTGGCAACTATAAAATATAATAAAGGGAAAAAAATAATTTTGTTTCCACAAAACAAAAGAATTGTTTTAATATGTAAATTATTAAATAAATACATCAGTAAATTATTAAATAAATACATCAGTAAATAATAACTAAATAAATAGCTAATTTCATAAATTATTTCATGAGCAAACTGTGGTTACCATCTGTTAGTTACATTACAGACTGTACTTAAACTATTAGTTAGGCAAAGGTCAGGGACACAGTGAGTCTTCATGATGTTTATCATCCTCTCAGGAGTCCACACCGAGCGGACGTCTGTTCCGGACTCATTTGTAATGGAGGCACAGCAGCGCCACAGGCCTCCAGTTCCACACCAGTCGAAGGTGACCTTTCTTTGGAATGAAACAGAGTTGCTCTCATGCTGCGTGTTGGTTACATTCCCAAAATTAAGAGAGACCCTGAAAATCTCAGGAAGGTCAGGCCACATTAATGCCTACAACAGCCTGATAACAGGGACAGGCCATCCGTTCACAGTCCAGAGAGAACTGACCGCTCTCAGAAGACAATGTCAGAGTTACGTGGACATAATTTTCCATGTATCAGCCAAACATCATTGCTATTGGTCTGCACATATTTTCAGAACTGCACAATCACAGATGTGATACTGATGTTTTAGACAACTATATAGAAAAGCACAATTTGCCTATTTTGTAAACGGTTTTCATGCTTGAAATGATCAAAAAACACAATATTAGTCCCATATTTGGTGCAGCACCTCTCTTCCCAGTCTGTAACTCTCTGTTTAGTCCCTGTCTCTATAAAAACCCTTCCTTCAGAAAAGTACAATGTGTTATGAATTGTCAGCTGGATAACAAGTGTGTTGTCATTGGTTAACCACTCTGAGCATGTTTGGGAAATATCCCGCCCCTTAACATAACTGCGAGTTTCAACACACTATAAATCAACCAGGCCTCACTCCTTTATGTTGTGTCTTGGGCGGGAATTATCCAAATGAAGAATATTGTGACATGTTCGTTTTCTTAAAAAACAAACAAATAGAAAACACAACTCAAGACACCAATCAAAGTGTTTCAAGGAGTTCAGAAACAGTGCTTACTGACATAGAGAATAAGGTATTCTCTCTTTGGAGTGAATTTAATCTTTGTAACTTGTTCATGGTCATTACAACACAACACGCTAAAGAAAGTTGAACGTGTAAAAAAGGATATGTCCTCAAACAGGCCTTTAAAGGGCACCTATTATGACATTTAAAATGTTTCTAATGTTGTTTAGGGAGTCCCCAACAACAGTTTTACATGCATGCAATGTCAAAAAACACTTTTGTTTTCGTATAATATGCATTTATTTTTACCTGATTTGCTCACCGACTCCCAAATGATTCGTTCAACGACTCATTTTTCCAAACCCCTCCTTTGCGCGACGCTAATCTGCGATTGGTCAGATGACCCAGCAGTGTTTACAGAGATAATACTTATTGTTTAACACGGAGTACAATGATGCTTTTATCAATTAAATCGTGTAATAATAATTATTATAGTCCACTGCTTTGTAGTTTGTAGTAAAAAAATAAAAATAAGATAAAGAATTTAATGTTATGTTAGCGAGCATAGCCCAGAGTTCATATTGTAAAAGCACAATCAGTCTTTGTTTGCATTAGCCCGATGCATAAACATAACGTTTTTACAAAAAAAAAATGCAGTTACGTTACTACGCGGTATTATTCTATTCTTTAAGACAACTCCGAAAACAACGACAAACACTTCACATATCTCAATACAATTGCCATTGAAGACCTAGAAGCTAAACGGTGCTTACACAACAAACAAAATAATAATTAAGCATGCTACATAAAACATAAAAGCAACAATTATTAATAACACTTACAGGTTGTGATACGGAGGAGGAAGCTGATGCAAATACACTTGGAAATGAACCTTCCTTCAATATCAGCCGACTCGCGAATCCAAGTTTGATTGCACTTAAAAAGCAATCGTCTTCAAAATGGTGCGAACACAAGGCTCGGACTATACTTCTTTGGTATAGTTATATGAATTGTAGCCACTTAGTCTTCAAATGCTCCTCCTTGGGCAGATGAAAAAAGTTGGCTTTTGAGTCGCACTTCAGAACACAGCGTCTCGTTGCAATTTTGTTTTCCCTGGCCAGTTTTCCCTGGCCTTGGAGCGCAATAAGTGGGTGTATCGTATTCAAATAACTTGACAAGTTGACATCATCTAGTCAGAGAAAAAGCTTCGGTCTTCTAACGATTCATAAAAATTACTCCGAGTCGACTCTTACTTTTGAAAGACAATAACTTTATATACGGTGCACTTTCATATTTCAAACTTTGCAGGATGTTTTTGTTCACTTAGATCTATGTTACACACTACATGAAAGGTAAATTTCAAAATTCCGTAATAGGTGCCCTTTAAGACATGTACAAATCCCTACACAATCCATCAAATCTCAAAATAAATGTATCTCAGATTATTTTACTTAAATAGGTTGGGACACATATTGAACTAGGACTTTATACCGCGAAACAAGTTTAAAATACTCAAGACATGTTTTAGTCAATTAGAATAGAAATTGGTTGATGGTATGCTCTGAAATTGTACTAATATATCAATACATACAGTATGAATGAATATTGGTCAGTAGGAGTTTGCTGATACAATAATACTGTGTGATATTGACAAAAAATACCATTACGATTTTTTTAATCAATTTTGCGATTTCGACTTTAGTCACGATTTTAAAACAATATTCCCTTACACACATACTTGAATTATTTGTGGCCACCATATGTTTGCATAAATTATATGTGACATCATCGGTTATTTTTTTTATGCCTTTTGCAGCATTTCCCTTATGACACAGCATTCTAAATCGCTCATAGTAAAAGAAGTTCAACTTTAAAAAAAAAACCATGTCTCCTGTTTTTGACTCAAAAAACGTGTTCTGTGTGAATGGCCCATAATACTCTGTTTTGCCACAGTTATGGTTTTCGACATGTCTTTAACTGGCAAATTACCTGGGTCTGATACATCATCTCTCCTGTATCCAAAATATTCCCAAACCACAGATCTTGATTTATTTTGTTCGTCCTTAACCTGCCCTATATTTTTCGTACCTGTTTCTTCCATGTCGTAATGGTTAACCCACTGGGTTCTGTTCTTCTACTAGATTAAGGCGTGCTGCATTCAGATTGCACTTGGTCATTCACATGTCACGTCCTCCTCTTTTCAAAAGTGCATGGGCGCTTGCGCTCCAGTGATGTCTGCCGATGCTAAGTAAACATGAGCCACATTCTCCATAAAGGCGAAGAAGTTTCAGCAAAGGATTATTGGCTCTACTACTTGATAAATTTATGGAGATGAGCAAAAAAAAAAAAACTGCCCTGTGCAGCTATGATCAGCTGTTCGTCCATCTTGGCTAAGCTTTCGATGTTGTTATGGAAAGGCTGAAGCTGATTGGTTGATTCTTGTCACATTTCCTGCCGTGTGCTTGCGGCATTCTGAAAAGTTGAGATTTTTGTCTTCTCGCTGTGGTGTAGACACCTGGAAAAAACAAGGCAGCGTCGCTCTATTTGAGCGTGCTTGTTACGTGTCTACATTTAAAATAACGAACTTGAGTGATCAAAAGACGCAACATGTAAATGCCCCCTGGGGGCTGGTAAAATGTTTTGTTGTTTTTTTTTGTATGGTTTAGAAATCACGCATGCTCACATAGTGATTTTATTACTCAAGCGCCCTATCGCATAATCAGGTTAATTTGAACAACAGGCTTATTTCCATAGCAATTGAGTATGAAATCTACAGTAGAACAGTTGGATATAGTCAAAATTTCAAAAACTTTGGCAATTTTAGGGGATTATTATTCTTCAGAGTTTTACAAATCCTCAAAGAGTAGGCTCGAGTTTGTCCACTTAAAGGACAAGTTCGGTATTTTACACTTAAAGCCCTGTTTTCAGATTGTTTCTGATGAAATAGAACGGTTAAGATTGAAATTTGGACACATGCTGCTGGCCCGATAATTTTCGGTTTCTGTGGTAGCACACCTCTTCCTCTTCTAGAGAGATAGAAGAGGGATTCCTTTTCTAGAGAGAACCGAGGTTACGTTAGTAACCGAGTACGTTTTCTGGGTCCTGAAGGTGTTCTGACATGCTCTAACATTTGCGCTTATTTCTGTTACTTGTGACATTTTCATGGCTAAAGTTTTATTACACTGTATTCGGCACAAACTCTGCTACAATAATATGTCAGCAGCATGTATGTCAAATTTTGTAGTTTTGAGATAATAACATTTATGCGTGGTTTGTGAAAATGACAAAAAAAGTCAGTGAAATAAGGTCATGAAACCCAAACTGATTATTTATTCACAATACTTTTGAAAATTGTATCACATAGCCTTGAATATTTGCTCCAAAACTATGTAAAAATCATCCTGAATACTCATTCGGATAAGACAATATATTGATTTAAAATTTGTAAGACATGTCTTGTGTAAGAAAGCTTTATGCGAGTAGGCGTAAACCACCCCATGAATATTGAGTGTTTCACACCTGAGAAAGACAAAGAACCTCCCATAATGGCCCAATTAGGAGCTCTCAGGTTTGATTTTTCACTTTACCTCATCATGCTCATGTTGAAGTCAGCAGGACTGGTATAATAAAAATTATTTTAAAAAACCTGTGAACATGCTGATATCAAGAGAAACTAGGGCTGCATGATTTTGGGAATACATTTTAGATTTGTTCTGGTTAAAATAGCTTTTTAAAATTTACAAAATACACACACACACACACACATATATATATAATGAACACCAGGTTTGTTGTGCCTTGTAGGCATATACCTCCAGGGCTGAATAAAATAATAATAATAATAGTATAGCAGGCATCGTTAAAAATGAACACTTCAGTAACACTACACTAGAGAAAAATATATTGATTATCATATGTTACTTCAAATGTTTACAATCGATATGATATTATGAAATGAGATTGGAGTAAAAACATGGGAACATTTACTGAAGCATCGAGCAATAGTTCAATGGCAATGTGAAGTTTATGCAACAATAACACTAACTAATATAATTCAGAATTATTTCTTACCTTAAAATCTTTCTTGTCTTCAAATTGCGTTCTTCTTCTTCTGATGTAAATCCAATAATCTCACTGCGTGTCTTCCAAACTCGACGACAGCAGAGGACTGATAAAGTTTGGCGGCGCTTTGTTTTTGAGGTAATGAGCGTGTTCGCGCGATGCATGGACGATTTGCACGTCTGTATGTTTTGGTGTGGGTGTGGTCACATTTGGTGTGGTCACATTAAAACTAATGAGCAAGGGTTAGAGAAACTGGATATCTGGAAATGGATAGACGGAGTATATTAAGTCTATTCAGCTGTGAAAAAATCGCGCAAATCACGCCGGCGTGATTGCCGACCCCAGAGGGTTAAGTCTGTTCTGATATTTTGTCTTCAACATGACCAGGGATGAAAATCCTGATTCACAGAGGTAAGTTGTTGGAAAAGGCACAAGCTACTTAAGGGCTTTGTCGGACAGCTCAGGTATTCTGTGGCAACTTTCAGCCAAAAAGCAGGCAGGCATTTCTCAGAAAAGTCAATTTTTAAAGCACTGTCACAGGACAGTTCGGCCAGGCTGTCTTGCTCTCTGGAGGTGAGGTTTGTCAGGATGTAGTCATCCAGGGTGGCAAACGGATTTCTTATCCAATTCGATGTTGTGTCAGGGGTTGGGAAATAAATCCGTAGCTGAGTTTTCAGCAGGTGCTGTCTGATATCATCTTGCACAGCACTTGAAAGGTGCGTGTCTGAGCTGTCTAAAAAATCTGAAAGATTTGGAAATGAGTCATAGTTTGCCTCCTTCACGCGCCTGGCCCACATCCTCATCTTCTTAATTGCGGCTTCAACTTTGTCTTGCGTATGAAAAAGAGTAACCGACTTCCCCTGTAGGCTCCTATTTTGTCCATTCAAGTGCTCAAAAATGTCAGACAGATATGCCAACTTGGCAAGCCAGTCTGCATCATTGAATCGACCAGAAAGGTCGAACTTGGTGTTAAGTAGAAACCGTCTCACCTCATCTCGGAACTTGTAAAGCCGTGCAAGCACATTCCCTCTTGACAGCCACCAGACCTCGGTATGGAGCAGAAATTGTCGGTGCTCACTGCCCATCTCGTCGCATTAAAACTGAAAACAGTCTTGAATTCAGTGGGCAGGCCTTGATAAAATGTACAATTTTTATTTTTACTGCTTCATCCAGAACCGTTTTGAGATCAAGTGGCATTCTTTTGGCTGCGGGAGCCTCTCTGTGGATGCAGCAGTGGATAGATTTCGCTTGCGGAGCAACTGCTTGCTCACGTTTAACAAGGCCGCCGTGTTGGCCTACCATTGCTGCTGCCCTGTCTATGCTTATCCCCATGCATCTTGACCAAACAATCCCATGTCCTGTGATGAAACCTTTCAACATGTCAAAAAGTGCCTCTAAGTTTGTGCGTGTCTGCAAAGGTTTACAAAAGAGAAATTCCTCCTATTTCTCAGTTGTATTCATACCTTACGTAGACGAGCAGGTTGGCGAGGTTCGCTATGTCAGTGGATTCAGTGGATTCGCCCAGCTGAAGACCAAAAGATCGACTGGCTTTGATACGCGATATTAGCTGGTCGTTCACATTAGTTTTGTCAGGGTACCAAAATGTCAGTATTCGGTACCGATACCTGTGAAAATCCACGGTTCTCGGTACCAATTTCGGTACCAAAGCTAATTTAGATTAAATTTAAATGTATTAAAGTGTATATCCATTTGTTAGATAACATTAGATAAAATGACCTAACAATAGTTACATTAATACATTAATGTTGTAAAAATATATTGTTCACTCAATGTGTTGATGTTAGATAAGGCATTAAGTAATGTTAATGTACGGTATCTTATTGTAGTGTTACCAACTAAACAGGAGATAAACGTGTTTTATTTGACTTGACTGTCCTTTTATTTAATCCAAAACTGCGTTCATATTTAAAAGGCCTTTTAAACTAGATACAAACATAACAAATTTGTTACTTCAAATGTAGGCACGCGGCTTATAATAGAAGTATCTCAACAGGTCATGTGACAAAAACCAGCGGCCTTTCCGTAACAACATGGAAAGCTCGGCCGAACAGCTGATTATAGCTGTACAGGGCGGCTTTTTATTTCTCATCTCAATGAATATATCTAGTAGTAAAGCTAATGCAAGGGCTAGAAATCAATTAATTATTTGATGATACTTCCTCGTCATCATGGAGAGTGCAGTTTGCACCGCTTTCTCCTTTCCACAAGCGCGGGCTTTCCCGTTGCTATGCAACCATGAACAGAGGCACGCCTCGAAAACGATTTTGCATGCGCAAAAAACGCGCTATGTGAACGGCTCTTTCCTCCTTTCTTGTCAACAAGTGGATTCAGAGCCACTGCGTTAGTAGCGCGGCCGGTCGCCATGTCTCAGTGTGTTTATGAAGAGGACGCAACTGTGCACCTTTCGGACAGCGCATCAAGAACCGGATTAATCCGATACTTCGGTACCGGTACTTAAGAAAATCTGGTACCGTAACCATTTAATTTTTTTAGTACTGAAATGGTACCTAAGTACCGGGTCTTTTGACAACACTACCCAGATAGCCACTGGATACTGTAACGGAACAGGGCCGCAACCGCAAAACGATAGAGCCGGGTCTGGCCCGCATCCGCCTCACGGACTCGTTCCTGAGTCCAAACGCACATCGGGCCGAAGCCGTTTCTGGTCTGTTTTTAGGGGTTGTTGCGGATATGTGCCAGCGCCGATCCAGCACCGCCTGATCATCCCGTTACAGATTCGTGAAACGATTCCGCCTACCGGATGTGTTATGATTCCGCTTAAATCACCACTGGATTGTCCTTTTGCCTTATGTTCAGCATTTTTGTCAGTTAGGTTATCATAGTAACCTATGCTACCTAGGCATAGGCCTACATTTTTCACAGTCTGTGGAATGTCCAGAAAAACATTTTCACTACAAGGCCTTGGCTATAAAAAGCTTGACTTGACTTGATAAAGGCTAGTTTCAGTTGGAGCAATGCGTAGGCCTATAGGCTATAGCTGTTTTAATGATTAAAATGCATACTAAAACAACGTGAACAAAGTTAACAAACACAGAATTAATGACCACGAATACATAGATTTAATTATAAAAAACGAACAACAAAGTCATGAACAAAGTCAACAATTAACACAGAACACAGTCAACAACAAACACAGAATTAATGGATAAAAAAACGCACAGGCTATTAACACAACGTGAAAAAAAAAAAAAACATGCACTTAAACTAAATCACTAGGTGGGTGCTGTGGCAGCTGTTGCTGTTGCTGCTCCTGCTGCTGTTGCTGTCTCTCCTGGCGCCCTCCTCTCCTGTCCGCCGAAAGGGCAAACCACCTTATAGCATGCCTCCATATTTCAGCTTCTGTTGCAGTTGCTTAAATGCGCACTGCACCTGGAAAACAGCATTACTGATTAGGTTGAATGAGAAATTTGGATCAGTGCTAGGCCTACATGACGACAAAACAGGCAGACATATATTGCATTTGCTCAAAATGAAGATAGGCCCATCCTTCTAATTCGGCCTACTTCTATAACGGTTTGTGCATTAGTTGATGGAGCTGTAATAAAATAATAGCCTAATAATAAAAAAACTGGTCATGTAAAACTGAATAAGGGACTGTTCGTTATGTATTTAAGGGGCCACCGGAGGAGTTTTGAGATCTATAGTCAAAATAGACTTGACCCTCCCTTCGCCAGCAATAAATTTTTCTATGACCCTCCAAAATGATTGTGAAAAAAGGCATGACCCTCCCCGATAATTTGATTACTTCTGTACTGGTTTGCGCTTGGCAAAGATGTTCAGATGTCTCTATGCCTAGACCTACAACAAACGTTAATTAAAAAGGGTCCTGCACACCCGCCTGTTTCAAACTGGCGCAGCGCTGACTTGCGGTAGGTAGAAAATGCATGATTTGATTTGTTAAACATGAGGATTATCCATCTGGCATGGCCGCTCACTCTAACGTTAACCTAGATAATTGTTCGCTATTATTAGGTGTATAACCAAGTGGTTGTGCGGAGTGAGGAGCGCGCACTGCATTACATGGAGGTGCCGACGCGATTACTTGCACTTTCCTATCAACAGTGAAAACAACTTAAAATACTCAATTTCTGACCATACGGAAAATAATAATGCATTAGTCGCAATACTTTTATTTGAGTAAACTCACAATAACAAGAAAACGTTTTGCTTTCGTAAAATAAAATAAAACAATCAGGGTCTCCGTGAACAGGAGTGCGTCAAAAAATAAGCAGAAACATATCGTAGGATATAGCCTACTAGCCTCACATATATGAGAAAAATATCTATAAAGCTTTATATGTCCACTATTAAACTAAAAAAATGTAATCGAAACGAAAGCAAATATCATCCGATTAATCCGAATGAAAAATGCATTTCTCTCTATTACATGTTTTCAGTGGACACTGATTTAGAAAACATTAGTTTATTAATAAACAATTAAAATGCATTGTTATTTTTAAGACATATTTATTATAATTAGCCTGCTTTTGCGGCAAGATTTATGGATGCGCTTGAGCGCATAATGGGCTATATCACTCCATGTACCCAGTATTTAAACAGAAATTAATAAACGTGCGATTAGTCGACACTTTAGTATATGACATTATTTAATTAGCAATAAGTATCCAGCTCTTTACATTACATTTGTGTTAACGATTAGTTAATGAACTAATACAATAATAAAACATTTAATGTAGCCTATCTTGAATATTGTTGTATCTTCTGTTATAAAGATGAAGTCTGACATTTCGTTAATTAAAAAAATAAGAACAATGTTGTAAAAATGTTCTGTTAGATATTCTGTTTACTACTTTTAGAATTTTGTATAATAACATAGGCTATCTAGGTAATGAAGATATATTAACAAAAACATTGTATATAATACAAGCGCAAAGAAGACGACAATACATGCCAACATGGCTGGGAGCGTGAGACCAACTGCAGCAAAAAGCAATTAAAGACATTTAAAGATGAATTTAGGCGAAACGGCTGAAAAATCACATACATTAACTAAAAATATGATTTATTGGATTATCACTTTCGACCAATAGGTGGTGTAGTTACAAAATTGATGTGATGTGGTCAATGTGAAGTGACAATGACACATACAAAGTTTGGTGTCAATATGTCAAGGCATTGCAGATATAAAGCCTGAAGAGTCATTTTGGCATCATGCATCAACTTTGCCGCTGCGGTATACGAAAACGGTTTTGTCTATCGACACGAAATCCATAACTTTTACTCGGCACGGTCTGGAGATGACACTATCCGATTTTGGTGAAAATCTGACGTTTGGTCTAGGAGGAGTTCGAAAAAGTAGGTTTTAAAAGAAAATAAAGATGGCGGACAGGAAGTTTGACTGACTATGGCAAAATTGGTATCTATGTTTTCAGCATAACTCAAGGAATCTATAAGCGTGCTTCAAACTTAAAAGACCTTTTAGTTAAGAATGATATACGTCCACAACTTACAACGCCTTTTCTTAGCATGCCAGATGGTAATTATAGATGTGGCAGTTGTGCCCAGTGCTCTTACACGCATAAGTGTAAATATTTTAATCATCCACACACTGGTAAGATATTATCTATTCGCGGTGTTAGGTAAATAACATCTAACACATGTTATTTATTTAATCAGTTGCCCATGTGGCTTATCATATGTTGGTAAAACAACGAGAGTGCTACGGACTAGAATCAGTGAGCACAGAAGCACCATCAGAAAAGGAGATGAACGCAGTCCTGTTGCCGCTCATTTTAAACTAGCTGGGCATAATGTCAGCGCCCTTAGATACATCGGGGTGGAGCAGGTCAAAAAACCTTTTAGAGGAGGAGATCATGGTAACAGGCTTCTCCAACGGGAAACTTTTTGGATTTATTATTTAAATACAATGTCTCCTTATGGTCTTAATGAAGATTTTGACATAAAGTCATTCTTATAATGAGTGGACAGTTGTATTGATGTAGCCTGTATTTATGTATGTATATGATTGTGGGTTTATATATATATAGAGATAAGACATGTGACCAACTGGGCGGCAACGTCATCAGAACGCAAAGAATTATGGGTATGTTTGGCCAGTTTACATAGGCTGGCATAGCAGGTTTGCTTTCTGGCATGAAAAAAAAACAAAAAAACATTAGTGTGAAAAACATTAATCATACAAAATGCAGCGGCCTAAAGATAACATTGTCGGACCATACCGCCTAAAGCTAAATCATAATGCAAAGACGAGATACGAGGAGAAAATAAAGGGAATCAAAGGACTGGATCCTTATGAGCATAGTGACTGGTCAGGAGACGTCAACCTGTTGCCCAACTTCCAGCACCCATAAAACGTTATATATAACTACATTATATTAAATGTTAGTGCATACACACACAAAGTTTTCAGTAACTTCAAGTCGCTGCAGCAGGCCCAAGTCTTTTTTACAGATGGGTGGGTCTAGGACCTGGAGATTGTAAAAGTTAGCTATACTATGGAGAGTATAGAGGTTCGCTGTTTGTTTAAAACAGCAAAAGTGAAATGTGCTCTATGGGGGCCCCATTGGGCTATACTGCTGAAAGACACCACCCCAGTAGAGGACGTCCCTGGATTAGGTCCAGTGGCACCGCAAACCTGCTCAATCAATTCCATCTCAGATAGGGGTGATTATTAATTATCAGGGCTGTCTGATTGGAAAAGATTTTGAAGGGGAACGGGAGAGCTTCACTCCGACGAGGCGAGTGAAGATTATCTATACTACGGAGAGTATAGAGGTTCGCTGTTTAAAACAGCAAAAGTGAAACGTGCTCTGTGGGGGCCCATTGGGCAATACTGGTGTAAGACATCACCCCAGCAGAGCACGTCCCTGGATTGTAGGTCCAGTGGCACCGCAAACCTGCTCAATCACTTCCATCTCAGACACGGTTTTAATTATTCTTATTTCTTTTGATTATTTTAATTTCTTCTATGTAAAGCACTTTGAATTACCACTGTTTAGCTTTGCATTTACTGAATGAGCACTGTGCCACTGTTCGTCCGACTGTTTGCACTGTATTTTATTTTCTAAACTGTTTTAATTATTCTTATTTCTTTTATTATCTATGTAATTATTTTAATTTCTTCTATGTAAAGCACTTTGAATTACCACTGTGTATGAAATGTGCTATATATATAAACTTACCTTGCCTTGCCTTGCCTTGCCTAAAAGTGAGGCAGAAAACTGTCGTCCGTTCAAAGGTATCCTACTGTTTTAAGCACCACACTCATCGCACTCTCTCGTCTATCTGCATGCAGCATTCAGTCAGAATTCATGTTAAGATTGCAATTTAGGAGTGTGCGTGTGTTCCCGCTAGAGAGAGAGAGAGAGAGAGAGGGGAGGGGTCGCGGGCGTCGAACAGTGGAAACATAAAAGCATACTCCGTCATTTTGTTCATACAGGATCTAATTCAAACAGAACTGCAAAGTGTTTATGTCACAGGTCGGGGGGGGGGGTCAAGCCAGACTGCACCCACCCCTGAAACCCAGGACCACCTCGAGGAGCGTACCAGAAAAACCAGACAGACGAGAGAGTAAAAGTTGACAAGATTTATTTAGTTAAAATCAATTAAAAGTCTCAGTGCTAATTCTGTATCTCCCAGCCAGAACGGAATCGGACCTCGGACGCCGGGAGGGCGTGGAGTTCTCTTCGGCAGCTCGTGCCTGTGCGTGGCCGGTAAGGGAAAGGAGGAGTCGGCCACCCGTCCACAGAGTGGGGGAGTATCCTGGTAAGTAGAACTTGTAGCTGCTTTAGTCAAGATGATGCAAGGAATATTTCTTATGTCCACCTCTCTTCACAGCGACATCACATACGGCGTTGGCCAGGAGGATCCTTCAATCTGCACAGCAAGGTAAGTAGTTCAACAACAGGTATATGTTCTTTGTATGAGTGATGGGGCTTACGGCTGGAAGAGGCTTCGGTCCAGACGAGGAAAGGAATAATTCTGATGTCCACCTCTCTTCACAGCGACATCACATACGGCGCTTGGCCAGGAGGATCCTTCAATCTGCACAGCAGGGTAAGTAGTTCAACAACAGGTATATGTTCTTTGAATGAGTGATGGGGCTTACGGCTGGAAGATGCTTCGATCCAGACGAGGAAAGGAATAACTCTGATGTCCACCTCTCTTCACAGCGACATCACATACGGCGCTTGGCCAGGAGGATCCTTCAATCTGCACAGCAGGGTAAGTAGTTCAACAACAGGTATATGTTCTTTGAATGAGTGATGGGGCTTACGGCTGGAAGATGCTTCGATCCAGATGAGGAAAGGAATAACTCTGATGTCCACCTCTCTTCACAGCGACATCACATACGGCGCTTGGCCAGGAGGATCCTTCGATCTGCACAGCAGGGTAAGTAGTTCAACTACAGGTATATGTTCTTTGAATGAGTGATGGGGCTTACGGCTGGAAGATGCTTCGATCCAGACGAGGAAAGGAATAACTCTGATGTCCATCTCTCTTCACAGCGACATCACATACGGCGCTTGGCCAGGAGGATCCTTCGATCTGCACAGCAGGGTAAGTAGTTCAACAACAGGTATATGTTCTTTGAATGAGTGATGGGGCTTACGGCTGGAAGATGCTTCGATCCAGACGAGGAAAGGAATAACTCTGATGTCCACCTCTCTTCACAGCGACATCACATACGGCGCTTGGCCAGGAGGATCCTTCAATCTGCACAGCAGAGTAAGTTAATACATGTACACACAATCTTCCAGCAGGTAGGGAGAATCTTCACACTGAACGCCTGGGTTTTTACTGGAATAGACAGCATAAAAACTTCAAGCAGAGGTAAATAGTTCTCACGTGTAGTGTGCACACGGGGGCTTTTTCTTCTGACATCCAACAGGTGACTACAGTCGATCTTACTAGGCTCTTATGACGAACGGTAGACCAGCATGACACATGGGGAGTGCACGGCGATAAAAGATAAATCTTCCACACACACACGACAGTCCAACTCCAAACATGCAACGTGATGGGAAACGTCAATTCCAGCACTACAAATCCACTCTTCAAGTGTAAAATAAGGCCAACACTCACCCAGAGGTCTCGATCTGAAGAGCCGATGATAGTCAGAGTTGGGACAGATGTGGTGAATAATTTCCTCACCACTACAAGCGGGCTTCACTTCGCTGTTTCCAATGGTCAAGTAAGAGGCAAGAGACCGACAAAGAATCAGTATATTTCACTCAGTGCGATGTATACAACGTGATCCAAGCACTCCAAACCAGTATCCAATTTAGTGTAGAAAACATGCGTTTAAGAGATTCAATTTGTCAATCACTCATCTCACTCTTTTCCAGTCCCCAATATCTCCACTCGATCGCTGTTACATCTGTCGCACAGCCGAACGGCCGAACCCCACAACAATCTTCAAATACCTTTGCACGCCAGCCCAACCGTCAAAGGAATCCACTTCTCTCAGGGGAACACATCCGAAGAAAGGACAACCAGTAGGAATCACCAACTTCCTGGTCTCTGTACTTCCTTTTTATATGGTTACTCTGCCTCCATAATCCTCGCACAGATCCCAACATCAAACTCTCCGCACCAGATGTCAATCCGTCGTTAGCGTTGTTATGGTGACATCATGCGCAACCCGGAAATGAACCGGTGTTACAGCAACACCGTCCCGGGGGGGAACACAATTCCAGCGGGACTTAGTTCCGCTTCCCTTTCGTCACCCCGTGACATTTACTTATATTTGTGTACACTCGCAATAAAACACAACATTGTGCTTTTGTCACACTCTAAACACTCAGCGCTTTTTCCACGCTGGAAACCGATAAAGTCCTTAAGCTGTATGCCACTTCTACCGTGAGAACGGCTATTACAGTTTACCACACAGCAGGTAGACGGCATCTTGTACACTGCTTTCTTCCCTCCATGCAATCAAGTCTGGCGCCTTCTGTTTGTGCCGCGGATTCCCAAAATGCTTTGCGTTCACCACTGGTAATACGTCACTGGTGACGTCACATTAGCAATCTCTATATACGTATGTGTGAGTATGCACAGCTTTTTTGTAGGTAATTAACTGTTTTTGACTACATTCCAGTAAGTTATATGTATATATGGGGTTTTTTCCTTCATAAAATTATTTTGGGGTTAACTTGTATATATATATATATATGTGTGACCCGATCTGGCGAAATGAGTCGGAAGTCGCAACGTTCCATTTTAACATACGGGCCGATAATGTGAAAAAAACAATAAAAATAAAAAAAAATTTTTTTTTTGCTAATTTCAAAGAAAAGACATTCAAAAATAATCTTCCAAAGTTTCGTGGTCCAGATAATTGAGCAAATGTATTTAAATGACTATTAAACTTGACAAAGTTTTACTAAATTCGCTGGAAATGAACATTGCTTTTCTCAAATCCTCTCGTCACCTCTGAGCATTTCCCGGGTATCCCCTGAAACGTCACTATCTCTGCTCTCCAAATGGTGTTACACGTTGTATTGAGCCAATCAAAAAGTTTAGAAATGTACACAAACGCTGATCATTTGTCAATAGGAAGCCCCGCGGCACGGGATTGGTCCAGCCATCCTCCTGTCAGACTCGCAGCGCTCTGTGTAAACTCAATATTTAAGGCGAGACACGGCAGGCAAAAACATCGTTTTTTTTTCACTGGTCAATTTTGAGATTTTAGGCTATTTGTCTTCAATAACATGTCTTCTTTCAGACTTGTGGTGAAAAAAAGTCCAAAATACACATTTAGGTCTTTATTTCACTACACTTTGTCTATTTGCGTCTATAGATTTCTCCGAAATTCAACAAAAGTTGGCGTTCTAAATCAACGCGCTGCTCCGCGATCTCTGTGTTCTTCCTTTAATCACGCACATGTCTGAAAAGCTCTCTCTCTGCTGTACAATGCTGTCGGGTCCAAATATGGTCATTTCCTTTTAATCAGCAACCAATCGTGAAAGTAAAATGGGTATTTAACCCTAAAAGCGAAATCTCATTGGCTGATGTCAATTTCTGACAACGTGATTGGTTCAGATGCATCACGTGATGCGCTCTGACACTTAGATGTGTGTTTTTTCTGCTCAGTTAAAGGCCATAAATGCTCTGTTTATAAGTTTTGATGTGATTTATGTGGTTTGTATTGTTGTTGATAATTATTTGATAAGATATTGTGTCAGTAAATAGTTGTTTCTACTAAAAAAGTATGATTTTTTACATTACAAATCTTTAAATGCCTTTTTCTCAAAATGGGTTTTTTGTCATCCTCCAGTAGAAACATCTCAGCCTATGTAGCACTTATGTACACCAAATTTTCCAGTTATACACCTAGCAGTATTCTGAAGATATGTTCAGAGGGATTTGTTAATAAATCATTCCTGGCCTGATTTATGGGACATTTTAATCCCAAAAATATGGCGAAAATCGATTTTTTAAGGCTATGGACAGTATATTTTGATTTCCTAGGTAATAAAAGCATATATCCTGAAATCCCTCTGAACATCTTTTTTCATCTTGTGTGTAAACAAAATGAAAAAAAGAATTTTGCACCTGGCTTTATCATATGTTCAGATCTATCTACCGAAAATATATGCAAAAGTGTGCATATTTAATGAGATGATACCTAATTTGCATAATTAAACATACAAATTTCAAAAACTTGTAATACATTTTTTTATGAACTTGTGTAAGTAATCAACTGAGGAAGTGTCATGGTGATATCTATTATTTTTAAATTGTACCCTATTCACCTGTAGTGTCTCGCCTTAACTGTTGGTATCTCCGTTATTAATTTGTTACACTGTTGTCAACTAGCCTACACACACACACACACACACACACACACACACACACACGCGCACACACGCGCGCGCACACACACACACGCGCGCGCGCGCACACGCACAAACACACACACACACACACTCTTTCTCTCTCTAGCTAAAATGTAGCACTTCTGTTCAATCTTTCTGATTTTTGTAAATCTTTGTAAAAGTGCCTTTTAAAATATTTATTCAAATAAATACTTTACAATAATTTGATCTTCAGCCTGGTTTACTGTAATAGCATTTATATATATTAATATCTCTGGTCAAATTAAGCTGTAAAAAAAATAGTTTATCCCTTTAAATCCAATGGATTTTGAAAGATATCTACAAAAATACGGGCAAAAAACTTTAAAAGCGATTTTCTCAGGTTTCCAGTTGGAAAAAGAGGGCAGACGACCATAATTCAAATGTGTATATATTTAAAACCATTCAAGGTATGACTTTGACTAGGATATCATTTGAAAGCTTATGATCTCCTCTTTCCATTGATATCAAAATCTGAATTTTGAAATTTGGGTCACTGCGACTCATTTAGCTGGATCAGGTCACATATATGAATTGTTTCCTATGTATGTTGATTGTTTTTTCCATGCAAGTGTTCTCTTAGTTAAGTAATGAGTGAGGTTGTTAGGTTTGTTCAGACCCAATCAAGCTAATTGTAATCACAGGGTGGGTCAGTTGATTGTAAGGCCTATATATCTCTGTATCAAATGTGTTTTATCATTTGCCTGAAGAAGACACATTAGGGTCGAATCGTTGCATTTTTATTAAATATGGGAGTTAGTAGCAGTGTTGCGGCTAATCTGCTTCAACCATTTTTTTTAAGGCCTAGAATCTATGTTAAACTTAAATACTGTATATTAAAAAAATAGTATATATATATATATATGTGATGCGATCTGGGAAAACCCGTCGGATGTCGCGCTGGCACGTTTTCAGTAAGGTCTAAAAATAGATCGAATGTCAGTTTTTTGTCAAAATTGGGTTTTCATTAGATTATTATTCTATAACATTTTGTCTATCATCTCTGAATATATCTTAGGAAAATTCGCTAGTTTAGTGCAGAAAAATTGCGATTTATGGGCCCTGTGCACAGCTGCACTACTTCCTGAACTTAAGCTGGCTCCTTTGTTTCCTGTCTGCCAGGATTGGCCAAACTGATTAATCCAGGTGTGTCTGGTTATTGTTGTTGGTCAGACACACCTGGATTAATCAGTTGAAACACCACCTACAAAAAGGGCAAGGACAGCTAGCTTCCCTACACTGGGCGGGCCTTCAGCTCCTGAAAGAAACAAAAAAATATTTATTTTGCAATTAGCCAACAGACACACATTTAATCAACAAAATATAGTAGAACAAGTTCAAACCATAAAAGGTCAAAAATTGGCGAATTACTGGCCACAGAAGTTAATCAGGCTGGTGTAAGCCAAGGAGTTTACATCAAATTGTCAGTAAAGACTAGACACAAACAGTGGAGCAGCCAGCTGCTATAAACAAAAAAAGAACAAAACACACACACACAACAAAATAAGTTAAACAATACAAAATGAAAACAATTAGTTGAACAAACAAATGAAATCTCAGAAAACACACCCATCACCTCAGGTGACAACCACAAATAATAGGGCAGGATCTAACCCGCCTTGCCACAAAGCTCCTAGCTCTTGCATCGTCGCCCAGACGATGGACCGACTTTCACTACAGCCAAGAAATGACCTAGTGCCAGGGCCTAAAAAGGGCAGAGACAGAATTAGACACCACCCCTCACCACTTCCGCTGCCCGAGGGAGGTGGTGTCGATGAGAATGATGACCAGCATTAGCTCGCCCCGTCCATCGCAAGGGAATTCCACTGTTACCAGGCTGATCTACAGGTAAGGGTTCCATTACCAACTCTGGACTTGGAGGCACCACACCAAGCGGTCTAGAGGCCATTAGAGCGGTCAGGTCAAAATTCTCGGTTAAGCATTGATAAGCTTGGGCAGGTAATGACACCGGGTCCCTTAGTGCTTGCCCACCACCAACCTGTGGAGTTTCAGATACCAAAACCCACAGATCAACCTCATCAGATGGAGATCCCTCCGATGGTAGTACCTCGACCACCAAAGGACCACCTGTAGAAGAATAAGTAGGAGAATCTCTTCATACATGGGTTTTCAACAAAGAATGGCGGACCCGTTTTAGCCTACTCAAGTCATCTACCGGTTCAATTGTATACACTGACCCACCTGCCTAAAGGCACTCTCACTACCTGATACACCACTGGCTCCACAAGTCCTGGATCTTATTGCGCCCTCTCACACCATAATCCCGAAGTTAAACCAACTGACCCTCCCCCAATGGTGCATCTCAAACATGCAGGTCGTGCTGCTTCTTGTGACGATCTGCCGCTACCTTTAAATGCTTTCGGGCCCTTTCAAAGGCCACCTGTAACCTGGTTTGGTGCTCCAAACCCCACTCATTCACGCTTCCAGACACCATCTCCTTGCTTCTACCTAAAATAAAATCAATTGGGAGCCTTGGCTCTTGGCCAAACATCAGGAAGTAGGGTGACTCACCAGCTTGATAAGGGTTGGTATTGTAACAGAAAAGCACTTGAGGGAGAGCAGAGACCCAATCAGCCTTTCGGGAGAGGGGTAAGGTGCGCATGAGATTACGCAAAGTCCTGTTAAAACGTTTCCACTGCCTATTGCCGGCCGGATGATATGGGGTAGTGCGGGAGTTGTCAATCTGAAAAAGACTGCAGAGCTGTTGTATTAGGGAGGACTCAAAGCTGCGGCCCAGGTCAGAATGAATGCGACCAGGGACACCAAACTTATAGAACTTTCAAAGGCTCATGTTCTAGACGACTTAGAACCACCTCCAACCGCTCCAACTGCTGTGGCACCGAGGAAGAGAAGACTATGATGTCATCAAGGTACAGGAGTAAATACCTACACTGCCGGTACCCAAACACACGTTCCATTAAACGCTGGAAGGTGCTTGGGGCATTGCAAAGCCCAAAGGGCATGCAATTCCATTCAAACAACCCAAAAGGGGTGCAGAATGCAGTCTTAGACCCATTTCTCTCAGTGACAGGGACCTGTTTGTATCCACTATCCAAGTCCATAGTGGAAAACCAGCAGGCCCGTCAAGGAGTCCAACAATTCCTTGATGCGCAGAAGAGGGAAAGCGTCCTTTTGAGTCTTTGAGTTTAGCTGACAGTAGTCAACACACATACGCAGACTACGGTCTTTCTTTTTAACAAGGACAATTGGGGAAGCATACAGGCTACAACTCTCCCTTATGATTGAGTCCATCCTGGCCACGGTGACCAGGATAAAGCTAGGCCAAGCCATCACTGTAAAACATTTTCAGAGAGTGTTAGGGCTCATGGCAGCAGCATCCAATGTCATTCCATTCACCCTGCTGCACATGAGGGCCCTGCAGTGGTGGTTGAAAACCAAGGGGTTTTCCCCGAGGGGGAACCCATTCCGCATTATCAGGGTTACGCAGAGATACCTTCGTTCCCTATCTACGTGGAAAAAAAGCTTGGTTTCTGTCCCAAGGCCCCGTGCTGGGAGCATCATGCTGGATGCTTCATGCCAGAAAGCATCATGCCGGAAAGCCACTTCGATAGATGCCTCCCTCACGGGCTGCGGTGCGGTCATGGATGGCAGGGCTCTGAGGAACTTTCTCCCAGACCTCAGGGGTTACCACACAGACAATGTACTTCTAGTAGCCCCTTGGCAGATTCCTCTGAGGAGGGACATGCTTCCACAGGTCAATATTCACCCTCGACCAGGCCTGTGGAAACTTTGGGCCTAGCCCCTGAGAGGCTCAGTACCTAGAGGCTGGCCTGTCAGCTGGAGTGGTTGAGACCATACTCAGTTCCAGAGCTCCTTCCACAAGGAGATTGTACGGCCTAAAGTGGAATGTGTTTCCACCTGGTGTAGAGAGCGTGAGGTGGACCCAGTTAACTGCCTGGTTGGCTTCAGTGCTGGAGCTACTCCAACATCGCTTCTAAGCTGGTCTTACCCCGTCCACATTCAAGGAGTACGTAGCTGCCATTGCAGTTTTCCACGCTCCTCTGGGTGATGGTCCTCTGGGGAGACATCAGCTGGTGGTAAGTTTCCTCCGTGGGGCTCGGAGGATGAGACCTGTGGCTCATACCAGAGTTCCCACATGAGATCTGGCAGTGGTTCTCAAGGGCTGGTCGAGGCCCCCTTCGAACCTCTGGAGTCAGCTGAGGCCAAGAACCCTCCCTCAATGTAGCTTTTTTTTGTGTACAGCTTGCCTTCACCTTTAGCCGTGAGGGCTCATTCAACCAGAGGCATTGAGTCCTCTAGAGCCCTCCTTTCAGGGGCCCCGATCCAAGAAGTGTGCGATGCAGCAGGAGAAGTGTGCGATGCAACAGGCCCGAGACGTTTTCTGCGCAGCCAAAGCAAATCCACTTTGTTGCACTTCCAAAGCATGAAGTTGATACAGTTAAACCAACACTATCATTACTGTTTGTAACACAGTGTATCACGTGTTGAGGAAGATCCAGCGATCAGATATGCTAATGGACTTTTGGTTTCTGAAAAACACTGGTTCACCAGTTACAACAGACTGGGGCATCTGACCAATCAGAGCAGAGCAGGCTCTCAGAAATGATGGGTTTAGAGAGACTAGACTTTAAAATATCATAATTGGGGCACATATAACAAAAAAACATATATTGAGTCACGTTGTGCGCATTTTTTTTATTGATTTCTCCATCTGCAACAATAATGTTTTGAATTCTTCATGCATGTTTGATAATAGGTATGTAAGACCAGTCAATTATGATTTAATGATGACTTTAACTCATTCATTTTCTGAATGTGTCAGGTGACCACTGGGAATATAAACTTGTTAGAGGGTAAGTAATTGTCCTTTGAATTGATGCCAATTCACTGACTTTGTCATTCATGGCCTGAGAGACAGATGAGTGGACAGACTAAATGAAGAGTTATGGAGAAGATCACAGCAGTGCTGGATGTCTGCAAACACACACACACACACACACACACACACAGCAGTGCTGGTTTTGACATAAGGTTTCGGTATCTTTGTGGGGACTCTCCATAGATATTGTGATTTTTAAACTGTATACACTGTACAATTTACAACTGTATGTTCTAATCCCACTACACAAACCGTAACCCTGAACACACACCTAACCCTACCCCTACCCATCACAGAAAACTCTGGTTACAGCTACAACAATTAGGAGATATCATTAGGAAACATGGAATTAGCTTTCACTGTTATGCCGACGATACTCAGCTCTATATTTCTTCAAAACCTAACGAAACCTACCAATTCACAAAATTAACGGAATGCATAGCTGATATAAAAAATTGGATGACTAGTAATTTCCTACTACTAAATTCAGAAAAAAACAGAGATTCTAATTATTGGACAAAAAACTTCCACACGTAATAACCTCGAGTACTGTCTAACACTTGATGGCTGCTCTGTTAAGTCTTCGTCGTCGGTTAGGAACCTGGGTGTGTTCTTTGATACCAATCTTTCATTTGAAAGTCATGTGTCTAGTATCTGTAAAACTGCTTTCTTCCATCTTAAAAATATATCTAAATTACGTCATATGCTCTCAATGAATAATGCAGAACAATTAGTTCATGTGTTTATGACCTCAAGGCTAGATTATTGTAATGCTCTACTGGGTGGTTGCCCTGCACGCTTAATAAACAAACTACAGCTGGTCCAAAACGCATGAGCTCGAGTTCTTACCAGAACCAGGAAGTATGACCATATTAGCACCGTTCTGTCAACACTGCATTGGCTGCCTATTAAACATTGTATAAATTTTAAAATATTGCTGATCACTTACAAAGCACTAAATGGTTTAGCTCCGCAGTACTTGAGCGAGCTCTTAAGGCATTATAGTCCTTCACGTCTACTGCGATCTCAAAATTCCGGCCAGTTAATAATACCTAGAATATCAAAATCGACTGCTGGCGGTAGATCCTTTTCCTATTTAGCACCAAAACTTTGGAACAGTCTTCCTAACATTGTCCGGGAAGCAGACACACTCTGTCAGGTCAAATCTAGACTAAAAACACATCTCTTCGGCCTAGCATACACATAACACATTATAGACTTCTATAATTCAATGTTAGGCTGCATAGTTTAGAACAGCCGGGACCGGGAACACTTCCCGTAAATCCTGATGTACTTGGTACATCATAAGAAGTATGGCGTCTACGCTAAAATTAGTCTCTCTGTCTATCCCGAGGTTTACCGCTGTCCACCGGAACCAGGCCGTATCCAGATCTGATGAGGGACCAGCGCCAGGACACGACGACGCCGCTGACCTGAAGTGTCAACCAGTCTCTCCTCCTCTCCACTCCGACTTCAACCAACCGGAACTGGACAAATACTCTGATTCATTCTGAACTTCTGACCTGTAATGCTCCTGAATCATAATCATACACTGTTCACTCATTGGCCAGAGGAGAACTGGCCCCCGACTGAGCCTGGGTTCTCCCAAGGTTTTTTTCTCCATTCTGTCACCTGATGGAGTTTTGGTTCCTTGCCGCTGTTGCCTTACCTTCTGGCTTGCTTAGTTGGGGACATTTAATATTCAACAATATTATAGATCTGCCTTAAGGCGAGACACTACAGGTGAATAGGGTAATATTTTTAACTAGCAGATATCATTGGGGCACATATAACAAAAAAACATATATTGAGTCACGTTGTGCGCATTTTTTTTATTGATTTCTCCATCTGCAACAATAATGTTTCCCAGTCAACTTTCCCAGTTGATTACCTACATTAAGATGAGAAAAAAATGTATTACAAGTTTTCTGTAATTGAATGTTTAAATATGCAAATTAGGCATTATATAATTAAATATGCGCTAATTTGCCTATTATTTTAAAAAACGAAATCTCAGAATTGGATAAAGCCAGGTTCAAAATTCTTTTTTCATTGTGTTCACATATTAGATGGGAAAAAAATTACAGAGGGATTTATGGATATCTACTTTTGTTATCCTGTAAATCAGAATATACTGTCAATAGCCTTAAAAAATTTATTTTCGCCATGTTTTTTGGAATAAAATGTTATATAAATCAGGCTAAGAATAATATATTTACAAATCCCTCTGTAATTGTCTTCATAATATAACTAGGTACTAGACTGGAAAGTTTGGTGTGTATAGGTGCTACTGAAGAGGAGATTTCGGACTTGGAGTATGAGAGAAAAGTCGTTTTGAGAAAAAGGCATTTAAAGATTTGTAATGTAAAAAAATCATACTTTTTTAGTGGAAACAACTATTTACTGACACAATACCTTATCAAATCATTAGCAACAACAATACAAACCACCTAAATCACATCAAAACTTATAAATACAGCATTTATGGCCTTCAACTGAGCAGAAAAACAGTCAAAAACACACATCTAAATGTCAGAGCGCGTCACGTGATGCATCTGAACCAATCACGCTGTCAGAAATTGACATCAGCCAATGAGATTTCGCTTTTAGGGTTAAATGCACATTTTACTTTCACGATTGGTTGCTGATTAAAAGGAAATTACCATATTTGGATCCGACAGCATTGTACAGAAGAGAGAGAGCTTTCTAGACGTGTGCGTGATTAAAGGAAGAACACAGAGATCGCGGAGCAGCGCGTTGATTAAGAACGCCAACTTTTGTTGAATTTCAGAGAAATCTACAGATGCAAATAGACAAAGTGTAGTAAAATAAAGACCTAAATGTGTATTTTTTATTTACATGTTATCACTGTGAAGCTGCTTTGATACAATCTGTATTGTAAAAAGCGCTATATAAATAAAGGTGACTTGACTTGACAACTGTAACCCTAGATCTACCAGAAAGACTCTGGATAATTATTTCAACAATCGTACATTTATTGACAGCTCAGCAAGCTGATAATATACAAAGTCATTTGGCGTTGGCCCCGTCCGTAGTGCATAATCCGAGGGTATCGGATCTGCAATTCCTGCCTGAAGATGAAGGCAGGGGCGCAGCCGACCCCCTGCAAGGTGTGGGAAGGGACCATCCTGCTGGTGGTGGGGAGGATGGAGGTGAATGGAAGCGTCAGCATCTGCGAAATCAAACATGTGTAAGTACTAAGCTTTTATACAGTGAGCATGAGAATATGATTAGATAGAAGTGAAGCAAAAGATGACGTAGTAATTGAGTCTTCCCGGCAGAACTTATGCTAAAGCTTTAATTTCCCTGAGAAGGGAACAAGACGGTGCGTTACACTAGGGTTACAGTTGTAACCTGAGACGTTCCCTTTCGAGGAAACTCGTGATGCGTCGATGGCGCTTTGGGAACGAGAATGCCCATTACGCCATACTAAACAGAACCTGTCTGTGTGAACACTGCACAACTAAGACAAGAGCATTTGAGAACCTGGGGAAGCGCCCAGGTCGAAGTTGCAAAACCTTACGAATGTGAGCGGAGAGGACCAGCCTGTCGCATACCACATCCTACAGGGATATCTACATATTTATTAAGTCTTCTAAGCTGCCATACTCCTGTCCTGGTCTAGGCAGCACCACAGAGGAAACAACCAGAGGCCAATCCCCCACAGGATCAAAATCTCTGGGCTGGGTGAAAGATCATGATGAGACCAAAGGTCCCTCCTGACTTGAATCTCCAAGGGAGAGCCGTCGAGGAGAGACACATAGTCCAAGAACCAGTAGGCTCAGCCAGTACGGTTCTACTAGTAGTATAATTATTCCATCCAGAGTCCTGCACGGGTTCGCAAATTTTGCTCAAACGGGTGAAAAATATCCAACTGTGTCGGATACGTGTGCGGGTCGGGTCGGACACGGGGGAAACGCGGGTCTAAACACGGGTTCAAAACAGTCAAGTGCAAATGTAAAAATAAATGCATAATTTTAGGAACACATCTACAAAACAATCCTCCAGGACAAGTTTGAAATTCATCGTTTACACAGACTTGCAATGTTCTTGCATCCTAAACTGAAAAGTATGAAGCTAGCTACTTGTTGCTGACAGTAGTGAAGTGGCAAGCATGCACAGTGAGATGCGGCGCCTTGTGAAAGGTCAGTATTAATGCAAACACAGCCACAGGGGAAAAAAAATATATTTTTATTAAATAACATTTGAAAACCTGTATAAACTGAACACCAAATAACAATATTAACTATTGAGAGGTGATGACTCGTTAATGAAAAATGTCACAAAGAAACGGAAAAAATAGCCTAATGATTATTGAATAGGCTATGTCAAATATAGCCAGGACAGGAGACAGAGCAGTCTGTTTTCTTTCTTTTTGAATTGTTTTGTTTAAAAGTAGGCTACACATTTCAAGCTTTCTAAATATTTCTCAGGTCTGTGAGGCATGTAGCTTATACGCTGAGTTTCATTAATTTCCAGTTCATGCGTCGTTGCCTCTGCTCCGTGTCCTGATGCCTGCTATTAGCCTACTTCTTATTTATTAAATAAACCAAATTTAGACAATTGGTTATAAAACATAATGTAAAATTAAGATAAAATGAATACAAAACGAAATTCAATTTATTTAATTGAAATTAGGCTTTATACAGTAAGAAACTTAATGAAGTGGTCAATAATGTCTGCCCACTCTGTCTCCCGACATATTGCACAACTTATGATCTTAGGCTACTATGCTTTTCACTTCTCATATAATGAACATTGATGAAATAATATATAAATATATATAAAATTGTGAAGCTGATGTGTTAGACGAAATTGAATTGTTTTGTGGTAACGCGTTAGCCATGTACAGGCTATCGGCTTTTTGACAGCTTCGGCTGTTGTCCTTGTGTTAAGGCAAGCCGCCAAAGGCAATACAAATTTGAAAAAAGTGTGTCTATAATGTGATTGGCTAAACTGATTTTATTTCGGGGTCGGGTCTCGGTTCTATTTTAAGCGGGTCGGGTCGGGTTGCGGATTTTAATTAGTACTGCTGTCGGAAGACGGGTCGGATGCGGTTTTAAGCACTGCGGGTGCGGATTTACAAAATCAGACCCGTGCAGCTCTCTGATTCCATCCCTGCGGACCTTCTCCAGAACTCCTGGGAGCAGAGTAATCAGGGAAAGATGTACAGACGTAGTCTCGGCCAACAGGGACAGATGTACAGATGTAGCCTCGGCCATGTCCATACCACAACGTTCAGCCCCAAGGGAGCTGGGTGTGTGAGGGAGAACCAAAGTGGACCGTGCATCGTATCCTGAGACGCGAAGAGATCCACTTGTGCCTGGCCATAAACCCCCCCAAATGTGCTCCACGGTGAGGGGAAGCATCTGTCGAGATAGCAACTCGATGGCAAAGAGCTCTCAACACCGGAACCTGGGAAAGGAACCAGTATTTTCTTCCATATAACCAAGGCGCGGAGACACCGCCGCGTGATCTTGATCGTACGAAGTGGGTTTCCCCTCGGGGAGAACCCTCTGGTTCTGAGCCACAACTGCAAGGGTCTCATGTACAGTAGGCCAAAGAGTATCACATTGGACGCTGCTGCCATGAGGCCCAACAGTTTCTCGAACTGTTTCATAATTCATGACTGCTCATGTGAGATAGGAACCAGTATTTCCTCCATATAACCAAGGTGTGGAGACACCGCCGCATGATCTTGATCGTACAAAGTGGGTTTCCCTTCGGGGAGAACCCTCTGGTTCTGAGCCACCACTGAGAGGGTCTCATGTACAGTAGGCCAAAAGGTATCACATTGGACGCTGCTACCATGAGGCCCAACAGTTTCTCTAACTGTTTCATAATGCGTGACTGCTCATGTGAGATAGGAACCAGTATTTCCTCCATATAACCAAGGTGCGGAGACACCGCCGCGTGATCTTGATCGTACGAAGTGGGTTTCCCCTCGGGGAGAACCCTCTGGTTCTGAGCCACCACTGAGAGGGTCTCATGTACAGTAGGCCAAAGGGTATCACATTGGACGCTGCTGCCCTGAGGCCCAACAGTTTCTCGAACTGCGTGACTGGCCTAGCTTTAACTCTTTTGTGGCTGTGAGGATAGCAGCTACACGAACGGGCGATAGTGTGGCTCGCATCGTGACTGAATCCCATACCACACCAAGGAAAGTGGTTATCTGTGATCGAGAAAGCACACTCTTCTTGGCATTGAGTCTCAAACCCAATTTCTTCATCTAAGCGAGGACGACATCTTGATGCCGAACTGCTAACTGCATTGATTCCACCAGAATCAGCCAGTCATCAATGTAGTTCAGAATGTGTAGCCCTGCAGCCTGGCAGGGCCAGACCTGCATCTACGCACTTTGTGAACGTGCGGGGTGATAGAGCTAGACCGAATGGTATTATTTACCCCCAAAAGAAAACCACAAGATATGAAAGCTTTAGCATAAGTTCTGCCGGGAAGACTCAATTACTACTCAAAACAACTTTTGCTTCACTTCTATCCAATCATATTCTTATGCTCACTGTATAAAAGCTCGGTACTTACACATGTTTGAGTTCACAGATACTGAAGCGACGATTACCCCCATCCTCCCCACCACCACCAGGATGGTCCTGTCCATACCTAGCGGCTGTACAACCCAGATTCTCTGTCGGGCGAGTACACCTGCTCTATAGCTCCCTTCGCTAATAGAGACTCTACTTCTTGCTCCATCACCAGAGCCTGCTTGGGATGTACTAACGCGAGTAGCACCCCGTTGTAACGAGGTGGATGAGTATGAAACTGGATTCTGTAACCTCTCTCTATTATCTGCAGGACCCATGGAGATATATTCGTCAGATTCTTCCACTCTGTCAGAAAATCTACTAAGGGTACCAGTCTCTCGAGACTGGCCTCTGCTGTTATTGTAACAGCCACTTCGGTGACCTGAAGCATCCTGGCAGGAAACAACCAAACTGACTGTTTTTGAACCCCCCTCAGAGGGTGCGAGTTTGACACAGTGTCGTGGTGACACTGAGCCATGTGCTCGCTGGAGATCGCTGCGCCCCAAGGCACCAAGGGTGGCGGGGTTGGCAGAACGGCCTCTTGAGGGCACCAGGGTGGAGCGGGCACCGTATATTGAGGTGTACACCACTCCACCCCGGTCGGGGTTGCCCTCAGAGGTCTGACACCAGTGGCATCAGAACCTTGGCCGAAGCCTTTTTCACAGAAAAAACAGTCCTCAGATACATATTCTGCTTTAAAGGCTTCTGTTGAGAATGCCATTCTGGCCCCCAATCTTTCTGAGGGGGAGCACAGGAAATACTCTGCCTGTACAAGGAAGTTGTTAATGGCTAGTGCTGCTCCACCCAGCAGCCCCATTTACGAAGTTATAAACTCCAAACACATTGTACACAGGAGATTGAGATGAAGAATCTTCAATTCCCTTAACTCGATGCTCAGCACATAATTATACCATTTAATTCCTCAAAATTAAATGTAGTAAAAGATCAACCAGACAAGTTACACGATCTGGACGAAATGCTGAACTTATATGTCACCGGGGTGACGAATGTAGGCGGAACCTTTAATCATGGCTGAGGTTTCTGAGCGGAAGTATTTCCGGTGTGGGACCCGGAAGACTCCGGTTCCGGGAACTCTGGGCAAAGACGGATAATTATCAATGAATAATTCAAAACAGGTGCAGGAGAGAGTGAACGCGACGGCGATTGGGACACGTTACCATTCGGAGAAGGATAAAAGGGTATCACATTTCTAACTATGGGTGTTCCCCCCGTTGTGTCTTCCCAGTTCACGGTGTTCAGCGTGGTGTTCGGGCGAATCTGGAGGTGTGGAGAGGAGAACCATTGTCGAGGAGAGATAAGTGCTGTCCATGTTTGGATTATGTTTGGAGGAATATCTTGGAGAATGTGATGAGATTTCGTGGCATGTAAAAGTGGTCTGTTGGGAGCAGGTTTGAAAATCCCACGTTTCATTGGGGGAAATCCAGGAGACTGTAGCGATGCACAATGTACCGGTTCCCATGCCAACACCCTATTATGTGAGTGAAGAGACTTTGCAGTGTTGTACATTGATATAATCATGTGTGATGATTTGTATGGATAACAGTGGAACACAAGTGTAAGTGTATTGCGGCGGCATTAGGGAATCTGCCCTGGCGGTGGAAACATCATCCGTATCCTCGTCTGCTTGAGGCCGATGAAGGGAATCAACTAGTGGTGAAATTATTATCTGCATTCCCTTATTATCTGCTTGGGTTCGTGAAATACCAGTTGTACTGCTGAACCACTTCTCTCTGCCCACCTGAACCCTGTGAAGAGAGCCAGCTTCGCTGTTGAACTGTATCTCTCTCTGTCCACCTGAGCCCTGGAAGAGAGCCAGCTTCGCTGCTGAACCCCTTACTTCTCTCTGCCACCTGAACCCTGTGAAGAGAGCCAGCTCCGCTGTTGAACTGTATCTCTCTCTGCCCACCTGAACCCTGTGAAGAGAGCCAGCTTCGCTGTTAAATCCTTACTTCTCTCTCTGCCCACCTGCACCCTGTGAAGAGAGCCAGCTCCGCTGAATTCTTACTTCTCTCTGTCCACCTGAGCCCTGTGAAGAGAGCCAGCTCCGCTGTTAAATTTCTTACTCCTCTCTGTCCACCTGAGCCCTGGAAGAGAGCCAGCTTCGCTGCTGAACCCTTGCTTCTCTCTGCCACCTGAACCCTGTGAAGAGAGCCAGCTCCGCTGTTGAACTGTATCTCTCTCTGCCCACCTGAACCCTGTGAAGAGAGCCAGCTCCGCTGTTGAACCGTATCTCTCTGTCTACCTGAACCCTGTGAAGAGAGCCAGCTTTGTTGTTGAACCCTTACTTCTCTCTGCCCACCTGAACCCTGTGGGGAGAGCCGGCTCCGCTGTTGAACCGTATCTCTCTCTGTCCGTCTGAACCCTGTGAAGAGGGCCCGCTTCGCTGTTGAACCGCATCTCTCTGTCTACCTGAGCCCTGCGGAGGGAGCCAGCTTTGCTGTTGAACTTTTGCTTCTCTCTGCCCACGTGAACCCTGTGAAGAGAGCCAGCTCCGCTGTTGAACCGTATCTCTCTGTCTACTTGAACCCTGTGAAGAGAACCAGCTTTGCTGTTGAACCGTATCTCTCTCTGTCTACCTGAACCCTGTGAAGAGAGCCAGCTTCGCTGTTGAACCCTTACTTCTCTCTGCCCACCTGAACCTTGTGAAAAGAGCCAGCTCTGCTGTTAAACCGCATCTCTCTCTGTCCACCTGAGCTCTGTGAAGGAGAGCGGAAGACCTGTGGGCACGACGGCCACACCCGAGCTTGTTTTACTCAATAAAGACTTTGTAGTTCTAAATCGTTGTCTGCCTCCTGTGTTCTCTGTGGTGTCGGCTCCTTGTGGTGGCACGTGAGTCGGGGGTTGAAGTGGCCGGTCATCTGGCGCCCACCCTCGACCGGTGACATATACATAAATCTAACTAATGAAAGTCAGATAAGCAAATTTAAATGCAGCCCACTTATTTTATTCCTCAGAATCAAACAGCAAAACATCAACCAGACAAGATAATATAGTCTGGATGAAAGGCTTAATATATATTTGTATAGCTTATATATTAAAATAGTTTCAACATACAATAAAATAATCATAAATTCATAGCTTACAATACACTGTGTATCTCTTTAATCAATGCATTGTATTTGCATAACCACTGGATTATTATTGCAGTCTTTTTTTAAATAAACAGTAGCATGGGGAAACTCGATAGTAACACACGTCGGTAATGTTCATGAATGAATGTAGCCAGTCCACTATTATTGTTATTGCAGACCCCGTAATCTACGCGCTGCCTCAGCACACGCAAGATCTAAGATCGAGTAACAGAATCTTTATTGCAGACCTGTAAACTACGCGCTGCCTAAGCAAACGCGAGATCCGAGCCAAATGATCTTTATTGACTTTCTCGAGAAGAAAGCCATTGGGAGCAGAGCTAAACTCTCGATAGTGCAAATGTTACACGTCGGGAATTTATGAATGAACACTGTCAGTCCCATTTTACTAGAGCTGACCGTGCATGCTCCACTCCCAAACAAACAATACATGAATCGAGTGTGTCCCCACTCGTAATGAAGCGAGGGCAGAGAGGAATACACGATCCAAAGCTGCTTGCTACCCATACTCCTGTCTAGATATATATAATATATACTTGTGGTTGTGGACATGCATCGATGCTCAGCACCTCTACATTCTCAGCACCTCTACATTCTCAGAGATACTTTAACCAGGGCGGAAGAAACCGCGGCGCGGGCTTCCGATCCCAAAGAGAGTGTTGGATCCCCCGGGTAAAGGCAGAGAAAAGGCGGACCCCGTCTCTAACCCCTCCGCGAACCCCACAATACCAACTTCCGTGCTGCCTCGGCAACACGGAGCCGGTACTGCGAGGAACGCGAGCCTGAACACCCTCCTCAAAGAGTGACAAGCGGGAATGGAGCGAGTACGATAGTAACTCGCAATGCTCGTCAGCACCCTCGAGCGCTGACAGAACATGCTTCGTTCCAAAACAAACATCACATACATCGTGTGTATCCCCACCCGTAAAGACAGAGGGCAGGGAGGAACACACGATCTAAGATTGTTTTGTTCGCCATAATATCTATGCTTGAGACTGAAATAGTGACAGACAATAATAAATACGACAGACAGTATAACACAGAGCGCTTGCTGAGGCACAAAAGCTAGCGCAGTTCTAAACCGGATGTCCTTTATCCTTTCCTGGTCGTCACGTCACCTGTGTTTCTCCCTGCCCTCACTTCCTTATGGTAGGGGATTTACAAGACTTGTGTGTTATTTTTTTGGGAGCAGATCATACCCTGTCAGCTCCCGAGGGGGCTGACTGTAAGCATTGTGAGAAGATGCTGCTTCGCACAATCCGCTCCCGCCTTGAACCTTTCGAAGGAAAGTGTTCAGGTTCGTATTTCTTATGGTTCTGGCCCCGCTGCTGCCGAGGCAGCACGAAATCTGAAATCAAAGGGTTCGCAAATGTATCTCTTGGAGGGGTTAGAGACGGGCAATCGCCCTTTTCTGCCTTTCCTCTGTATCTGCCCACCAACATGACGGCTGTGGAGGGTTCGCTCTTTATTAACCCTTTAGAACCTGAAGCTAAAATGGGTGTTTTTCTCACATTTTGATTTTTTGACTGTCAAATTCTAAAACAATGTGCTATCTTAGTGTGCAAGGTGTCATCTTTTTCAGAAAAATATTAGCTTTCAACAAATTACTGTTATTGACCATTATTGTGTGTGGTGAGTTTGTAAATAGAATTTAAATAGACAAAAATAAAAAAAACGAGAATAAATTTTCCGATTTTTATTTAGAAAAAAATAGAAAAACCACGAACGAAAGAAACTAACACTTTAAAGTTGAAAAATGAAGTATAATACAATTATACAAGTCTTTTTTGTGACATTGGGTTGCACAGTTTTCATTTAGGACACTTTTTTTCATACACGCACAGTCGCACATACACATGCACACAACCACATGTAAAGATACGTGAAAAAGTAACGGCCATCCGCCTCCCAAGTTAAATTAAAAATCATCCCAATCCCCTCTTCTGCTTTCTACCACTTATTTCACCATGTATTTGTTTGTGCCTTTTATTATTTTATGCAATCCAAAACACTCTAACCTGCCGCGCTTCGTATCTCTCGGTTCATATCCTTCCTTCCCGCTCTGCCAGAAAGCCCGCTGTCATTTGCTGACGGAAAGCATGAAATTACCGTAATAAGCCATATATTGCCGAAAAAAGCATGTTGTCTACTGTCAGGGGCGATTTTGAATGGTTTTGATAGTGCAAGCGGTTGAAGAGTTACGGTACAATGAATACAGCTTGCTGATCTGTGTCGGCGACGACACATTCGGTTCTAAAGGGTTAAGAGGCCTTTGGAAAAATCGATTCAGTCAAACCCTGCCGTGAATTCGCTTCAGGACACTAAGTCTGTTCCAAATGCATCGATTGCCAGCCTCGAGAGGAACTGTCTCAGGAGATGGTAGCACAGCATCAAGATGTCGTGCTTGACCATATGAAGAGCTTGGAACTGAGACTCAATACAAAAAAGAGCATGCAAGTGTTTAGGAGTCGTATGGGACTCGATTACGAACCGGGCACAACTGTATCCTGCACATATCGAGTCAATTTTGGCTATGGTGACTAGAATTAAGTTAGGCCAACGCATCACTGTGAAACACAAGTCTTTATAGAGTCTTTCTGATGTAGATGATGCTGAAAGAACATAGTCGTTTAGCTCTAGGTTGTACACAGTAAAGCAAATGATTAACTTTCTAGATGAAACTAAAGTAGCTCACAAACCACATATTAAGATTTTAAGCACTTTTTAGTGTAATGTACAACTGCAATGGACAAAGAAACCTTCGAAGAACTTAGTAGACAGAAGCATTGTCACCTCCAGAAAAATAATAACAAAGGTAAAAGGCACGATAAACCAAAATGTAAAGAAGGTTTAAATTATTGATTTATTTAAACGAGGAGAAAATTATTTATAGCCTGGGTTTGGATGCCATTTGTCTCATTTTTAATAGCCAGAATCATGGCATCTACTTTGGATCTTTGAATGTTATTGGTTGTCGCGGTGCTGAAAAAAGGTTTGCTTTGTTTGATTCTTTGAATTAAAAAAAAACAAGTGTAGTTTTTCTGCAAGAAACACACACAGATATTAATAATCAGGTGCAATGGCTAAGTGAGTAGAAAGGTAAAGCTTTTAATCCTGGCTTTAGCTGATTTGAGATCGCTGGTGGGCGTGTTCTCCAGTGATCCTGTCTTCTCACCTGAGGTTCATCACGTCATCAAGCACACCTGTTCCGTATCAAGCAATCTACTCTCTTATAAAGTCCAGACCAACTTTCCAGTCCTCGCCGGATAGTTGTACCATTCAGTACAAGTACACGTCAGCTGACCTATATCCTGAAATATCTGTATTTTGTCTTTTGTTGGGCAATTGAGAGTTAACTAAGGTTTTCCTATTTTTGACCACAGTGTTCCAGCCTGAACCTCTGACTCAGATCTTTCACCAGAACCTCAGGACACAGATCCCTTGAACTGGACCACCAACCCTCTGTTCTACGAGAACATACCCTGCTAAGTTTACATCTCTGTTTACACTTGTGGTTAATAAATTCACCTTTAATTGAACTGACACTCTGGTCTCCGTTTGAGTTCTGGTTTCTGGTCCTGACAGTAGCACACTTCTACAAATCCAAGATAGTAGAGCTGAAAGAAACAGACAAGCAGAATGCAAATGATAGATATTAAGTTATACGAGTTATCTTTTTCTCTTTTTAATAGTTATGCTCTAAACTTTTAGTAAATGTAACTTTTTTTTTTTTAATTAAAAGATCAACACAATAGAATATTTTTAGCTGGTGATTTAAATTTTACTCTTGATTACACTATGGATCGTAGTCATGTTGAACCTCATCAAAATTCGTCTGAAACTCTCAAAACCATTGTTCAGTATCACAATCCTGTTATATATGGAGAGAAACGTCTCAGTTACATATGTAACCCTCGTTCCCTGAAGGAGGGAATGGAGACTTGTGATTGGGATCATGTTTAGGGAGCCTGTCATCTTTGAGCATTGATAAAATGAGCCAATACACATTGGCGTGCGAGCTTTGCATCTCACACTTCGCCCCACAGTGCTGGTATAAATATGGAAGTGGATGCACGCACCATTTGTTTTTCACTGAGGAGCGGAGCCCGGAGTCAGTGGTGGTCCAGCAAATAGAGTAGACGGGACTACGTCTCCGTTCCCTCCTTCAGGGAACGAGGGTTACAAACGTAACCGAGACGTTCCCTTTTAGTCGCTCACGTTAGACGTAGTCAACGTGTCGACTCATTGGGATCCCCATTAAAACGCCACTAGTGCTGCCACCTTCCAGTGCCTAGACAAAAGCCTTCTGATCTCCCTGCATTATTGAGGTGGAGACAGGATAGGACTTAGGCCAGGGAAGTCACTGATTTTCCGCAAGACCCACTCAGTCAGACTTGGATAACACTGGGAATGCATGCCCTTTCGTTTGAAAAGAAGACGTTGCGGAAGCCACATCCTGCTTAAAGGGAGGTAAAATGTGGAGGATACACATATGGACTGGGCGTTACCGAGCAGTACAACATATGGAATGTCACTGAGGTGGCTCCACCCTAAAACAGGGGGAGACTCACCGGTCAGTGACAGCAGAGCGGGCTCTGCCAAGGGAAGACATGGGCTCGCCACAGAGAGCCGTACCATGGATGAATACACATATGGGACCCAGCCTAACACTGTTTCCACCAGTGCACACGAGTGTTAGGGCTGGCATCGGACGCTCCACCACGTCCATTGCCGAAGGGTGTGGAGGAACTCAACAGGGTTCGGCTGAAGAGAAAATCTACTGGAGCAAGAATGGCGCTTGTATACAGTCCATAGGAGGGGAATGGCGCAGTGTGCTGGATTAGTTTTCTCTCCCTCCAGCAGGAGGCGTTGTAGTTGTTACTAGTGTTATGTTTAACCTTTACTAGCATGAGAGTTAGAAAGACAGCATATGTTGAACTATGACTGACAGCAGAATCCACTTCTGATGTGATCTACATTCATCCTTCTTTGTTGTCTTACAGAAAGCATTGCTTGTGACTATTTTATGTTTAATATGAGTCAATATTCGTGAACATTTATGTTAAACAAGATTATATTTAATAGTTTGTAGTTTTTATGAATATAAATACACACACATGTATATATTTAAGCAAAATGTGTTATTTATATATAAAATAGTTATATTTATATATAATATAAATCATATAAAAATATATATGCAGTATATAAATGCAAATATTTCTCAAATATATACATGCATGTGTGTGTATTTATATATACAAAATAATTATACACAATACACACACATATATTATGTAAACACAAACTTTTATTTTGGATTCGATTAATTGCGATTAATCGTTTACAGCCCTACATTAGAATACAGTCTACATGCTGTTTCTTTTTGTAGTTTCACTCTGTGATAATTGAAGGATACGTCAATAAAAGGACATCACACCTGTCAATTGTCGAGGAGTACATCTATCTGCATAGCTGTGTCTGAGTCTTAACAGTGAGGGCAGAATACGCAGCAAGTCGACACTTCAAACCGGGCTTACAGTGAAACTGGCTTCATGTGAAGGTAGCCCACGGGAAGCATCCGGCTCGACACATAGGCTATTTTTCTAGCGAACGTGTTTGGTGTCGCTCAGGGTGGCAAAAAAAAAAAAACTTTTTTAAAGTAATTTTTAAATAAATATACAAAAAAATACTATTTCAAGTTTTTTTTACTGAATGTTTCACTTAATTTAATGTTACTTGCCTTTTTTTGTAATTGTTTGTGCAATTTAGGCTTCTAGTCCACACACCTGCTTATGGTTTCTCTATCCACACAGACTCTCAAAGGATAAAAGATGAAGACAAGTTGTTTTTTAACCTATTTGCCTTGCCGAGGTGGAGAGGCATTTAATAATTAATTTGCTTGTATGAATGATGAACTATTAGCCAGAGGCCTTTTCAAGAGTGACTCATGAGAGAGAGAGAGAGAGAGAGAGAGAGAGAGAGAGAGAGAGAGAGCGAGAGAGCGAGCGAGAGAGAGAGAGAGAGTGAGAGTGGGGGTTTTGTCTCTGGGTCTGTATTTTTTGGGATGAAATTCTATCAGGATCAGATGATGTGCTATGAGATATGAAATTAACATCAGTATCTCAGGGCTGCTGAGCGGAAACGCATCTAATCTCAGTCTACTTATTTATTTCTTCATCAGATTTATGTCAAAATATGCATGGCACAGACGCCACTGGAGCTCAGAGTGCACCGTTTCAATCACCGCATCCAGAAAGCTGATAAATTAATAATTCCATGTTTCACTAAGACGTAGGATTATTTTATATACATTATGATTACGGTTTAAAGCAAAGGTTGATGCTGGAAAGGTGACCTCACATTTCTAGGCGGTTACACGACAGTAAACTTCTACATCTCATAATTCCTGTTTTACTCAGGTTTGAAGGTGAATTTACAACATCCACTTTAGTTTGCAGAGTGCCGTCCTGGAGCACAACATGTCAATACCACAGGACAAGTTGGATTTTTTGTTTTAGCGTTATTAGGTGGATAAGCTGAACCCGTCCGCTCGGGTCTCAAGCGGTTTCTAGTCTTGGCTGTGTGTGTAGCATATCCCCAACAATACGCTACACTAGGCTGTCCTATGACTTTAAGCATTAGTGTAACAAATAGCATGATTTTGTTGTGAGAACCATTATGGATTACATAAACTGTTATCTGACATAAGATTAACAGGTTACACTTTAGAATAATTGTCCGTCATTAATAAGTAACTATGCAGGAAGTAATGCAGGACCAAGGAGTATAACTACATTAACATTTCAGCTACTACTATTAATTCATTTAGTAACAAGCTTAACTAATCAGTAAGTAATATAGAATGTAGGACTTAGTTCCTTAGGTAATAAATAATTATAATGAGATTGGCATCATTAAGAACTAATAGGTAATTATGACAAATTATAAATAATTACTAATCACAACATTAACGTGTCTGTGTTTTGAAGCAGGAGTCTGAGACGGATCCATGTGCAACGTTTTATTAATGGTAAGGTGAAGGTAAAGGGTTAAGGGGATATGAGGGCAGGGTAGCTGGTTCAGTCCGTTCTCGGTGGTCAGGCAGGCTTAGTTCAGGGCTGGCAGCACGAATCGAAGTCGGGTCACAGGCAGGGGTTCACTTGGCAGGCTGCACAGAATCAGAGTCGTTAGGGCAAGCAGGGGTTTCAGAAATCAAAGATAGGTTATATAAATATCCAGAGAATGCTCAGTCATGCAACACAGTAGTGGAACAATACTTCGCAAGGAACACTGAGCAAACGAGCCAGATATACGCTAGAGCTCAGCGTTCATTGCGAACAGGTGCATCGATCATCAGCGCACAAATGATGCATACTAGGCCAAGTATGCATACTCAGTATTCAGGGGACGGCGCTCGAGACTGAATAACGGGCATGTCACTGGGCGCCGTAACAGAGCCCTCTCCCTGGGAGCGACTCCTGGAGCGAAAACCCTGACGGCGGCGAGGTCTGCCGCGGGGACGAGGAGCGGGTTTGTCTGGGTGATCATGATGAAATACTTGAACGAGCAAAGGATCCAGAATATCTTTTGAGTCCACCCAGGAGCGTTCTTCAGGACCAAAGTCCTCCCATTCTACAAGATACTGTAAACGCCCGCCACGACGTCTAGAATCCAGCAGATGGCGCACACGGTACACCTCTTCGCCCTCTATCAGGATGGGCTGAGAACGGGAATCCTCAGACTCTACATTACTGACCGTGGAAGATGCAGTGGCTGGTTTCAATAGAGAAACATGAAATGTGGGAGCAATGCGGAGCTGACGGGGCAGGGCAAGGCGGAAAGACACTGGGGTAATTTGCCGTATAATCCTGTAGGGACCCATGAATTTAGGGCTGAGTTTCTTGCTGGGCAGATTGAGTCGGAGATCCCGGGTGGATAACCACACCCACTGACCGGGCTGATAGACTGGACCAGCACGGCGGTGACGATCAGCTTGTCTCTTAGTGCGATTGACGGCACTTAAAAGATGGGTGTGAGCTAGATTCCACGTCTCCTCACTGCGCCTCATCCAGTCATCCACAGCTGGTACATTAGAGGGCTCGCCGGACCAGGGGAACAGAGGTGGCTGATAACCAAGTACGCACTTGAAAGGCGTTAGACCCGTGGAGTGCTTACAAATGGAATTTTGAGCGTATTCAGCCCACATGAGATACCGACTCCAATCCTCCTGGTGGAAATGACAGTAGGATCTCAAGAAACGAATAATCTCCTGATTGAGACGTTCAGCCTGCCCGTTAGACTGAGGGTGGTACCCAGATGTGAGGCTGACATTCACTTGAAGCATCCGAAAAAAGGCTGCCCAGACCCGGGAGGTAAACTGTGGTCCGCGATCGGAGACAATGTCATCAGGTAAACCATAGAAACGGAAGACCAGATTACAGAGGTGCTCAGCAGTTTGCAGGGCTGTGGGCAGTTTAGGCAGAGGGATAAGACGACAGGCTTTTGAGAAGCGATCGACAACAGTAAGGATCGTTGTATGTCCGTCAGAAGGAGGGAGATCAGTAATGAAATCAACGGCTATGTGTGACCATGGGCGTTGGGGTACCGGTAGAGGCTGTAGAAGACCTGCAGGAAGGAGCCGTGAAGATTTTTGGGTATTGCAGTTCTGGCATTGCTGAACGAAGTTAGTCGTGTCTTGAGGCAGTGTGGGCCACCAGTAACGGTTCCGGAGAATGTGAATCGTAGCAGTGATGCCAGGATGACCAGAGCTAGGCAGCGCATGGACGTGTTTAAGCACCTTCTCCCGGAGCGCTTCGGGCACGAACATTTTTCCTGGAGGACAGTCAGGCGGAGGTTCGGAGTTAGTGTTGGCTTGTTCTAATTCAGTCTCAATATCCCACTGGATGGGACCGAGGACCAGGTCAGGACGGAGAATGTTTTCGGGAGTCTGACTGGTGAGTTCAGAGTCGTACTGACGAGACAGGGAGTCAGCTTTCGTGTTTTTTGATCCAGGGCGATACGTCACAGTAAACTGGAAACGAGAAAAGAACAAAGACCACCGGGCTTGGCGCGGGTTCAATCTCTTGGCAGTTCGCAGATATTCAAGATTTTTGTGGTCGGTAAACACAGTAAATGGATGAGAGGACCCCTCGAGCCAGTGCCGCCACTCTTCAAATGCGGATTTCATGGCCAGTAACTCACGGTCTCCGACGTCGTAATTCTGTTCTGCAGAGTTCAGTTTTCTTGAGTAGAATGCGCACGGATGCAATTTAGCGGGATTTCCTTGGCGCTGAGAGAGAACGGCGCCCAAGCCTGTACTGGAAGCATCAACTTCTACGATGAAGGGCAACTCTGGATTGGGGTGACGTAAGATCGGGGCAGTAGTGAAGCGGAATTTGAGCTGATTGAAAGCTTGAGATGCGCTCTCAGTCCAGGGGAGGCGAGTGGTACCTTTGCGCACCAGCGCAGTCAGGGGAGCCGCGACAGAACTGAAGCCTCGGATGAACCGCCGATAAAAGTTTGCGAAGCCCAGGAAGCGTTGTAGCTCTTTGAGAGTGGTAGGCTGGGGCCAATCTATCACCGCTCTGACCTTTCCATCATCCATTGCCACGCCCTCAGGACTGATGACGTAACCCAGGAATGAAGTGGATGTCTGGTGGAACTCGCACTTTTCAAACTTGGCGTAAAGTTGATTTTCTTTGAGTTTTTGAAGCACGGCCCGTACGTGCTGAACATGGTCCGACAAAGTGTCTGAGTACACAAGTATGTCGTCGATGTAAACAATTACATAGCGCTGAAGCATGTCTCGGAATACGTCATTCATGAATGACTGGAAAACAGCTGGACAGTTGGACAGGCCGAACGGCATTACCAAATATTCGTAGTGGCCGGTGCTTGTGGAAAACGCTGTCTTCCATTCATCTCCCTCACGGATACGAACCAAGTTATAAGCTGAGCGCAGATCCAGTTTCGTGAAATACTTTGCTGTGCGGAGGAGCTCGAGTGCCGCGGGAACTAACGGCAGAGGATAGCGGAATTTCACAGTGCAGTCGTTAAGGGCTCTGTAATCTATACATGGGCGTAGACCTCCATCCTTTTTCTTAACGAAGAAAAATCCAGCTGATACAGGAGAGGTGGAAGAACGAATGAAACCCTTGGCTAACTCTTCTCGGATATAATTCTCCATGGCTTCCGTCTCGGGCTGCGAAAGGGGGAAAATGCGTCCCCTGGGAGGCGTGGAGCCGGGCATGAGTTCAATGGCACAGTCGTACTCTCGATGTGGAGGTAACTGGGTGGCTTTAACTTTGCTGAACGCTTCCTGCAGATCGCTGTACTCCGTAGGGAGACTAGAAAGAGCGGCGCGTTCACTGAGTGCTGAGATGCTTCGGACGGACAATGGTTTCACTTGGCTTAAACACTTGAAAAAGCAATTTTCACCCCAGCGAACGATCTGTCCCGTGGACCATTGCAGGTGAGGATTATGTTTCCTTAGCCAGGGAAGACCCAGTATGACAGGAGTATGTGGGGCTTGAAGAACGTAAAACTGAATATTTTCACAGTGCAGAAGTCCGGTGCGCATTCGCAGTTCCTGCGTCATATGAGTGATGCGCCCCGTGCCAAGGGGCCGTCCGTCAACAGCTTCGACTGTGAGAGGAGAAGTGGAGGGAATTAGAGATATCTTGTGCTTATGAGCAAACTCTTGAGACATAAAATTCCCCGCCGCCCCAGAATCGATCAGTGCTGAAGTAAAAAATATTTGATCAACCTTTGTAAATTCAAGAGGCACAGAAACACAGGAGAGAGGATTTAGACTGTCAAGAGTTAGACTCACCGTTGTCTTTTCTTTGCGTGTGGATAGCTGGGGACAGTGCAAACGGAAGTGTCCATCTCCTCCACAGTACATGCACAGCTTTGACATCCTCCGGCGTTCACGCTCCTCCTCCGTCAACCGTGTGGCGTTAACTTGCATAGGCTCTCCAGCCTCCGATGCCAAGGGACCCGGAGAGTGCAGATTGGAGATATGGTGTGCATAAGTCGAGGAGCGGATGCCGGAACGGCGTGATCGTATGAGGTTGTCAATCTGAATGGACAAGTGAATGAACTGATCCAGGTTCCTCCCCTCATCGCGACAGGCCAGCTCAGCTTGAAGGTCGTGGTTGAGTCCCCGTCGATACACCACCTTTAAGGCGCTATCAGTCCAGTCAGTCTGCGCAGCGTAAGTGCGGAACTTGAGCGCGTAATCAGCAGCGGTACACTTCCCCTGGGTGAGCTCCAGTAGGCGGTCTTCCGATCCCTTCCCCTCTACAGAATGCTCGAAAACGGCCGTGAAGCGCTCGAGAAAGTCGGCATAAGAGGCGAAAGCGGTTCCATCCGGCCTCCAGACCGCGGTAATCCAACTCCAAAGCCCGCCCCGTGAGAAGAGAACAGATAAACGTAATCTTGTCCATGTCCGTAGCGTACTGAGCGGGCTGCCGGGCGAGATACATGGAACACTGAAGCATGAAACCCTTGCATTTACCTGGATCCCCTTCATATTTTTCAGGAAGAGAAATACGAGTGCTGGAGAATGCAGAGTCGGCGGCTGGCGATAGAACTGGCGCGACTTGCACAGGGATTTCCTCCGTGGGCTTCTGTAAACTGCACTGCCTTCACAAGTTCCTCTGTCAACGAGGTTAGATGGGTCAACTGACGATGGTGAGTAGCGAGTTGAGATGCTTGGGCTTTAAATGCAGTAGATAGAACGGACATTGCTGCTGGATCCTGTGGAGGCGAAGTATTCTGTTTTGAAGCAGGAGTCTGAGACGGATCCATGTGCAACGTTTTATTAATGGTAAGGTGAAGGTAAAGGGTTAAGGGGATATGAGGGCAGGGTAGCTGGTTCAGTCCGTTCTCGGTGGTCAGGCAGGCTTAGTTCAGGGCTGGCAGCACGAATCGAAGTCGGGTCACAGGCAGGGGTTCACTTGGCAGGCTGCACAGAATCAGAGTCGTTAGGGCAAGCAGGGGTTTCAGAAATCAAAGATAGGTTATATAAATATCCAGAGAATGCTCAGTCATGCAACACAGTAGTGGAACAATACTTCGCAAGGAACACTGAGCAAACGAGCCAGATATACGCTAGAGCTCAGCGTTCATTGCGAACAGGTGCATCGATCATCAGCGCACAAATGATGCATACTAGGCCAAGTATGCATACTCAGTATTCAGGGGACGGCGCTCGAGACTGAATAACGGGCATGTCACTGGGCGCCGTAACAGTCTGAGACATTAGCAGTTGTCCTTTTTTACTATCAACATGGTCATAAAATGTATCACCAATTACTCAAGTGTTACCTAGTTACTATGCAGGAACTACTAGTTATCTGGACTATTATTTTAAAGTGAAAATAATGGTCCAGATCACTAGTAGTCCTTGAAGAGTGACTAGGTAACACTTGAGCATTTAGTGATGCATTTTATGACTATTCAGAGTAAAAATTATGACTGATTACGTCTCATATACACAATAATGTTCTTTATAATTTGTCAGTTAGTTAATAGTTATTAAGGCGAGACACGGCAGGCAAAAACATCGGTTTTTTTTCACTGGTCAATTTTGAGATTTTAGGCTATTTGTCTTCAATAACATGTCTTCTTTCAGACTTGTGGTGAAAAAAAGTCCAAAATACACATTTAGGTCTTTATTTCACTACACTTTGTCTATTTGCGTCTATAGATTTCTCCGAAATTCAACAAAAGTAGGCGTTCTAAATCAACGCGCTGCTCCGCGATCTCTGTGTTCTTCCTTTAATCACGCACATGTCTGAAAAGCTCTCTCTCTGCTGTACAATGCTGTCGGGTCCAAATATGGTAATTTCCTTTTAATCAGCAACCAATCGTGAAAGTAAAATGGGCATTTAACCCTAAAAGCGACATCTCATTGGCTGATGTCAATTTCTGACAACGTGATTGGTTCAGATGCATCACGTGACGCGCTCTGACACTTAGATGTGTGTTTTTGACTGTTTTTCTGCTCAGTTAAAGGCCATAAATGCTGTGTTTATAAGTTTTGATGTGATTAAGGTGGTTTGTATTGTTGTTGCTAATTATTTGATAAGATATTGTGTCAGTAAATAGTTGTTTCTACTAAAAAAGTATGATTTTTTACATTACAAATCTTTAAATGCCTTTTTCTCAAAATGGGTTTTTTGTCATCCTCCAGTAGAAACATCTCAGCCTATGTAGCACCTATGTACACCAAATTTTCCAGTTATACACTTAGCAGTATTCTGAAGATATGTTCAGAGGGATTTGTTAATAAATCATTCCTGGCCTGATTTATGGGACATTTTAATCCCAAAAATATGGCGAAAATCAATTTTTTAAGGCTATGGACAGTATATTTTGATTTCCTAGGTAATGAAAGCATATATCCTGAAATCCCTCTGAACATCTTCTTTCATCTTGTGTGTAAACAAAATGAAAAAAGAATTTTGCACCTGGCTTTATCATATGTTCAGATCTATCTACCGAAAATATATGCAAAAGTGTGCATATTTAATGAGATAATACCTAATTTGCATAATTAAACATAAAAATTTCAAAAACTTGTAATACATTTTTTTTATGAACTTGTGTAAGTAATCAACTGAGGAAGTTTCATGGTGATATCTATTATTTTTAAATTGTACCCTATTCACCTGTAGTGTCTCGCCTTAATGAGGCTAATCTCATTAAGTCATTATTGATTAACCCTCTGGAGTCTAAGGTGTTTTTGGGGTCCTTGAGATGTTTTGACATGACCTGATATTTGTATTTTTTTCAGTTGCTTATAAACATATTAATGGCAAAGGTGTAATTACACTCTATTTAGCACGAACATGACTATCATAATATGTGAGCAACATGCATGTACATGTTTGCATTTTTGAGAGAATATTATTTATGCGTGGTTATTCAAAAAACTCAAACTTAAATGTTCTGATATAAGACCACAAACGACAAACTTCACATATTCCCACAATACTTTTGACTAATGGATCTTGTCGGCTAGAGTATTTACTTCAAAATGATCTGAAAATCATCCGGGCTAATCGTTCACATTAAACAATAGATTGATTTAAATTTTGTAAGACACTTTTTGTTTGGAAAGGCAATATGCAGGGGGGGCGTGAATGATCCAACAAGGTCATGAATAATGTCCTCATTCACACCTGGAGACAAAGAAGACCTGCTAATGCTGCATACTAATGAGCCTTTCATAGGTGTCACTGAGCCACACAGAATGCAAAGACAACACACACACACACACACACACATATATTAGGGGTGTAACGGTACGTGTATTCGTACCGGACCGTTTCGGTACAGGGCTTTCGGTTCGGTGCACGTGTGTACCGAATGACTGAATGCAATATTTTGTGTGCGGAACATAGGTACATTTTCGTGTTTCCACACGAACATATTAAGTGGCGGAAGTCTCCGCGTTCAGCGCAAATCCCGCCCTGCAGCTGATTCTAAAGTTTTACCAGTGTTTTACCCGTCGTCACTGTAACCTAAACCAATGAAATAGACTGCAGGGCGAAAAAAAGCTTTTCCGCTCTGCGTGCGCCGCCACACTCTCCGTTCCGTGTGTGTGTGTGTGTGTGTGTGTGTCGGCCCGCTGCGCTCTCTGCTCAATGTTCGAGTCCGTGTTTGCGCTGCGCGTTCTGCTCTGTCGTTAACGGCCCAAACACTCCAATCATGTACCGATCACGCACTGGAAAAGCAAAGTCCGCTCAAATAAGGTGAAATTTCTCAGTAGTACACTTCTATTTGCTGAGCTGGTATAGTTATATATATTTGAGGAATTGCAATTTATAACAGCAAATTGTGCAATTAATTAGTTCATTTTTTTATCGATTCCCAGCCTTAATTTTTAAATATGAGCAGGCCTACAAGCTGGGATTGGTAATGCTGCACTGTAATCATAGTTATTTATTTATATTTTTCATTATATTTTATTATGTGATATTGGTTTGAGACTGAGAGTATTTTATTTAGTGGAGAACTTTGCAGCAGTATTTTATTTCTTATTCTTTTTTTATTTTATATATATGTTATTATATTTTATTAAAAAGTGTTTAAAAAAGTGTAAACAAACTGTTAAAAAAAAGTTTATAGTAATAAACAACCTGCAGTTTAATGTTTGCATTTCTTTCCCTTACTGTACCGAAAATAAACCGAACCGTGACTTTAAAACCGAGGTACGTACTGAACCGTGATTTTTGTGTACCGTTACACCCCTAATATATATATATATATATATATATATATATATATATATATATATATATATATACACATACATACATACACACACACATCTACAGAATTGGTTCAGAGTCGGAAACATCTTGAAAAAAAAGTGTATTTTTCCACAAACTGTGTAGGCCTATGCTTGCAAATTGTATAATATCCAAGGTAAACATTTATAGTAATTGTGCAGTTAATTCTCATTCGTATTTTCAGAAAGTTTTGGATTATGTAGGCTATCCTCTCCCCAAATTTGTCACTAATAAAACACAAAAATAATTTAAAGAGAAGGCTTATATTGACCTTTTAAGATTTTGTTTGCACCTTGGAAATTAGGTTTTGATGTGGCAGTAAAAACTTTATAATCTATCCCAAACGAAATGTTGTCTTTCATATTTCGTCTGTAACATATCGTCTTTTATAATATAGCCTATATTAGGGCATAAATGTTAATTTGCAGTTTAAAATGTTGCTTATACAAAGACATTTTATTTCAACGTATTCAGTCGATTTTTACTCATCTCAGTAGGCAATAGATATTTCATTCACACACACAGACACGCGCAAGCTGTAACGTTAGTAAACAAACGCATGCACATGCGCCGTGCATTCATTCAAACACAGAAACGCGATTCAAATTTAAACAGTCTTTTGCGGATTACAGACACCAGTTCATATCGCGATTAGAACAAAGCACTTACTGATGATCTGCAACTGGATCCGTTGTTCGGCTACTCCAGCACGTTTGAGGTAAAATTTCCAGGATAATTACGATATTATTAGCAGAGCTTTTCCTCACAGCGAGTGTTTTCCAGCTGTTGTGGGCGTTGACTGGTTTGCATGTGTTGCTCCAGATTATCTGTGTTTGAATAGCGCGCGCTCTCGATGGGCGTGTCACATTAGCGGAGTAATGAGGTGCCAGAACGATAATGAGCACAGCTGATCTCTCGCTCTTTTTATATAGATTACATAAACAGAGAATATTTCTTTTAGTTTTGAATTAGATAATTTAAAACTACACACTTAAATGATTATAGAGATATATATCTCATGTCTGAGTGAATAGTATTCGCTGAGTTTTGTTTGAGTTTAGAGAAGTGCTTCAGAAAAAGAGTTCACGGAGACGGAGAGGCATAAAGCACTCCCTGTTTACTTTCTTTATTTTACAAAAGCACAATGTTTTATTTCGATTGTAAGTGGACACATAAAAAAGTAGACATTTAACAGCTTATTTTTTCATATTTCTTAAGTCTGTATGACCAAAACCGACGGAGTATTTTAGGTCTATTTTGCTGCTATGTAAAAAAAAACGAGCAAAACGCGCCCACGCGTTTGCCGACCTCAGGGGGTTAAGTAATAAGGAACTAACTACTAAATTTGATATTACTAACTGATTAGTTAAAGGATAATTCCGGTATTTAACACCTTGAGTCTATATTGTAGTTTGTTTTGGATGAAGAAGAGTGGTGGACAAGATTTTTTTGACAATGGTTCCTCTTTCGAGTTTTTGACTATAATAGAATTGGCCATGGACCCATTTAACATTGGAGTCAATGGGCATGTCCGAAAATGTCATTAAAACAGCCAATAATGTTCGTTTACAAAACTGTTAAACTCACCGAGTGGTTAGTGGTGTTCGTTGATGATTATAAACATTATATCGTCGCAATATATGATTCCAATCCGTTTATTTTGCTATAGTGGAACTATTTTTTCAGACACTTCACAACCGTGTAACTTTCAAAATGACGAATAAAACACGACAGAAACTGTATTTCGCAACACTTTTTGTTTCTGGAACATCAACTAACATCGCTAATCACTCGGTGAGTTGCACAGTTTTGAAAACTAATGTTAAAGGTTGTTTTAATGACATTTTCGGACATGCCCATTGACTCCAATGTTAAATGGGTCCATGGCCAATTCTTTTATAGTCAAAAACTCGAGAGAGGAACCATTGTCAAAAAAATGTTGTCCACCACTCTTGTTCATCCAAAACAAACTACAATATAGACTCAAGGTGTTAAATACCGGAATTATCCTTTAAGCTTGTTTCCATATTAGTTAATAGTTGTAGCTGAAGTGTTAATGCAGACTACTCATTAGTCCTGCATTACTTCCTGCATAGTAAAGTATTAATGACGGACTAGTGTCATTAAACACCAACACAATTTAATGACACAAGTTTCATTAAACACTAAAATTCTAAAGTGTTACCGATTAACACATCATGACAAGTTACTGTGTCGATCCATCCATCCGACAAATTTGTTGGTTGTGGAAATTATGCCACACTTCTGCGTAATTATTCATATTTTTAAAATAAATGTCAATAGGGAACAAAAAGTTTAATGTGACCTTGATGTGACAGCATATCAGGACGTAAAAGCGCCTGTAATAGAAGAGACACTCATAAATATTTGTGACCCTGGATCACAAAACCAGTCACAAGTCGCACAGGTATATTTGTGGCAATAGCCAACAATACATTGTATGGGTCAAAATTATCGATTTTCCTTTTATGCCAAAAATCGTTAGGATATTAAGTAAAGATCATGTTCCATGAAGATATTTTGTAAATTTCGTAAGAATTTTTTTTTTTGTGAGTGAATGCAGAACAATCGCGAACATAAATGATCTTTAAAGGGCGATTTTCTAAATGTTTAGATTTTTTTGCACCCTCAGATTCCAGATTTTCATCATAATAAACCATACATCAATGGAGAACAAATTTATACAGCTTTCAGATTATGTATACATCTCAATTACAAAAAAAGTACACGTGACTGGTTTTGTGGTCCATGGTCACATTTTATCAAAAATATCATCTGATCTTTCACGAGAGATACACGAGTGTATGAGGTCGTGTACATTAGCGGCCGCTCGCTTCAGTTGTCAAGTACAAACGACATGCCAGCGGGCAGATGAGTTCTCCATTCTCTCCTCCATTTTGTTTTCAGTGAGAACAAGCAGAAAGAGAAAAGGCTTTTATAATTTTGAGCTGACTGCACAGAACACACGCCACCTTTCTCTGAGTAACGTCCAGAAGCAACAGAGGAGGAAATGGTGCTTTAAATTGCCTCTCTTTTATCTGCCTCCTTCTATCCCTTATTTCCACTTCATGTGGAGCATGACGGGAACATGAGCCATTGTTTCAGCGAGAGCATGTACAGGTTCAGCGTTTCTGCTCGACAATGGTACTTCACAGTTTCATAAATTCACGCTGGTCTGTGTTTGCTGATCGAGTCCAGAAAAGAATAAAGTGTCCCGGTCGTCTCGATGCTTGACGTTTACGAGCTGCTTCACGCTGACATCAGAAATCAATTTTAAGGTCAATCTATAAAACTTCATGTTAGCTTTAAAGTTGTACTCGTACTTTACTGTAATTTATGCAGAATTATTCTCCTCACAGCATGTGAAGGTTTAAAGACATTTCTCTGCATAAAAACGCCTGAATACTTTGGTGTAAAGAACAATTTGCTCAAAAAGGAAAAGTGTGTCATTATAATGACTCAGTATCATGTCATTCCAAACCCTGTATGCTGATATTCCTTCGATTAAATGCAAAAGGGTGATTTTTTATGAATCTGCATTTCATAAAATTAGAGCATATTTTTATATTGATCATGTATGTCAAGCTCCAAAAAAAGACAAGATCACCATAAAACAGTAGCTCTGTTGACAAACTATTGTGACTGTTGCCAAAGAGGAAGTATCATTCATTCCAAACAGAAGCAAACATTAACTGGTTAACTGTCACCACCTTTTTGAGCATAGATGTGAAAACACTTAAATGGTTGTAATTCATGAATGCTTTAAAATTACATACCTTAGTTTGATATGTTCTTAAAAAAAACAAAAAACAAAAAAACAGAACAAAACAAAAGCCAGCCAGTAGGGACAAAAACAGTCCAGGTCAGGCAAACAACAAGGGATAACCTTAGAAATGACAGCTTCAGCGTAGGTTCTGCCAGGAAGACTCAATCAGCGTGCCACGTATTACTTCTCTCCTAACCAATCATGTGCTAACACTCACAGTATAAAAGATCGGTACTTACATTCGTCTGAGTTCGCAGATGCTGACGCTGCCAAGTACTCACCCGCGTCTCGATTCCAATCATTCCCAACATAAAATCATATCGTTGGTTTTACAAACTTTGACGGCGCGCGAGTGCGGGACACGCGTGCAGGAAACTCCTCTCACGAGAGACGATCCTCTATGGTTTTTAGTTCAAGTTCAAATTTCACTTTCAACGCTTTCAGTTGGTTCTCACGTTTGCGGTTCCAGCAGCCACGTTAACATTTACTCACGATCAAACATTTAAACTTCATTCAGGTGAGTATATTAATTTGGCTACTCAGCTGCTTCCTTCACCAGAGGTGAAGTTCATCCGTGACTGTGGTGACGTGGCAGTTTTCCTAAACTGCGGATACAGATTGCAGTCTTCAACGCAACATACTGCAACGCTTTACAGTAGGGCTGGATAGCTCGCTGAATGGTTGCAGCATGTGTAAGCAAGATCCACGTAACTAATATCCCACAGGCAAGCGCGGTGGTAATGTATTTTCAGCATCGTCGATCCCACGCACACATGGGCAGTTCGCATATACTTCACGACAACTGAATAGAAATAAACCAGCATAAGAGTAACAAAAATATTAACCGGCTTACACTTATGCTATATTCAAAGCTCGCGCTCTCGTCTCATACCGGCTGCCCACTCACCAGAGAGTGCGTTCCACTTAAAGGAGCAGTACCCAATTCAACTCGTTATGCCTTCTCTTAATTCATCAGCTTTGGCATTTACAGAGACGTCCGGCTATTTAAATTTTCACGTTAATATATGACCACCATATCTATAAAGGAAAAAAAAAAGAAAAAAAAAAGCTGAGCTTAAGAGAACAGTTGGTCACTATATTTAAGCATATGCAGTAGTAAATATGTTTATGTAGGTATGCGTATAGTAGGAGTATATTATACAAAGACAGTATTTTATACATTTACAAGTGCTGGAAATTCTCTAACAAATGTGTTATACTATTTTTATTTATTTTATTCAAATCTTTAATTCCAAAAAAAAAAAATTAAGTTCTTCAATATCAGATATGGTACAATCGTTTTAACAAGTTTTCCTGGTGACTACTTTAATCCACTGATAGCATGTGTCATAGAAATATTTTATGTAATTGATACGAATTTACAAAGAAAGCATTATTAGGATGCTCAGGTCAAGGTCAACGTGCTTAACACCGTAGAACTAACAGCTATATGTTAGATTATTTTATTCAAACCAATCACCAGAACAAACCACAGTCAAGAGACTCAAGTGACATTATGTTTTACTCATCTGCATGATTTAAATGTTAATATATTTTTCCTATCCAAGGGACTCACTTGGTTGTTATGGCCAGCATCTTCCGGCCGTGGATAAAACTTAATTCCTACAAGAGCAACTCAAGAGTAATGTCTGGTATATGCTGCGCAGCTGAAAATGTATTCTACGCTCAAGTCAACAACACAATATCAAGTGTATCGAGGTAGTATCTTATCGGTATACCGATACCTTACTTCAGGTAAGTATCGTACTAAGATTATAAGATTAAGATCTAGTGCTATAAAAAAAATAAAAAAAATAATAAATAAATAATAATAATAATAATAATAATAAAAATAATAATTGTATTCTAGTATATGCTAGGGGCGTGCATTGGCACTGCCCTCACAATTCGATTACGATTCACCAGGTAACGATTCAATTCGATTCTACGATGCTTCGCGATGCATCAAAATTCTGTCATGAGGTAACACAAGCAGTCATATATTGAACAACAGATTTTATTGGCTGCTATATGTGTATTATCACTCTCCTGTATCTTTGACATAAATGTCATTAAACAAAATCATATTGGATGGTACAGGGCATTGGATATGGCATTTTCAAACCTGAAAAAGAAAACATAAATCACTGCTTTCAGCGCTTTAAACGGGAAATGTTTCTCTTCTCTGCTTTGGAACCATTTGAAATTAAATAGTGCAATAATAACAGCCTACTTTTGTTGTTGTCGTATTGCCAACGCGCTTGATTTTAGTGTGGCAGGTTTTACACATCGCGTAAGTTTCGTCTCGTTTCCCATTATCTTCGTAGAATCCTAAATGTGCCCAGATGTCCGCTTTACAAGCTTTGAGTGCGATTTTAATTACCCGTCTATCGCGGTCATCTCCTTCCGCCTCAGCCATCTTGATTGTTGGTGTTGTTATGCCCCCGGAAGTAATTGAAACTTCACAACTTTATTGTCCAACCCAAGGCCAGAAAATAAACGGTGACATAATCGATTATGGCACTTCGCCGCATCGATGCTAAATCGTGCATGCCCCGCATTGCGATGCATCACCGAATCGATTATTGTCGACACCACTAGTACATGCTTCTCTGCTCGGTCATCGTAAATTCACTATGAGTATCTCTATTCTAAGCAGGGCATCTATCTTGTCTGTTAACACTGGCCCACTCAGTGGCGAATTAAGCGACCCGATTCAGCTAGACGAAGGGTGCATGTCCAATCTCAGATTTGGGCATTCGGAACAGCTAAGGTCAGTCATATTACCAAGCCTACTCAGGCTTCGTTCATCCACGTTCACAGAATTATCCTATAGCGGCTGCTAACGTCCTTCTGGGTCGAAGTGGTGGTAAAACTTGTATGTGCTAAGTAACGAAGCTCTGTTGCGTCACTAAGGCAGATCTCGTCAGGTGTTCATTCTATTTCTGGATGTTTATCTGGCAATCAGTAGTCTCTAATTTCATGATTAAGGTTGCGCTCATTCCTGGCCACTGCAATGCCATATCTATGCGCTTTCAAGCTTTAGTCTTCAGGCTTCAGATGGCTTCACCCTTCAGCAACCCGGATCCATCACCCTGCCCTCATCTAACAGAGATCATGTAAATTAAGTCAATCCAGCTAGACCATATTTCACTGAAGGCGCGGCTCCCAACACCTTCAAAGCTCAGACTCTGCAGTTTTTGTTATAATGTTTCGCTTATCTTTTCAGATTCCTCTTATTTCCCATCCTGATCATGGCCGGTTGTTCCTTCCTCGTCTACAATTACAAAATCCGAGTGTGGTAGGTCTCCGGTGTCCCCAGGGTGCGTACGAGGGGTTTTGGCTCAGAAAGCCCCACAGATATTTTCATATTGATGCTGGAATTGTCATTGAGGGTGAGTGAAGCATACAGTTTTTGTCTATCCCTCGGATGCAGTCAGGCTACTGCTCCCAGCACAGGGGGCGGAGTTTCAACAGCTCGTACTACAGCTTCGCTTACCCCTAATAGACAAATTTCAAAACTTTTAGCTTGTTCAAATCCAAGTCAGTCAAAGATGGAGAGACCCAAGAAGTGTAAACATGAGACCTCACTTCAGGATGGTTAGTTCATGATTATGCAGCTTATACGTAGTTATCTTCTAGTCATCGTTTTGCTCATTCTGTTTCGATATCTATAAATCATATTCTGGGGACTGGATTTATGTAATTTTAGGGTTTGTGATGCCACAAACCCAGGAGGAATGCCGCTCTGCGTTTGTCGTAGTCCTTAAAGCAATCTCGTTAAATGAAAATCTTCCATGGTTGACCTTCGAGTGTTGTAACTTTGCTGAATGTACTCTAGAATTCAAGTTCTGTTATCACATTAACAATTTCCAAAATTAGCAATAAATTCTGTTCCTTCATCTATGATTAAATTCCTTAAAATCTGCCCAAGTTCTCAGATCACTCCCCCTGTTATTCAACCTAATGAAGCACCTCTATCTAAAGCCTGGTTCAGGGCTCATTTAGTGTCTGTCTTCAAAAGCTGCCATCTACCCTTTTCTCTATACTGGCCATTCCTCCAGAATTGGGGCAGCCACTACAGCAGCTGAACGAGGAGTTTCTACATCAGCCATTAAGATCAAGGGAAGATGGTCTTCCTCTGCTTTTGAATCCTATAAGAACCGATTCAAAAATTATTCTTGAAGCTCAGCAAGCTCTCCAGTAACGATCCAGGTAAATCCTAATGCAAATACTGGTGGTGGTGTCTCGGTTGTATATTACTCACTTACCGAGCAGCAGCCTAATTCACATCATCTGATAAGCCACATCATGTCTGTCTCTATGTGTTGCAACTCCGTTCTGTGTGGCTGTTCAGCCTGTCTCTCGTCTTTGTGTGATCCTTCTCGGCCTAGTGGCTGAGCTCGGTCTTGTCCCAAGTAGGCGGCCATAGCCATGGTCTGTGTGGCCTATCGTGGCCTTGTCCTCATGGTCCATCGCGGCCTGGTTCGTGTGGCCTAGCGGCCTTGTCTCGTGAAACTTGTCTTTTGTGTGGCATTAGCGGCCGTTGTGGCTCCTAAGCGGTCTCGTCTCTGTGGTCTCCCATGGCCGTGTGGCCTACCGTGGCCTTGTCCCGTAAGGCCATTGTGGTCTAGTGATCTCTAGAGGTCGTGGTTTCATGTGGCTTTATGGCCGTGTCTATGTTTAGCCCGTCTATGTGTGGCCCTTAGCGGCTCGTAGCTCATTGCTGCCCTGTCCTGTGTGTGGCCATTCGTGGTCGGGTCCATCGCGGCCCTTTGTTCTGTGTGGTCTATCATGGCCGTGTGGCCTATCGTGGCCTTGTCCTATGTGTGGCCCATCGGGTCTGTGGTCCATCGCGGCCTCGGTTTCATGTGGCTTAGTTGCCTTGTCTTATAGGCTTTGTCTCTGTGTGGCATTAGCGGCCGTTGTGGCTCCTAAGCGGTCTCGTGTCTGTGGTCTCCCATGGCCGTGTGGCCTACCGTGGCCTTGTCCTCCAAGGCCCATCGTGGTCTAGTGACCTATAGAGGTCTTGGTTTCATGTGGCCTAACGGTCGTGTCTGTTTAGCCGTCTACGTGTGGCCTTAGTGGCCTTGTCCTATGTGCGGCCCATCGCGGCCGCTGTTTTGTGTGGCTTAGTAGCCTCGTCTTATAGGTTCGTATTCATGTGGCATTAGCGGCCGTTGTGGCTCCTAAGCGGTCTCGTCTCTGTGGTCTACCATGGCCGTGTGGCCTACCGTGGCCTTGTCCCTCATGCGGCCATCATGGCCTTGTGGTCCATCGCGGCCTTGGTTTTATGTGGTCCAATGGCCGTGTGGTCTATCGCGGCCTGTCCTGTGTGTGACCCATCGTGGTCTCGTGGCCATTGTGGCCCTGCTTATATGTGGTCTATCATGGCCTTGTGGTCCATCGCGGCCTTGGTTTTATGTGGTCCAATGGCCGTGTGGTCTATCGCGGCCTGTCCTGTGTGTGACCCATCGTGGTCTCGTGGCCATTGTGGCCCTGCTTATATGTGGTCTATCATGGCCGTGTGGCCAATGTGGCTTGTCTGCGTGTGCCCGCGAGGTATGTTGGTCTATCGCGGCCTTGCTACGTGTGGTCGAAGCCGGCCTGTGGTCAAGCATGACCTTGTGTTTATGTGGTCTATCATGGCCTGTGGTCAAGCATGACCTTGTGTTTATGTGGTCTATCATGGCCTGTGGTCAAGCATGACCTTGTGTTTATGTGGTCTAGCATGACCTGGCGCCTCATCGGCTTCTATGTGCGGCCCATCGTGGTCAAGTGGTCCATCGCGGCCTCGTCTTTATGTGGTCATCTCGACCTTGCGCTATTATGGCTTCTGTGTGTGGTCTATCGGACCTCGTCTCTATGTTGTCTGTTTCACCATGTTCACGTGCAGCCATCACAGTCTAATGGTCCATCGCGGCCGTGTCTATAGGCATTATAACCATGCATATAAAAAAATATATATATATAAAAAAAAAAATGTATATATATTGTATATACCCACTATATTGCTTTTGTCACGTTATTTTTCTAACTTTTCTTTCTCGTTTCAGGAACTGCAGGATGCTCGACTGGTGGGTATACTTACTTTCAGTTCTTTGGGGGTGGGCTCCGTCCCGGTGGAATTATTCCTCCACCTATCTTTGGGGGTCGGCTGCGCCCCTGCCTTCGTCTTCAGGCAGAATATGCAGATTCCGCTACCCTCGCATTGCTCTCTAAGGACGGGGCCTACGCCAAAGAACTTTATAAATTCATGCTTGCTGGGCTGTTAATAAATATACGCTGTTATATCAATTTATCTCCCGAGTCTTTCTGGTAGAAATGACAGCTTCAGCGTAGGTTCTGCCAGGAAGACTCAATCAGCGTGCCACGTATTACTTCTCTCCTAACCAATCATGTGCTAACACTCACAGTATAAAAGATCGGTACTTACATTCGTCTGAGTTCGCAGATGCTGACGCTGCCAAGTACCTCCATCCTCCCCAACCACCACCCAGATGGCACCTTCCCCTTCATCCTCCCCACCACCACCAGGATGGTCCCTTCCTTAACCTCCAGGGGGGGTCGGCTGCGCCCCTGCCTTCGTCTTCAGGCAGGATATGCAGATTCCGCTACCCTCGCATTGCTCTCTAAGGACGGGGCCTACGCCAAAGAACTTTATAAATTCATGCTTGCTGGGCTGTTAATAAATATACGCTGTTATATCAATTTATCTCCCGAGTCTTTCTGGTAGAACTGTCAGAACTGAGAAAGATTTGACAGGAAACCACATAAACCAGGACAGAAAACACAGGGATAATAAAATGGGTAGAAAACAAGACAGGTAACGAGAGAGGACAGGTGGGACAAATAAACCAAATGCCAGGTAACAAGACGGGTGCCACGGGGCCAAGACAAAAGACAGACAAAAGAGAACATGGCACAGGGAATAAAAAAAAAAAAAACATGACATAAGCCATGTGCTTACACAAACAACACACAGGGCAGAATAGCACATGGTATACAAACACCCTCATCTGCTATGTGCCCAAACATAAAACAAGATACAAGACAGACATAAGTCCACAGAGCATGGATGTCAGGACCCTAGCACTGAAACTGAACTAAGACTAGACCGAAGAGTCAGGATCCAGATACCGTGCCCCGATGAATAAGAGTAGAGATGAACCGATTGGTCGGCTGGTGACCGGAATTGGATGATTTTCACGTGATCGGCGACCGGCTGGTCAGTGTGACATATGACAATTTTATGCCGGTCAAATGCCCTCGGGCGCTGCATGATTAACATCGCGCAACATCAGCATCACACATGCACACGGAACGCACATAAAGGAAACCTTGTGAATTATGGCTGTTAATCAATGAGTGCATTCACACTGGGAGCAGGAGCGTTGTGTGAGCAGCAGTGAAGCGGGGGTTTCGGAGTCTATTTTTGCTGCGCTACTCACACTCAATTAAAGTGAAAGCACACGTTTGATGGACAAAATAAATATGGTTTATTTGTTTATTACCGTCTGCACTTCGGGCAGAGGCCGACCACGCGGAAGCTGAACTCGCTAAGGGCGGCTGGCCTGAGTGTGACGAGTTGGATCTCCCCACCCTGCGGGCTCGACTGGCTGGTTTTCACCGACGACGACCCCGCGCTTCCCGCTCTCTCTCTCTCCCTTTGCTCGAGCCGCGCAAAAAAGAATCGCCTTTCACAAAGTATGCCAGAGCGGACAGATATGAGCGAACACTAGCCGGGCCCGTCCCCGCGTGCTTCGCTCTCTCAGAGAGAAACTCCCTGGAAGACCTTGTTGTGCGCTTCCTTAAAGGGGCAAGGAGGCTGAACCCTCCGCGACCCCCCTTCTGTGCCTATCTGGGACCTCTCCATGGTCCTTGAAGCAATGAAGGGTGCCCCATTCAAGCCGCTTCGGTCTACCGACCTGAAGCATCTTTCGCTCAAAACCTCTCTTTTATTGGCACTCGAGTCAATCAAGAGAGTGGGCGATTTACAAGTGCTATCAGTAAGCGATTCCTGTCTTGAGTTGGACCTAACGACTCCAGAGTCGTCCTTAAACCAAGGCATGTTTATGTACCTAAACTACATTCAGAGCACAGGTTATTTCGCTAGCAGCTCTTCCCTTGCCAGAGGACGAAAGAAACGCAAACTTACTCTGCCCCGTCAGGGCTCTCAGAGTTTATCTGGAGCGTTCTGCCTCATTCAGACAGTCGGAACAGCTCTTTGTATGCTTTGGCGGCCGCACCAAGGGGTTCGCCGTCACAAAGCAGATATAATCGCGCTGGATAGTGGACACTATTGCCCTGGCTTATGAGTCTAAGGGCCTTCATTGACCCTTGGGCGTCAGAGCTCATTCCACTAGAGGTATGACCTCATCATGGGCTCGGCCAAGTGGAATACCTATTGATATCTATGCGGTGGCCGGCTGGGCCTTGCCGTCCACATTTATGAGGTTTTATAAACTAGAAGTCCCCGCTTTACAAGCAAGGGTTCTTTCTATATAAAACTGTAAGCACTTCCCCCCTAAGCCATAGGGCCCGATAAGTATCTGGTCCTGGTTAAACTTGAACTACGGTTCTATATATACATTATAAAGGACTTAGCCCTATTTCTAGGCCCTTTCCTTGGATCCCTATATGGAGATTGTCTTTGACCGGCTTCTATTAGGACTCATAACTTTTTTCTTCTATGAGCCTCAGGCACCCTGCCCTGGGCTATAGTATGGTGCAAAGTTGTAAGCGAAGCGCCCTGATTGGTTCACATGCCTGAGCCGCCTTGCCATAGGTTTGTGCAATTGCCGCAGCACAGTGACCTCGCTATTCGCTCATCTGTGTCTGATGTGCAGCTGCACTGCGTTTTAAAAAAGTTTGTTTCTAGGCTTACGCAAAACTCGTTCCCTCATCTCAGGGAATCAAGGTTACGTTAGTAACCAATATATTTTCTGAACATACTTTGGCTCAAAAACTGACCATAAAATACACCACAGAAAGATCATAAATGTAATCCCTTTTATTATTGCTGGGTTATCTAAATCTTTAGAATCCGTATGATTTCTTTTTGAGGAACAGACCAGCATCTCCATCCTCAATAGTGATTGTAACAGCCAAACCAAAGGCTCACTGGTAAAACATGCCTTCACTTCTGCGAATCTGTAAAAAAAAAAGTACCTATAGCCTACATATGGTTAACCCTTAAAGGCATGAATGTTTTCCCATATTCATATTCACATATTCAGGTCATTAACAGATAGCAGATCTATATCTAACATGTATGGATCTCTAACAGCCACAATAATATAAAATCTGATATTTTAATATCAATTGCATAATAATAAAATAAAGCATATTTTGTTAACTTTTGGAACTTGGAAGGGTTCAATTTGAACAAATGTGTTTACTATCATTACTGTCATCATCAAAGCTAATTTCCCCTTTCAGTATCTCTCTCATATTCACGATCTCAACCAATCTCAAAACTATCATTTTCAACATCTCTTAAATCAATATTTTGATCGCTGACAGTTTCTTCATCAGATCTACCATCAAGTGCCAGTGACAAAATATTTTTTTAATTGATTGAATTTCACGAATTGCAGGGCCGTCGCCAGTGGTCCAAAAGGTGATGACAATTCTAGGGCCCCCCGGCCTTAGGGGACAGGAATTTGGATACCCCAGATTACCCCAGCTATGGCCCTCACAGTACTTGCTCTGCAGTAAATCACTGAGCCATTTCTAGTTCTACAGATGATGCTTGTGTATTCTTTTGTTTTATGGCTACGGTAATAGGGGATTATCACGCTTCCGGGTTTCATGGGCGGGATTTTTCAACTTTGTGCATGTCCACTTCCGGCGCAGTTCAACAATGGCTGAAACGAAGGCTAGATGTCACTGCTCTGTTCCACTTTGTCAATCAAACAAACAACGCCAACCTTATTTAAGTTTCCATGGATTTCCGACTGAACTGAGTCTAAGGTAGCATGTATGTTTGTACATTAGAAAAAGTTATTTTGGATAAATTTACCAGGGATGCAGTATAAATAAACTTAGGGTCGTCCATCATGGGTTCGCCAGAGTGATGAGTGATTCACCGGAAGTGGCAGTGCACAGTGCACGCCCATTCTGGCTCTGATGTGCTTGGTGCTAAGCTACCTGATTGCTTCGCCTGAGCTGCCTTGCCACAGGATGTGCAGTTGCGTCAGCACAGCCAACTATGGGATAAAGGGCGTGTGTGGAAAGTGCAGAGGTGAGTTGTGTGAGTGTTTGGGAAAGGCCACGTATCCAGCAAAGCCTCTGTCTGCTGGTGAATGAAAAACAGCAACAGCTTCGATAGGGAAGATCCAGACAGTCGTTAACCCAGCTTGTGGTTTTTAAACGCTCCGCGCTGAAAAAGACGTTGTGGTGAGCTGTATACTCTCCTGCACCCGCACAGTGTTCTATCCGCTGACAACTACGTCACCGCCACCCAGGTAAGTGAAAATATGTTCACCTTCCTTCTCGTCTACTGTTCCTCCAGTAGTTATTTTATCTGGGTGCTGAGTTGGCGTTCGGCTTGCATTAAGGCTTTCAAGTTCTCACCTAGTCGGTGCGTACTTATAACCACAACCCAGACAGCGACATAGTATCGGCCCACATTCGATGGATTCCACGTGGGCCGGATCTTGGCCGACACTATGTTGCTGTCTGGGAATCTACACGTCTTTTTTAGCACTTGCTCCTCTCCCTCCTTTAGTTTAAATTCCTCTTTTTATATGATTTCCTAATTTCCTTTTTCCCCATTTGCCAACGGAAATGACATTGATTTAATTTGTTATTTGTAGTGCCATTTCAGCTCCTGTCACATGCCTGTCCTGTCTTGTGTAGCACATGTGGTGTTTTGTGTTCCTGTCTCTGTCTCGATCCTAACCCTCCTTGTTATCTCATTATTGGTTTCATTTGCCCCACCTGTTGTTCCCTCATCTACCTGCCTGATTTGTCCCTTTTATAAGTTCCTTTGTGTTTGCAGTCTGTGTCGGATCATTGTCTTGTATACGTCTCCCGCTTTTCCCGTGACCCTCTGGGTATGTTTGTTTTTGAAGTTGTGGTTTTGTTAAATATTTTGTTTCCCCCCTTGTGGGTTTTTGTTTTACTTTGTTTATTTTATTACAATACATCTTTATTCTTTCTGCATTTGAGTCCTCACCCAGTTTTCTTTAACCTTTATGCCTCATTATATATTTTGTACGACTTTGAGTGCATTAAGGGACAAAAATGTCCACTCTAAACACTGCCATAAAACAATTATATATTACATTTTTTATTACACTTTCAAAGAGTTAAATATTTTAACCAACATCAGTCCTGAAAATAACTACCAAATATTTATTTCATTTTCAAAATTCTAACCCCTTAAATGCCGATGGAAAAAACATAAAAAAATGAAAAACAATTGTGTACTACATGCTAGGTGGATTTCTTGGGAGGGAATCATCACAGCCTGGTATATGTCCATGATTAGCAGCAACATTGATTTTTATGCATTTTTATTTTGTGTTATGTCAGATTTTTAAAAAAAAATCACACTTAGCGCGTTAAGGACCAAAAATGGTCACATATTAAACACTGCCTAAAATATGATATATTATTATTATTTTCCATTTTTACTGAGTTAAATCTTTTAACCAGCATCAGTCCTCATCATAACTACCAAATATTTATTTAATTTCAGGATTTTATTGAATTTTATTCTGAGCATCGGTGTCAGACGTAACATCACTATAGCTAAGTTCCCTCCGCCAACAAGGGGCTGATTTGAGGAAGTTCGCGGTCGAATTCCTTAGAGCGGCGGAGGGATTAAGACGAGACCATGGACTGGTTGCTCAGGAGGGTGTATGATAGGAGTACCTTTGAGGCGATGGTGGAGGGTCTCGCTCGCTTGCAGGAGCGAGAGGCCAGGAAAATGGTTTCTGTTCCAGTGGTCCCTGTTCTGGTGGTCCCTGTTCCGGTGGTCCCGAAACGGAGGAGGAGAAGGAAGACTCCCTCCGTGACTGTCCCGGTGGACCTTGTTCTGGTGGTCCCGAGTCCGGTGGTCCTGAGTCCGGTGGTCCCGAGACTGGTGGTTCCAGTGCCGGTGGTCCCGAGTCTGGTGGTCTTGAGGCCGGTAGTCCGGAGACGGAGGAGGAGAAGAAAGGCCTCCTCAACAACTTGTCTGGTGGCTCCTAACCCAGAGACCATCCCGAGGTGACTGCCATCCCTGAAGCGCCGCCCAGGAGCCCTGCTCTGCCTGCACCGCCCAGGCGCCCTGCTCTGCCGGCCTCGCCCGAGCTGATGGCCCCGCCCAAGCTGCTCGCCCTGCCGGCGCCACCCCAGCGACCCGTCACGTCTGCCGATCCAGAGACTGTTCACGTCACATCTGCTGATCCAGAGACTGTTCATGTCATGTCTGCCGATCCAGAGACTGTTCACATCATTCCTGTTCCTGAGCTGGTGTCTGTTCCTGAGCCGGTGTCTGTTCCTGTTCCTGAGCCGGTGTCTGTTCCTGTTCCTGAGCCAGTGTCTGTTCCTGTTCCTGAGCCGTGTATGTTCCAGTTCCTGTTCCTGAGCCGGTGCCTGTTCCTGTGCCATGGCCTCCTGAGGGGTCGTCTCCGCCCTGGCCGCCCGAGGGAAGGTCTCCGCCCTGGCCGCCCGAGGGAGAGTCTCCGCTCTGGCCGCCCGATGGAAAGTCGCCGCCCGATAGAAAGTCTCCACCCTGGCCGCCCGAGGGAAAGTCTCCGCCCTGGCCAAACGAGGGAAAGTCTCCGCCCTGGCCGCCTGAAGGAAAGTCTCCACCCTGGCCTCCTGAACTTTGTGGGCCACCCTGGCCTCCTGAACTGTCCATTTTCTCTGTTCCACCCTGGTCTGTCCCTCCCATCCCTGGTCTGTCCCAGTTAATTGAGACATTTTTCCTAGTCATCGATCTCAATAGAAAACATAAAACACCAACTACTTTTATTCTATTCCACACAAATTGATGAAATGGCATGGGTGCTTCAGCAAATGTGTTTTTATCTCCTGTTTGCTTTTATTAACCCTATCAGTTAGGTTTAGGGCATTTTAGCATTTCCGAACTGTGACCATTGTTAATGTTGCAAAAATTAGGGATGGCCCGATACCGATACCAGTATCGGGTATCGGCCCGATACTGAGCTCATGTACTCGTACTCGTAAAAGCGCCCCGATACCAACAACCGATACCAGGCAGCGTGTGTACAGTGTTTGTGTCCAGACAAAGAAGCACTGACAACAGAAAGTATAATGGGGATAAAAAAGAAGGCTGTCTATGAAGTAAATGTATCATATTAGTGAAATATTAAACAAAATATAGTAACGCCTATATAGCTGTGGTGCGCGAGCTGATAAGAGAAAAACGCGCAGTGGATTGAGCGCGCCGCGGCACCGAAGCGCGAGCTGGTCGAGCGCATCAGACGTCAGTGGAAAGTTTGTAGTTCAGTCGGATGTCAATGGCAAAGAAAGTAAAACGAGGCATGTAGCTTATTATTAACATTAACTGACCAGAGAGAGAGAGAGAGAGAGAGCGCACTTCTGTTGAATGCTCTGGATTGCTGATCGTTCACTCGGCACGTATATTTGGATTAAAACTAAATCGTATATGTAAGTAAAACATGAACTGTTACCTTATTTATGTTTAACGACATTATTACAGGACATTTGCAGGTCAAGAAGTTACATGAACTTCAAACATCCAAAGCGCGCGCCCCGAAAACCATCGCCTCAGACAGGGCGCGAACACTGAGTGGAATTCTTTCACTATTGCGCTTGTACGGTAGCCTGGGAAAACCCAGACCACTTCCGGCAAATTTAGATTTGCTCTGCAAGTGGGTCTGGCAAAGAGCCCATTGAAACCCATTTCCAATCCGCCGAAATCGCGGCACCAATCAGAAACGTTTTACACGATGACGAGTGCAGAGACGGTGACGCAGATTTTGTACATTACAGACATGGATGCCGCCGTGGAACATCACAACATCACTCGTTCGAATCAGCTATCGCGTCTGTTTCAAGCGATTTAAAATTGTCATTTTCGTTAACACAAACAGAGAATTGCTGAGAGTCTCGAGATGTTTCTCCGTCGCTCTGCATACGTCATGTCATTCATTGCTCTGATTGGTTTTAGATCTATCCGACGTCCGTTGGTGACGCCCCTGTGGAAATGAATTGTCTATGGAGCTTTGCCAGACCCTTACTCAGTTACAACTGAGAGTGGTCTGGGTTTTCCCAGGCTACTTGTACGGATGAATTCACACAAAACTATGTAAAAACGCCCGTCTTGGCGAGTATCCTAGTAAACAAAGTATATTATATGTCAAGTGAACGTAGACAGTATAATTCAAATGGGGTCTGTGTGTTCGGTCTTAAAGGGGCAGCAGTTGAATTAATCTGCTGCTGTGTTTTAATGTTAACCAGACAAAGGATTATCGCTTGACTAAATAGGCTACCTTTTTTTGTAACTTCACAAAAAGATCCATCTATATTTAATTTATACAGTAATGAATATGCAGTGCATTAAATATATTTGATGAACAAATTAAGTTTACATTTAATAAACAAATATGATTTGACATTCTTTTGGTTACTCTACCAATACATTTAAAAATGACAAATGCATGAATTAAATTAATTGAAAATAAAAATACAGGTATCGGTTACTGTATCGGTATCGGCGAGTACCAAAAATGAAAGTATCGGTATCGGACTCGGCCTGGAAAAAGTGCATTAACACTTGAGTCATTACTAGTTATCATGATTCCATGCTAGTTACTAATGAAGAGCCAACCCGAAAGGGTAGAATCATCTAATCATTCACAGGATATATATACACACACATATTTATATATATATCTACATATGAGCAAAGAGACATACATAAAAACACTTTTGAGAGGTAGGTTAAATAATAAAATAACTGGTATTTGGATGGCTGATGACTCAGTATGTTCCAGTACTCACCATGAGTCTAGTTATTCAAAGCCAGTCCAGAGGAATGCCGGAAAATCGGCCACAGGGTAAGTGTTCCAGATAAGTGCATTTATAAAAACAATTCTTACAAATAATTTAGTTTATGAATAGACAGCAGTGCATAGGCTAATTATTGACAGCTTTCCCAAATCATAAGTCTGCTACGCTATTACATATTTATAATTAGTGTACAGTATCTAGCAGTAATGTTAATCTAGTGCTTGTAATTTTTCCTGCATTAGTTAAGTTTTGCATGAATTGTGAATTTTTTTCATTATTTCTCTGGGAAGTATTGAAAAATAGTAGTTATTGATTAGTTATTAGTGAACTACCACTTAAATCTGTAAAAAATTCAGTAGCTCTCTGGGAAGTATTAAAAAAATAGTAGTTATTGATTAGTTAATAGTGAACTACCACTTAAATCTGTGTGCTATTAATTACTAATTCGTTAATCAGAGTTACTTGTTAGTTAACTGTAGTTACTAGATTGTTAACATTGTGTTACTCATTTGTTCCTGTGTAGTTATTCATTAACGAAGGATCCGTATTTTAAAGTGTTACCCAGATTAGATTATGATTGTCTGTCTGCTGTTTTTATTGCTCATCAGCTGGAAACAATAGTTTTAGAAAGTGATTCCAACTATTTATTTTCTGTGTGCCGTTACCCTTTTTGTGGACTAGGCCTATGTATTTCTAATTATCATTATAGTTATTGACCTTGGTGTGAACCAGCTTTACAGTCCGTCTTTGAATGCAGGAAATGCCATCAGATCATCCTATGCTTTACAAACATTGACTGCAAGTTAATTCACTTAACAGTGGACGCAAGTACTGAGATGCACATATACGTAATGAGATGGAGAGTTTTTTTCCCCCCAGTAAATTTGTGATCATCCAGACAGCAGAATAAATGGCTTCACTTAAAATTTAATTCATTATTGTCCCTCAGATTACCCCCTCACACACCCTGTCATCCGCCGCTTTCATTCTGCCCCGAGGCAAATTCAGAATGAAGTAATTGAATGAAATGATTCGCTCTCATTTTTTTATTAGTGGTTTAGCTAGTCAGGTGTGTCGCTATGCTTATTTCCTCTGACAATTAAAGATCCATAATTTATTGCAACAGGAAGTGAGCGTGGGGAGTCTCATCTCGTTTGGACATGGATGATTCTTCGCTTCTGATTAGAGAAATTCTCTTGACTGCCGAGAGAAGAACTGCACATGAAATCGCTCTGTGAACGTATGTACATAAATGATGAAGGTTTTAATTGCTTTTTGAATTTGTTTAATTTAATTTATTGTCTTTCCAAAGGATGAATAAATTGCTGTATCGATTAAGAAAATGATCAGAACAGACACAAGTCTCTCTTTATAAACTCATCTTATTATCTTATATCTTCTTAAACAAAATTAGAAGATCATAAGTGAATAAGTCAATAGTGAATAAAATGTTACGCACCAGAGTTATTGTGCTAAACTAAAATGAAAACCATAAAAACATTTGAGATAATTTAAATATATATAAAATGAAAAAATATATATAATATAATAATCCGTGTAGAGTACAATTTAAGGCGAGACACTACAGGTGAATGTAGTGAAATAATAGATATCACCATGAAACTTCATCAGTTGATTACTTACACAAGTTCATAAAAGAAATGTATTATAAGTTTTTGAAATTTGTATGTTTAATTATGCAAATTAGGCATTATCTCATTAAATATGCGTAATTTTGCATATGTGTTCAGGGGATAGATCTGAACATATGATATAAAGCCAGGTGCAAAATTCTTTTTTCATTTTGATTACACACAAGATGAAAAAAGATGTTCAGAGGGATTTCAGGATATATGCTTTCATATACCTAGGAAATCAAAATATACTGTCCATAGCCTTAAAAAAGCGATTTTCGCCATATTTTTTTTTTTTTAAATGTCACATAAATCAGGCCAGGAATTATTTATTAACAAATCCCTCTGAACATATCTTCAGAATACAGCTAAGTGTATAACTGGAAAGTTTGGTGTACATAGGTGCTACATAGAGATGTGTCACTGGAGAATGACAAAAATCTCATTTTGAGAAAAAGGCATTTTAAGATTTGTAATGTAAAAAATCATACTTTTTTTTAGTGGAAACAACTATTTACTGACACAATATCTTATCAAATCTTTAGCAACAACAATAAAAACCACCTAAATCACATCAAAACTTATAAACACAGCATTTATGGCCTTCAACTGAGCAGAAAAACAGTCAAAAACACACATCTAAATGTCAGAGCGCGTCACGTCATGCATCTGAACGAATCAGGTTGTCAGAAATTGACATCAGCCAATGAGATTTCGCTTTCAGGGTTAAATGCCCATTGTACTTTCACGATTGGTTGCTGATTAAAAGGAAATTACCATATTTGGATCCGACAGCATTGTAAAGGAGAGAGAGCGCTTTCCAGACATGTGCGCGATTAAAGGAAGAAGACCGAGATTGCGGAGCAGCGCGTTAATTTAGAACGCCAACTTTTGTTGAATTTCAGAGAAATCTACAGACGCAAATAGACAAAGTGTAGTAAAATAAAGACCTAAATGTGTATTTTGGACTTTTTTTCACCACAAGTCTGAAAAAAGACATGTTATTGAAGACAAATAGCCCAAAATCTCAAAATTGACTAGTGAAAAAAAACGATGTTTTTGCCGTGTCTCGCCTTAATAAAAACAAACAAACAAACATGATAAGTGTTTATGAGGCAGCACCATACCCTTTGCAGATTAAAAACAAAGGAAAACGGTCACAGAGCAAACCACCAACCCTTCCTTAATCAAAGGAACGCTCTGGTTAAATAAGCAATCTTCCCGCCAAACGGAAATGGGAAAAACCATTTGCGCAGGGTAGCCTTATTCTAATAGTCTCCGACGAAAGAATTTAATGTTACGTTAGCGAGCATAGCCCAGAGTTCATATTGTAAAAGCACAATCAGTCTTTGTTTGCATTAGCCCGATGCATAAACATAACGTTTTTACAAAAAAAAAAAAAAATGCAGTTACGTTACTCTATTCATTAAGACAACTCCGAAAACAACGACAAACACTTCACATATCTCAATACAATTGCCATTGAAGACCTAGAAGCTAAACGGTGCTTACACAACAAACAAAATAATTATTAAGCATGCTACATAAAACATAAAAGCAACAATTATTAATAACACTTACAGGTTGTGATACGGAGGAGGAAGCTGATGCAAATACACTTGGAACTGAACCTTCCTTCAATATCAGCCGGCTCGCGAATCCAAGTTTGATTGCATTTTAAAAAGCAATCGTCTTCAAAATGGCGCGAACAAAGCACAAGGCTCGGACTACACTTCTGTGGTATAGTTATATGAATTGTAGCCACTTAGTCTTCAAATGCTCATCCTTGGGCAGATGAAAAAAGTTGAGTTTGAGTCGCACTTCAGAACACAGCATCTCGTCGCCATGATATTTTCCCTGGCCTTGGAGCGCAATAAGTGGGCGTATCGTATTCAAATAACTTGACAAGTTGACGTCAACTAGTCAGAGAAAAAGCTTCGGTCTTCTAACGATTCATAAAAATGACTCCGAGTCGACTCTTACTTTTGAAAGACAATAACTTTATATATGGTGCACTTTCATATTTCAAACTTTGCAGGATGTTTTTGTTCACTTAGATCTATGTTACACACTACATGAAAGGTAAATTTCAAAATTCCATAATAGGTGCCCTTTAAATGCCAATCCCAATGCATCTTTTTCATTATCTATGTGTATATTAAAATCACCAACAATTTGTACTTTATCTGCAGCCAATACTAATTCTGATAGAAAGTCCGCAAATTCTTTGATAAAGTATGCATGGTACCCTGGTGGCCTGTATACAGTAGCCAGCAGAATTTTCAAACGTGATTTATCGTTTACACTAAATATTTTTAAATTAAGCACCAACACTTCAAAATAATTATATTTAAAACTAGATTTCTTAGTGGTTTTGAAATTATTACTATAAATTACAGCAACACCTCCTCCTTTGCGTCTCAGACGAGGTTCATGTTTATAACCGTAATCTTGTGGGGTTGACTCATTTAAAGCAACTTAATCGTTTGGTTTTAGCCAGGTTTCTGTCAAACACAGCACATCTAGGTTATAATCTGAAATCATATCATTAACTATTAGCACTTTTGAAGTAAGAGGTCGAATATTCAGCAACCCAAGCTTTATAATTTGCTCATCTGTATTATATCTGTTTTTTATTTGTTGAACATCAATAAAAAATTTTTTTGGATTTCCAAATTCGGGGAACAGACATATAGAGAAGAGATTCTATATGATGATATCTAGGTGAAAGAGTCTCTATGTGATGGGATTTATCTGACCTTGGTGACGTGAGGCCGCTAGCAGACGGTTGGTTAAGCCAGTCTGTCTGCTCCCTGACCTGAGCCCCAGGTGTACACTTTAGTGTATTTGTGTATCCCGAGGTTTTCCCACAGCCTGCCGTATCCAGATCTGACAAAGGGCCTTCGCATGTACCCGCTGACAACGCAGTGCTGAAGTGCCAACTAGCCTCTCCCTATGAAGGATCCCTTTACCTCTCTACAGATAAAGCGTTGTGGGGAAATTTGGTTCGCGTACCTACCCCGAAGTGATCTATTCTCAACTTCTGCCGCGAGCAACGCAAGTGAAGCGCCGCCGACGGATCCACAATTCTTTTCGGCAACGCTTGACGTCACCCATTCAAAGTCAATGGGAAGCGTTGACGCTGACACCCCCTGTGAACGTACAACTAGCAACCAAGGCCTTGTTTACACCTGGTATTAAGATGTATTTTCATCAATCCAATCACAAGTGGACGATGCTAAATACAGGTGTAAACGGGGTCTAAAAGGTTTTGAGCTTGTCCACTTTTGACCACTTTTAGAGGTAGGCAAAAACGCATTTGAGGTAGTCGAAAACACTCATGTGGTCGAATGCGTTCGAACAGCCAAAAAAGACCAAGTGTGGTTTGAAGACATAAACGTATCAAGCGCAATGTTCTCTCACCATTCCTGATTTCTAACAAAAACTCAGTGCATTGTGGTTATCAGAGCAGAAACTAAAGTTTCTACTCTCTGTGTGATTTTCTGTCGTCTCAGTTTTCCAATGCGTTCATAAATAAATTGTGCAAGCTTATTTTGTCCATTTAATCAAAAGGTCAGATAAAAGGCCATAGATTTACATAGACCCTGCCCTTGGGACAAAATCAGGACAGAAGTGGTTGAAAGTGGACAAAAGAGACGTATTAAAACACCAGGTGTAAATGGGAATGTGACTCCCTCATCTACTTGTGATCCAATCAGCCAAAAACGCATATTAATACCAGGTGTAAACAGGGCCAAAGTGACAGAATCAGCCGACACATGCGGTGGAGGATGGAAAGCCTGAATAATTATAGTCCGTGCCACATTTGTAGTCACCTTAGGCACATAGCCGGGTCTATGGTGGAGAATGGCTCTCACTCTGCCAGGAATGAACTCGAGGCAAGAGGGAGCAACGGATAGCGCCTGCAGATCACTGACTCTTTTCAGGGAAGTAATAGCAAGCAGGAAAGCTACCTTTAAAGATACATTTTCTCAGACACCTCATCCAAGGGTTCGAAAGGTGCCAGGGATAACCCCTCAAGAACCACTGCCTGGTCCCACGTGGGGACCCTGGACTGGATGACAGGCCTCATCCTCCTAGCTCCACGAAGGAAACGCACTATAAGTGGGCGTGTCCCCAAGGTGCCCACCCTTAAAGGCGTGTGGATACCACAGAAACCGAAAATTCTCGGGCCAGCAGCATGTGTCCAAATTTCAATCTTAACCGTTCTATTTCATCAGAAACTATCTGAAAACAGGGCTTTCAGTGTAAAATACCGAACTTGTGCTTTAAGCGTGGATGGGGAGAGCCCGTCAGACTGAAGCCACTGGGCAGTTAACTGGGTCCAACATATGTTCTCTGCACCATAAGATGAATACATTCCATTTTAATGCATACAGTTTCCTCGTGGAGGGGGCTCTAGAGTTTAAGATGGTCTCAACAACCTCGGTTGAGAGAAAGCATTTACAAGTTGGTCCCCCTCAGGGGCCAGACACACAGATTCCACAGCTCCCGCCGAGGGTGAAATATTGCGCCCTCGGCCTGAGAAAGAACGTCCCTCCTGATGGGGATTCCGAAAACCATACTCGGGCCGGCCAGTACGGGACTACTAGGAGCAAGCTGATCCCATACCGCCGGACCCTTTCTAGAACCCCTGGAAGCAGAGCGATCGGGGGAAATGCGTAGAGACATAGCCTCGGCCACGCCTGAACCATGTCATCCAGTCCCAGAGGAGCTGGATGTGTGAGCGAAAAGTGGAGCGGACAGTGGGTGTTCACATGAAAGGGAAACAGATCCACTTCCGTCTGACCGAACCTCCTCCATATCAACTCCACCGACTTGGGGTGGAGTTTCCCTTCCCCAGGCCTCAGCCCTGTCTCGACCGGATGTCTGCTCCCATATTTTTGTCCCCAGGAATAAACATTGCTATGATTGGGAGTAGTTTGTCCTAGGAGCACAGAAGGACCTGGTGTGCCAGTCTGCATAGAGGGCGTGATCTCAGGCTGCCCTGTCGATTTATATATGAGACGACCGATGTCTGTTCGTACTAGAACATGATGGCCTCTGAGGTCTGGAAGGAGATGCCTGAGAGCCAGAAATACTACCAACATCTCCAGGCAATTGATGTGCCACGAGAGATCGTGGTCCTTCCATGGGCCTCTGGTGTAGCGGCCCTCCATGACCGCTGCCCAGCCTGTGAGGGATGTATCCGTGGTCAATATTTTTCTCTGACACGGTGCTCCCAACAAAGGGCCTAGGGACAGGAACCATGGTTTCTTCCACATGACCAGAGAACGAGGGCAGCTGCGCATTACTCTGATCGTGCAAAATGGGTTCCCCCTCTGGGGAAAACCCCCTGGTCCTGAGCCACCACTGCAGGGCCCTCATGTACAGCAGGCCAAAATGTATTATGTTGGACGCTGCTGCCAGAAGACGCAAAACTCTTTGAGAATGTTTGACAGTGATTGCCTGGATATTCATGACTTTGGTCAAGAAGGTGTTTATACGAGCAGGAGACAACTGTGCCCGCATCTTAACTGAATCCCACACTACCCCCAGGAATGGTATTCTCTGAAGAGGAATTAGTGAACTTTTCTTGACATTGAGTCTCAACCCCAAGCACCTAAAAATGGCTCAGAGCAACATCTCGATGTTGAACCACCATCTCCTCTAACTGTGCCGGAATGAGCCAGTCGTCAGGAATACGAATGCTTTGAAAACTCAGTGGAGCTAGAGCAGGATCCATGCATTTCGTGAAGGTGCGAGGTGACAATGCTAGGCCGAATGGAAGAATTCTGTATTGATACTTTTCCCCCAAAAGCGAACCTCAGAAACTTCCTGTGATGGGGAAGGATGGATATGAGGAATTACTCATCTTATAGATCTATCGTGACAAACCAGTCCTCGGACCTGATCTGACTCACGATAATAGGTATGGTTAGCATTTTGAATCTGAACCTCCTCAGAGACCGATTCAACACCCTGAGATCTATTATAGGGCGTAACCCCCCACACTTTACGGGAACTATGAAGTACTGGCTGTAGAACCCGGATTACTCTTCTTAAAGAGGAATCTGCTCTAAGGCTTCCTTTGCTAAGAGGAACTGAACTTCTTGTTCCCTGACCCGATCCTGCTCGGGGCTGACAAGCGTGTGAAGCGTACTGACACCCCACTGAATTTCGGTGGACGATACTCAAACTAAATTCTGTACCCTTTTTCCACTGTGCACAGGACCCACTGAGATATATTTTGAAGACCCTTCCAGGTGTCTAAATGTGATGCGATCTGGGAAAACCCACCACATGGTCAAATTTGACATATTACAGGTTTTGGTGCCATAGTAAAGCTGTTTTCAAGCCCTTTCCAAATCTGTTTTTATTTCTTTGATCGTTTGTCTGTAACAAAAGTTATGGTCATCTGAAGTCGGCTGATCGCTATGATTTTCAGAAATGGAATTTTGAGAAAAACAGATTTAATTAACTGTCCCGTCCTTCTATTTTTATATTACATATTTTAGTAATGAACATAGATTAGGTATCATTCGAAAACTTATGAACTCAAAATTCATCCTGTGAAAGCCGTTTTGAAATTAGACGTTTGAGAGGCGAGCAAGATCTTTTAAGCAAGCAGCTACTTCAGACTCCGTTGTTCTCTTGTGCTCTGCTCCGCATCACACAATAACGTTGGATAAAAATAAATAAATAAAAACTTGCGTGCCCTTGTAGTTTACACAGGACTGGCGGAACCTTTCTGATATGTGGTTTATTTTGATAGGTGAACTGTCTTTGTAGTGTTAAGAGAAGGAGAGCTGTGCGCGATTAAGTTTTTTTGCACCTCCGCTCCGCCGTGCGTGTTCTTAAAGAGAAAGACACAGTCTTTTCAGCTTGCCACTATAAATCGCCATTTTTCTGCACTAAACTAGCGATTTTTCCTAAGATATATTCAGAGATGATAGACAAGATGTTATAGAATAATAATTTAATGAAAACCCAATTTTGACAAAAAACTGACATTCGATCTATTTTTAGACCTTACTGAAAACGTGCCAGCGTGACATCCGAAGGGTTTTCCCAGATCGCATCACAAATATACTACTAGGGGGACCAGTCTCTCGGGACTGGCCTCGGCTGTTGCACTTTGAGCGATTTCGGTGACCTGAAGCAGACTGGCCTCCTGAGAGGAAGCAAACTCGACAGGGCCGCAACGTTTCCGGGCGGACACTGGGATTTGCGTTCGCTGGAGACCAATGCGTCCCTAAACGACGTGGCGGTGGGAAGCAAACATCGATTTCCTGAGGGCTCTGCGAGGGAGCGAGATGTTGATGCGTGCGTTCACTGGCTGCAAACCCTTTGGGGCGGACACTGCAGTGTGCATTTGCTAAAAACCGATGTGTCAAAAAGCGCACTTGACGCTGGATACAAACATCGATTTCCTGAGGGCAGTTTGATGTTTCAGCCTCGCACCTGTTGACTTTCTTCTCGAGGGATGAAAGCCAAATATATTGTAACGGCTCGAATCTCGCGTTTGCCGAGGCAGTGTGTAGATTACGAGACCGAAATGAAAATGATGGAATATTCCCGTGTTTCAATATACATCAAGTGTCCGCGGGGAGGAGCGATTTTCGCTCGTTCCTCCACGGGGGGAGAGCCCTGCTATTTTCGTCTCGTTTTCGATACCCTGAAGCGGAGGACCGGCAGGGAAAAATCTAAAATGATTTTTGATGTGCGGACAGAACACTGCATGGCCGCAAGCCTCGGTGCGTTCGCTGCTCATCATTTTAATTCCTCAGAATTAAATGCAGCAATAAACACTTGATGTATATTGAAACACGGGAATATCCCATCATTTTCATTTCGGTCTCGTAATCTACACACTGCCTCGGCAAACGCGAGATTCGAGCCGTTACAATGTATTTGGCTTTCATCCCTCAAGAAGAAAGTCAACAGGTGCGAGGCTGAAACATCCGACAGTGCACAGATGTAAGCGTCGAGATATTTCTCAATGAACACTGCCGCACCATCAGGAGCTGACTGTGAATGCCTCTCACCCAAACAGTATTATTTCACAAATCGGTGTGTCCCTTTTATTGCAGACCCATAATCTATGTGCTGCCTTGACCCTCAGGAGCTGACTGTGCATGCTCCACACCCACACATAATCTTTATTGTAGTGTAGTCCCGTAATCTACCCGCTGCGTCAGAAAACGCGAGATCTGAGCCACTATAGATTCTGTATTGCAATACAGACCTTAAATCTACGCGCTGCCTCTGCAACGCGAGATCGCCAGCCACAGAATCTTTATTGCAGAGTAGACTTGTAATCTACGCGCTGCCTCGCCAAACGTGAGGTCCGAGCCACTAGATTCCATATTGCAATGCAGACCTTTATTTGGGACAATTCTTATGCGACAAACAACACCAAATAGGACAGACAGTTTGACACAGAGCGCTTGCAGAAGAGCAAAAAGCTGACTTTGTTATGATCCGGCGTCCTTTTATAGCTTCCGCATCGCCGTCACGAGTGACGCAACACCAATCGAGATTGGATTAGTTCCATACGGGCTTCAGACGTGTCACACTGAAGGCGTTCTCCAAAGTGTTTATTCTCAACGCAGCACAAGTTCCCTCGAAAGGGAACTAGACCTATCTAAAAAAACTGAAAAGCACTGATTGTTTCATTTGTTCTTTTGTATGTGTGCTATTGCTTGCAGTTTGATTATTTGTTCTTTTTTTATGAATAACTGTTTACTTGTTTTTATTAATCTTTGAAAGGTATATTAGTTGGATAGTAATTTTAGCTGTGTTATCGACATTTCACTGGTATAAAGTTTTGGTATTATATATGGGTCAAAAACAAGACAAACAATAACCATTTTATTCATTTATTTCTTGTTTGATCTGTATCGATCATACCCAGTCCTACTGTCACCGTCCCACAGGTGGGACGTTTGCCATTGTATTTTTAAAACAATAATATCTTAGTAAAAACCTTAAGTAATATTGACAAACTATATATCATTTGAAAGCTTACAATCTCTAGTTTTTATATTTGGTGACTGATTTTCAAAATAAATTACAGAGGAGCTGTAATTTATCAATTTGCAACAATAATATTTTCATACTCCTAAGGTGTTCAGTCCTTTATTTTGAAATAGTGATGAACATGAAAAATCATGAAAAAAATGGTAGAAACCTCAGTTTGTTTTCATGCCAAGAGTTCAAAAGATAGCATTTGTTCAATTATTTTAGAAAAAAAGGTCTGAAAATGTTTTAGAAATAAAGAAAAACCATATATGGAAATGGAGGCGCCCTTATATGGGCAGTAATGTCAACTAGTGAAAAAGTGTGGTACTGCGCCCAAACAAAATCTTACTGAAAGCTCATTTTTTGAGATGTCAACCTAAAATTTAAAACACAACTTGTTCAGATTTTTGGCTTTGATTTTTGTGCAGTTTTAGAGTTACCCAGGTTTTGAAAAAATATATTTTATATAAAATATGAATAATTATTTTATTTTATTTTATATTTTCATAAACTCAAACTTCTATAACTTTTTTTCTGTTACACTTTCTTAATGTATTTCACTTCTACAAAAATCTGCCAATTTTCTTCTTTAAAACAAGACCAATCTTACATCCATATTCCAAAGCATTCTTGAGTTACAAACATTTAAGTTCGGAAAGTGCATTTTCATGTATATTCAAAAAAAGGGGGGTGACACCTATAGGCATACTTCACTAAACTATTTTTCATCCAATTTTTCATCCATATTTGATTGTAATTTATAGAGCCTTCACGTGCTATGGTAATTATGGTAAATACCAAAAGCCGATGTGGAAAATGCACATGAACACCCCCTCATGTGGTATTTTGAATTTTCCACTGGGCACCTCGTAGAATATTTTGATGCACGAGTTGCCGAGATTAGATAACCTTTGACTTTTTCAAAATGGCGGAGAGCAACGCAAGAGTCGTGAATAAGCATTGTACACAACTAAAAGTTTTTTTTGCTACTGTTAGCGGATAGTTTTTGTAGCCTATACAATGTGGTGTCATTAACAATTGTAATATAATGCGTTAACACTCAGTGTCAGTTTTAAAAATACCGAAAATATACAGCATATTATTTACTGTTTGAGTTTTGATAAATCATCTTCTTGCTGTAGCAGATGACTTAAGCAATCTAAAATTGTTTCAGCCAAAATAGTTCTGGAAATGTGAGTCCATCTTTTCCCTACATTACGACAAGAAAAGCACTTGAACACAACACACTGGTAAATACCAGTTCACAAGTTGAAAATAACACATTTTCCATAGCATGTGAAGGCTCCATTAGCATATATTTGTTGTTTTATCTAAAATGTTATTTTTGTTAAAGTAAAATGGACTAAAATTACGTACTAATATGTACGTTTTTGCCTATTTTTTTTTAATTTGCTCTTGTTTCTTGGTTATGTGTTTGTTGGTTTGTGGTTGTGTAGGCCCAAATATTCACTGAGTACATTCAAATTAAATCCCTGCAGATTTTAATTATAATCTCAGAGCTGTTGGCTTCGTGTAAAGATCCCGGGCAGAGGTTTAACCCACACACGTCAACATCCTCACAGAGGACTTTCAGAGGTTTAGACACAGACAGGCGGACAGGTTTATAGATTATATTTTTAATAATTAGAAGAGTAGGAGAGGAAGTGAATATGTGCTTATTAGCACAATTAAAAACAGCACGACGCACAATCATGGGCTCAGAACAGCATTAACCCCGCAGAAAAACACTGCAGATGGGCGGACGCCACAAATACACGCTGAATATGGAGGAGTTGGACAATCTGAGCTGAAGTTTTGACTTCTGGGTGTGTTGGAGAGGGTTCTGATAAGTTAATGGAAAAGAAAACCCTTCTGGGTGCCGGTCAGAGCACAAATAATGAAAAGACTATTGGAGGTAGAGGGATGGACCAAAGATGTATATTTAATGATGTATAGATATAGCCTGAAAAATAATAAATACAATAGTGAATAAACAAAAAATATATGAACAATAATAATCATTCACTGTTACATAATAAAAAGGTATTCCTAATTCACATCAGTGACATTTCTCTACTACACATCCAGTTAAATAAACATGGTATTTCACAGAAAATACACCCCATACGCATTATTTGTCATTAATAATATACAATGCCCATATATGGATATCCTTGTGGCTCATATGAACAGCGTTCAAACAAACATGTCAATCCCTCGTTTGAAATTATAACAGCTTAACAGATCAACATTACATCATCAAGACATTATAAAGAACCCATAACATTGATCTGCATCTTCATAAAGATGAACAATCACACATTATAGGATACCGATCTGACACAGAATGATCCGGACACGAAAATACACATGATGCGCGTTCTGCCGTCTCTCTCAGTGTGAAGTTAATTCTGAAACGCAACAGAAAATGAACTTGGTGAATACTTGCCACCCACATGTGAGAAGTATGGAGGCAGAATTGTCTCAAATATAATTCATGCAAAAAACATGATTCATACATGCATAGACAATTTCACATTAACCAAATTCACATACACAAAAAGCAATTGACATGCGCAAAATAAAATTATATAGGCCTATTTGTAAAATACATTTCACAAATGCAAAACACTATTCGTCGATTTGTAGAAAAACCTTTGAATGTTTAAAATGTACAAGTTTATCCTTGAATGTGAATGTGCAAATCGTCATTCACGTGTTAATCGCCTTGGATTTGTGTGTGTTTTTGAGACTTTCCTGGCAGAGCTCTCGTCCTACACAGAGCAGTCGTACTCTTGTCTTTAGCCAATCAGATTTAAGCTTATATCGACCAATCAGTATCACGTGAGGGCGGGCCTAACTGCATGTGACGTCATCAGCTTTCGACCAGTTCATGGCTAAGCAGAGGTATGTGCAGTTGATCGATTAATTTCTGCGTTTACTGAAGTTAAAGAAGTTCAAGATCAGTTGAAGAAATAGGTTATGAACTATTAACTGATGTAAGAAAGTGCTGTGGTAATCAGATGTCCCATATCGTGTCAAAAATGAAGAAGAGTGCCGCTTGTTTTGTTGTATTTTAGCTGCAGGTAGGCTACAGACAGCTCTCACAGCAACAATCATGCTAAAGATTGCAAAACAATCCTCTGTGGCCAATACCCACCCTAGCTCTCTAAGCACTGGCCTCATCGAGATTGTTCTTTAAATAGTGAATAGACCTATTTTAATGACCACCCATTGTTTATTTGCCATTTGTGCAATTTGTATATGTTGTTAAATTATTAAACATTTGTTGTTTCCCTGCATTTTTCAGGATTACTCACCTTTGGCATGACATCTGGATAGCAGTCACAAACCTCTTAATTCATGTTGTTTCTTTATTCTCTTTTATACTTTTTTTGTATTAATGTCTTGGTAACACTTTACAATAACGTTTCATTAGTTAACATTAACTAATATTGAACTGGATGCATACAGCATTTATTATGTTTTGTTAATTTCAACATTTACTAATACTTCATTAAAATATTGTTAACATTAGTTAATGCACTGTGAACTAACAATGAACAGCTGTATTTTTAACTAATGTTAACAAAGATTAACAAACACAGCAACAAATGTATTGCTCATGGTTAGTTAATACATTAACTAATGTTAACTAATGAACCTTATTGTAAAGTGTTACCAATATATTTAACATTAATTTCCTTATGTTTTGTGCTGTATTGTCATCTCATTGTCGCGTTCGGTTACAACAGTCAACACGATGAAAAACTCTCTTTAAGATGATTCGATGTTAATATTATTATACTTGATCTGTAGATAAAGGTCTATGGTTTCGCATATAATTACGCATCAATATGCCTTTCCTCAGTGCTTTGAACTGTTCAATGCGGACTCGACGCGCTGAAATATTATATGCAATATTATCGAGCCTGCAGCTACAGTCCCGCACCCAGAGTCCCGCATTCTCAGACCCCTCGTTTTTCGAGACAGCGCCTCCTGCTGTTCGGAAGATCGTATAACACCCGCACACAGAGTCCCGCGTTCTCAGATATTACGGTCTCGTTTTATTTAAAGTTATCCAAATATATATATGCGTTCCCTGCTTAATGCATGTGCCAAAAAACTCATTTTGTCCACTTACTAACAATTTACCCTGTAGGTTTTTTTTGTGTGAGTGTGGGTGTAATTGAAAGAAAATTACTGATGGAAGGGATACAATTACAGATTGAACTATCTTCTGAAAAATATTATGTGATATTATATTTCTACAATGATTTTTTTCAATTCAAATTTCAATTTTTCTTTCAGTTCAAGCTATAAAGGTCTAATTAACATTCCACGCTAATATTACAAAACCTGTTTTTTGATATTTTGAATGCGAAGTAAAACTCAAATAAGAATAGACAAAACACAAATAATAAACAATTCTGTACTTTGTTTAACGATCACGTAAACATCATCTTGCTGTAGCTAAACAGGACAAAGCAAAGAAAAAAGGAAGAAAGAATTGTGTTAGTGACTTTACTTTTCGTCTTCAATTGCATTAAAAAACTCCTCGGCTCATTTATAAGTCGCTTTGGATAAAAGCATCTGCTAAATGAATAAATAAAAAATTTAATGTAAATGCATAAGGTAAAATAATTACTTTCTGGTAGGCGAATGTTCCTTATTTTTTATTCTTTTTGCAATCGCTTTGTCAAATTAGGTAGTCTACATAAATTACATAAAGAAAAATAATTAATCCGGCATTAATTCATTAAATTTATAGTTTTAGGAGAAAAGGTCCGATAATTAAAAAAAGGTCAAACGGTAAATCTAATTAAATAATTAATGATGACATTCTTTAATATTAACACACTTAATGTATTTAATTGGTCTACTTTAATGTCAACTAATTTTAATAAAATTTTTACAATGGCTTGTCTACAAAAAGTCCAAGGTTAAAGGCTAACGTTAGCTATCAAAATATTTTCGGCGAAAAAAACATACATTACCGGCTCAAATTTTGTTACAAACTATCTTTACAAATATTAAAGGGCACCTATTATGACATTTAAAATGTTCCTAATGTTGTTTAGGGAGTCCCCAACAACAGTTTTACATGCATGCAATGACAAAAAACACTTTTGTTTTCGTATAATATGCATTTATTTTTACCTGATTTGCTCACCGACTCCCAAATGATTCGTTCAATGACTCATTTTTCCAAACCCCTCCTCTGTGCGACGCTAATCTGCGGTGATTGGTCAGATGACCCAGCAGTGTTTACAGAGATAATACTTATTGTTTAACACGGAGTACAATGATGCTTTTATCAATTAAATCGTGTTATAATAATGATTATAGTCCACTGCTTTGTAGTTTGTAGTAAAAAACGAAAAATAAGATAAAGAATTTAATGTTATGTTAGCGAGCATAGCCCAGAGTTCATATTGTAAAAGCACAATCAGTCTTTGTCTGCATTAGCCCGTTTTTACAAAAAAAAAAAAATGCAGTTACGTTACTACGAGGTATTACTCTATTCTTTAAGACAACTCCGAAAACAACGACAAACACTTCACATATCTCAATACAATTGCCATTGAAGACCTAGAAGCTAAACGGTGCTTACACAACAAACAAAATAATTATTAAGCATGCTACATAAAACATAAAAGCAACAATTATTAATAACACTTACAGGCTGTGATACGGAGGAGGAAGCTGATGCAAATACACTTAAAAATGAACCTTCCTTCAATATCAGCCAGCTCGCGAATCCAAGTTTGATTGCATTAAAAAAGCAATCGTCTTCAAAATGGCGCGAACAAAGCACAAGGCTCGAACTATACTTCTGTGGTATAGTTGTATATATGAATTGTAGCCACTTAGTCTTCAAATGCTCCTCCTTGGGCAGATGAAAAAAGTTTGCTTTTGAGCCGCACTTCAGAACACAGCGTCTCGTCGCCATGATGTTTCCCTGCTGGCCTTGGAGCGCAATAAGTGGGCGTATCATATTCAAATAACTTGACAAGTTGACGTCATCTAGTCAGAGAAAAAGCTTCGGTCTTCTAACGATTCATAAAAATGACTCAGAGTCGACTCTCACTTTTGAAAGACAATAACTTTATATACGGTGCACTTTCATATTTCAAACTTTGCAGGATGTTTTTGTTCACTTAGATCTATGTTACACACTACATGAAAGGTACATTTCAATATTCCATAATAGGTGCCCTTTAAATGGACTATTCATATGTTGGTGTATCGATGAGCTATAACTTTACTTTTACTTTTACGCATTTGGCAGACGCTTTTATCCAAAGCGACATATAGCTATTGCATTATCCTATACATTTACACACAGGAATGTGCAATCCCCTGGATTCAAACCCACAACTTGTGTTGTTAACGCAATGCTCTTACCACTGAGCTACAGGAAAGCGTACTATTATAATCAAACTACTATAAAGTATAAAATTGACGATACTCACGTTTCGGCTTAAGTTCTTCCCATGTTTATGTGATCCAATTTGATAGGAGGTGCTGTCTCGAAAAATGAGGGGTCTGAGAATGCGGGACTCTGGGTGCAGGACTGTAGCTGCAGGCTCCGAGTATGCAGCTTCATACTACTCACGCGCTGCGCACTGTGACTCATGTTGCTTCAAGCACATTATTCTGCACACGGGTTGCGCATAAGCGTGCTGCACTGTATTGGAGCCTTTCATATTATAATACTTTCATATTATAATACTTTTTGCGCAATTAAAGATTATTAAAAGCCTTTCTTGTTCTGTCCTATGTTCTGCCTCATTAAACAGCTGCGCTATAAATAAATAAATAAAAATCTTGATTTTATAGTAGGATAGCCAATATTGTTGTTTATGCAACAATAACACTAACTAATATAATTCAGAATTATTTCTTACCTTAAAATCGTTCTTGTCTTCAAATCGCGTTCTTCTTCTTCTGATGTAAATCCAATAATCTCACAGCGTGTCTTCCAAACTCGACGACAGCAGAGGACTGATAAAGTTTGGCGGCGCTTTGTTGTTGAGGTAATAGGCGCGTTTGCGCGACGCATGGACGATTTGCATCTCTATATGTTTTGCGCGTGTGGGTGTGGTCACATTAAAACTAATGAGCAAGGGTTAGAGAAACTGGATATCTTGTTGGTTTTATTCAAATGACTTAAACAGAGAATATTTGTTTTCGTTTTGAATCAGATAATTTAAAACTACACACTTAAATGTTTATACATATATAGAGCTCACAAATGTGTGACAAGTATTCGCTGAGTTTTGTTTATGTTTAGAGACGTGCTCAAGAAAAAAAGTTCACAAGATGGAGAGGCAGAAAGCACACCCTGTTTATTTTCTTTATTTTACAAAAGCACAACGTTTTGTTTTGATTGTAAGTGGACACATACAAAAGTAGACATCTCACAGATTCTTTTTTCATATTTATTAAAGGTATAGCGGAGGATCTTTCCTAATTTTAGAAAAGTTTAAAAAAAATTTTTTTAAAATGCACATGCGCAACACTCTATTTGCTCCCGAGAGGCAGGGCTAGCATCGCTAATCATAGCTTACATTAACTTTTACTAGCAGTGATTTTAAATGGATATCTCCAAATAGCATGACAAACTTTACCTGTCGAGTAGAATCTTTGCGACTGCGGCATCAGTGGGAAGCCCTGTGCTTGTAGCACACGCCAGCGTGTGAAATATTCACCCAAAATCACTCTGGTCTTGTTTCTATATTCTGCGGCCTTTCTCTTCTTATCATACACTTCGTATAATTTTTTTCTCTTTCGACCCTTAGCCATTTTCAAAGGAATGGCTGAAACCGTAACTCATCAAAATACACCTGAAAGTGCGCATGCGCAGAAAGCGAAAACTACATAGGGACGAGCACGTACGACGGGCTTACGTAAACATATCACCAGAATGATTGACAACTAGATGGACCAATAGTATAGACTACCCACCCTGAAAAATAAAATATTCCGCTATACCTTTAAGGCTGTATGACCATAACTGACGGGAGTATTTTAAGTCTATTCAGCTGCTATGTGAAAAAAATTGCGCAAATCACGCCGGCGTGATTGCCGACCCCAGAGGGTTAATGATTACTGCATCAGCAACTAATAAAGACTCTATATGGTTAATATATTAAGTAATATATGAATTATGATTAATTAAATGTGTCATAATATATTAATTTCTTAATAACTTATTTTATTAACTAAAAGTGTAAATTAAAGGTGGGGTATGTAATTCTCTTTTTTGGCCATTTTTTCAAAATCACTTAAAATCCTATTCCTAACCCACTTACTGAGTAGTACTGAGTAGGCTGAGTTAGAAGCACTGAAATAAAAATGAAGCAATTTAATCATCTGTGGAACGGGCAGGACTCGAAAAACTCCAGCCAATCATTTCCAAGACCACCTAGAATCATTGGACAGTAAGTGCGTCAATCAATCGGTCAAAGGAAAGAAGGTAGGACCATTTGAGTTGTGTATTTTCAAAATCTGCCAGCCGTTTTGCAAATCACATACCCCACCTTTAATGCGTTAATTACCACAATTGGTCAAAGCAATGTACTTCAACTTCCAGTTGTCTGCTTTAATTATTCATTAACTAATGATTTGCAAATGTATCATTATGTTATGACTTTACTTGTTGAGGCAAATGACTATGAACTAACTGTTAAGTAATATGTCATTTATGGGTTTTGACAGTTGCACATGAAGTGAATGTAATGTCAAAGAACATGTTTTAAGGATGAGTAAGTTGGGCTGCACACAGATATCAGCACACCAGAATCTGAACTCCTGACCGCTGTTGCACTGTGTTTAAACTGGACAAGACCAGCTGTCTACACTGGACATGACAGACCATTGCAAGTCCATTTTGTCCTTTTTCATGTAGCGTCGCGCCACATCCAGTGTAGTATCACTCACTATAATGGACGTTCTATTTTCTTTGTCCAGTCTAGACACAGTGTTATGAAATATCAGTGCTCAGCCGCATGTTCTCAGTGTTCCACGACCTCAAGCTTAACCTGACATAGTCCGTACATGAACAACAAAGTACTGGATGCGGCAGTTCATCGGACTCAGTTAAATCTTGGTTGAAGATGGTTGGAAATTGAAATCATGGCTTAGTGGGGATGTCAGAACCAAAATGACATATTACTTAACAGTTAGTTCATAGTCGTGTGCCTCAACAAGTAAAGTCATACCATAATGATACATTTGCAAAACATTAGTTAATGAATAATTAAAGTAGACAATTAGAAGTTGAAGTACATGGCTTCAACCCATTGTGGTAATTAACACATTAATTGACACTATTAGTTAATCAAATATGTTATTAAGGAATTAATACATTATAACACATTTAATTAATCACAATTCATATATTACTTAAAGGTGCTCTAAGCGATGTCATGCATTTTTTAGGCCAAACATTTTTTTGTCACATACAGCAAATATCTCCTCACTATCCGCTAGCTGTCTGTCTCCTGAACACTCAAAAAAAAAACGCGGTCTCTGTAGACACCCCAGGCTCCACAAACAGCAACAAAAACAAACTGGACTAACCCGCACCACAACATAACAAACAGTGTTCCAGCCAATAACCGACAAGAAGGATTTGGGGGTGGGGTTTGGGTTGTTAGTGCGCGGATGAGGAGGAGGGAGGGTCTAGCTAGCCTCCGTTTTGTTTGGCAATAGTTCAAACGTCAACAAGAAGTGACGTCACCCAGGATCGCTTAGAGAACCTTTAATCTATTAATCATTTAGAACCTTTATTTGTTACCGATGCAGTAATCATTAATTAATGGTTTAATTACATTAAAAAAATTATTTCTAAACGGATTTACAACACTTTGTTTATATTGCTTGGTTTCTTCCTCCTTGTTCCTCTTCTTCTTTTTCTTTCTTTCCACTGATGAATCTTAAGAAGGAATCCCATGTTTCTTGCTATTCTGTATTATGTGTTAAAAGAAAATACAGTACAGAAATGTTCTCACCTTCCTTTCCAAGGGCGTTTGAACTCCTACGGCGGCTGTATTATTTCAAATCTGCCGGCAGTCGCAAGTAATCTCCCCCTCGCATTCGTCACAGTGCCATGAGTGTAAAAACGCAAAAAGCGAAGCTAGAATTTCCAGGTATGTCCCTCTTTGGCTAATGTATTTTCAAGATTCCGCCATTCGAGCAGCTCACCCGTATTTATTATAAATGGCAGATTCTACACTTACGAGAATACTTGATTACCATATTTCATATCGGACTATAAATCGCACCCTTTTTCATAGTTTGGCTGGTCCTGCGACTTATAGTCAGGTGCGACTTATATATGAACATCAATTCATACTGACTGAGATGAACCAAGAGAAAACATTACCGTCTACAGCCGCGAGAGGGCGCTCTAGTTGGCGGAGTTGTTGAGAAGCGACACCGAGGAAGAATTCAATGGATTCAGTGTTGTGGAATGAGATCACGGGAGTTTGGTGAACTTGCTTACCGGTAACTTGTTAGACTCGCTGGCGTATGTTAATTTAGCCTATTCAGCCTCCCAGGTATATGTTCTTTATGCTATTGTGTTGCTGAATAACTGTTATTGTGTTACGTTAACATATCCGACACCTATTCAGCCTGTTGTTCTGTGTGCTATTGTGTAGCTGAATATCTTGCCTTTCCAGATTAAATGTCTGTTCTTGGTCTTGGATTTTGTGAAATAAATGTCTAAATAAATGCAACTTATAGTCCAGTGCGACTTATATATGTTTTTTTCCTCTTCATGACACATTTTTTGACAGATGCGACTTACGGATCGACTTATAGTCCAGAAAATAGGGTAGTTGGTGGAAGTAATTATACATTAAAGGTCCTGTTCTTCGTGATCCCATTTTTTAAACTTTAGCTAGTGTGTAATTGTAGCGGGTCCCGGCTAGGTCTCCGCTGGCAGATATATATATAATCCTCTCCTAGGAGTGCTCTGGAAATATATGAAATATTACAGAGAAATCAGTGACGCAGAAACACAGTTGCTCATTCTCCATTGACTCGGATTATGAGCTTATCTTCAACTTCAATTTAACTTTGTATCTGCAATCATGAGTTGTTTTCTGTTATTTTGTCTGCTTTGCATTTAAGCACAGGTTATATCCACATTTGGATAACATGAAGCAATATATTCTTGAAAGGTCTGTTTTCACATAAATGTATACTCACATATTTTACAAACATTAGCTTATCAAAATTTATATGAAACCAAAAACACACATTTTCCATTTAAATCACATTTTTGGTCTATCATCAATCATATCTGCACTTTTCTCTTTAACATCTGTCACCTTTGTTCTCTTATCAAAAGAGTATTTTTGTAATAAATGTACATTTTATAAGTGTTCACTTTATACAACAGGGTAATTCTCATTTGCAGTTAGTTTTGTCACATTTACACTATAAGAACTGACACTTCAAAAATAAACATCTCTGCCTCATAACTTTGGCACTCAGTTCTCTGAACTTACTCTGTATTATTGTAATATTAACACACGTGCGCCCTTAAACATGGTCGCAGCCGTAACTGGTCTTATGCTGTACATTCACATTAACTTTTTACCCTTTTAACACATATAGCTGTTTTCCACACACGCTGAAATAATCCACAAATGCCCTGAAGCCGTAAGAAAGAAATAAAAACAATCTGCGGGCATCGGCCGCCATTTTCTCAACTGCGTATTATCAATTTTAACTGTTTACACATTTGACATGTTTTTAGCTTACGGAGCACACTTCACTGGGGATTCATATAAGCTTATAAACATCTGGAGTCACATAAAAGGTGTGTAACTGACCTGGAAATATATGAAATATTACAGAGAAATCAGTAACGCAGAAACACAGTTGCTCATTCTCCATTGACTCGGATTATGAGCTTATCTTGCTCTGCGCATCGCTAAATGTCCCCGTGTGACACTACTCGCGATTACTGCCACCCTGTGTCCATTTTAGGAAATGAATGTCATTGTGTGCTTTTTACGTATCCTCTCATTAATATTCAATTATATAAATCAAAATAAAATAAAATACTATTGCAATAGAAGGAAAGGAAACAAAAAGTAATAATCTCAACAAAACTTATTTTGTGAGTGTCACATAATGTTGCTGTTAGAGCATAAATAATACCTGTAAAATAATAAAGCTCAAAGTTCAATGGCCAAGTGAGATATTTTATTTAACAGAAGTCCCCTTTCAAAGCCTACAGTTTTTTGACTAACTTCCGCCCACAGGAATACACAAAAAAGGGGGCGTGGTCTTGTTGCGCTCTTGTCGCCATGTCGTCGAGGCTCAAATTGATAAGGTAATATTAACCCTTTAGAACCTGAAGCTAAAATGGGTGTTTTTCACATATTTAGATTTTTTGACTGTAAAATTCTAAAACAATGTGTTATCTTCATGTGCAAGGTGTCATCTTTTTCAGAAAAAGATTAGCTTTCAACAAATTACAGTTATTGACCATTATTGTGTGTGGTGAGTTTGTAAATAGAATTTAAATAGACAAAAAAAAAAAAAAAAAACGAGAATAAATTTTCAGATTTTTATTTAGAAAAAAAAACAGAAATATTATTTATTTAGAACGAAAGAAACTAACACTTTAAAGTTGAAAGATGAAGTATAATACAACTATACAAGTCTTTTTTGTGACATTGGGTTGCACAGTTTTCATTTAGGACACTTTTTTTCATACACGCACACATACAAATGCGTCCATTCATATTAGGCACACACACATACACATGCATACACCACATCTAAAGATAAGTGAAAAAGTAACGGCCATCCGCCTCCCAAGTTTCATTAAAAATCATCCCAATCCCCTCTTCTGCTGTCTACCAATTCTTTCGCCATGTATTTGTTCGTGTCTTTTATTATTTTATGCAATCCAAAACACTCTAACCTGCCGCGCTTCGCATCTCTCGGTTCAAATCCTTCCTTCCCGCTCTGCCAGAAAGCTCGCTGTCATTTGCTGACAGAAAACACATTCGGTTCTAAAGGGTTAAAGTGTTATTGTATTGTTTACAATAACACTGAGCGCATACATCTCCACATTATGGTAAGAGACGTGACTTTCCGGGCAACGTGCGCTAAGCTGCTGTCGAATCACAACACAGGAACCGCTGGCACAATCAGAACTCATTACGTATTTCTGAAGGAGGGACTTCATAGAACAAGGAAGTCATCAGCCTGTTTTTAGGACAGTGAAATTTTTACACACTGTAAACACAATCAAAGCTTCAAAAACACAGGAAAACAGGACCTTTAATGAGCACATATCATTTTGAAAGAACAAAGTGGTTTTTGCTAAGAATCAACTTAAAAAATGACACAGTGTAGCTTTAACTTTAAAATATGTATAATAAAATGTATACTTTTTACAAAGAAATGTAAAAACTTTTTTAATAAAATAGCAAAAATATATGTACAAGGTAGATGTAAGCATCATCTTAATAGGACAATATCAGCCTTCTTATTAAATTATTAATTATTGCTTTTTATTAGTGACACATTTGGGGAGAGGATATATTCCAATACTTTATGTAAATACAGTATGATAATTAACTGCATGCATAGTTACTAGAAATGTTTACCTTCGATATTATACAATTTGCATGCATTATACATAAGTCCTCACATTCTTTCTTGTGGTACCCAGTGACACACCTGAATGAAAGGCTCATTATGCAGGTCATTGTCTTCTCAGGTGTGAATCAGAGCATTATTCATAATCATTCACGCCCCCACGCATATTGCCTTTCTAAACAAAACGTGTCTTACAAATTTTACATCAATGTATTGTTTTATGTGAATTATTAGGCAGGATGATTTTCAGATCATTTTGAAGTAAAAACTCTAGGCGATAACATCCATTAGTCAAAAGTCTTGTGGACACATATTTATGTGTTTGTGTTTTGTGGCCTTATTTCAGAAACTTTAATTTTTACTTTTTCAATTACCATGCATAAACATTATTCTCTCAAAAATACAAACATGTATGTCACAGGTCGGGATGGGCCAAGCTAGACTGCACCCACCCCTGAACCAGGACCACCTTGAGGAGCGTGTCAGGGACGAGTCAGAGATAAGTTTATTTGAAGTTAAAAGTAATTTGAAAATCCTAACTAAAATCTTCTCTCCCTTCTTCTTCCCAGGAGTCCAGGTGACACCGTGACCAGTAATGGACGGGTGTGTATCACACAGGTGAGTAGGTGGGTCGGGGCTCACCTCCTTCTGGCGCTGGTGCCAGACTCACAGTGGTAAGTATTGGACAGGTGAGTATCACAGGTGAGTAGGTGGCCGGGGCTCACTTCCTTCTGGCGCTAGTGACAAGCTCACAGAGGTAAGTGATGGACAAGTAGATATCACAGGCGAGTAGGTGGGTCGGGGCTCCCCTCTTTCTGGCGCTGGTGCCAGACTCACAGTGGTAAGTAGTGGACAGGTAGGGATCACAGGCGAGTAGGTGGGTCGGGGCTCACCTCTTTCTGGCGCTGGTGCCCAGCTCACGGGGGTAAGTAATGGACAGGTAGATATCACAGGCGAGTAGGTAGGTCGGGGCTCCCCTCTTTCTGGCGCTGGTGCCAGACTCACAGTGGTAAGTAATGGACAGGTGGGTATCACAGGTGAGTAGGTGGTCGGGGCTCGCTTCCTTCTGGCGCTGGTGACAAGCTCACAGTGGTAAGTAGTAGACAGGTAGGTCTCACAGACTCCGGTCGCAGGCTGAGCGGAGCTTTCCCTGGAACAGACAGAATCAAAACTTCCCACAAAGGTGAACGGTTCTCACATGGATTGCAGAAGACAGATACTTCGTGCCATACAGGTAGCCTTCGGGGCTGCGGCAGACTCAAGGTCACAAGCTGAACGGGGCTTTCGCTGGGGAAGACAGAATCAAAGCTTCACGCAGAAGTAAACAGTTGTCATATGTGTTGCAGGGGGCAGACACTTCACGCTATACAGGTGGGCTTCAGAGCTGCAGCAGACTCAGAGTTACAAGCTGAACAGGGCTTCCGCTGGGACAGACAGAATCAAACTTCAAGCAGCAGTAAACAGTTCTCGCAGGTTTTGCAGGGACAGACACTTCGCGCTATGCAGGTGGGCTTCAGAGCTACCGCAGACTCAAGGTTACAATCTGAACGGGGCTTTCGCTGGGGCAGACAGAATCAAAGCTTCAAGCAGAAGTAAACAGTTCTCATATGTGTTGCAGGGGACAGGCACTTCACGCTATGCAGGTGGGCTTCAAGCCGCAGCAGACCCAAAGTTATAAGCTGAGCGGGGCCTCCGCTGGGACAGACAGAATCAAACTTCAAGCAGCAGTAAACAGTTCTCACAGGTGTGGCAGGGACAGACACTTCACACGATGCAGGTGGGCTTCGGGGCTGCAGCAAACTCGAGGTCACCAGGTTGAACAGAGCTACTTTTAAGCCAGACAAATCAACACTTCAAGCAGCAGTAAACAGTTTAACTCACGGAGGTCGTCCCTTCTGATATTCCTCAGATAGAGCCGATCAACATTGTTAAGCTCTAGTTACAGACAGTAGACCAGCATGACATATGGGGAGTGCACGGCGAATAAAAGATAAATCTTCCACACAACACACGGCAATCCAACTCCAAACATGCAACGTGAGGGGAAACGTCAATTTAGGCACGGCAAATCCACTTCCCAAGGTGCAAATAAGGCCAGCACTCACCCTGGGATCTCTATCTGAAGAGCGATGGTCGTCAAGGTTGAAAAGGGTGTTCCAGATATTTCCTCACAGACACGGGCAGAATCCACATCACCGCTTCCAATGCGGAAGGAGGAGGTCAGCGCTCGGTACTGAATCAGTGCACAAACAGTGCACAAACACTCCAAACCACATCCAGTCCAGTGTCAAAAACATGCAGTTAAGAGACTGAGTTTGTCGATTACTATCTCACTCTCTTCCAGCCTATCTCACTCTCTTCCATTTTAAATGTTACTAATTGCTCCAGAATGTTCCGAGAACAATCTAAAGTAATGTTCCCATGTTTGCAGAATGATAAAATGATTTGTTCCCTTAATGTTTACATAACCAAAAAAAATAAAATAAAACTTAATGGGAACGTTAGAACATATTTTTGTTAGCTGAGTTACATTACATTCAAGGAATAATTTTGTTTGAGCTGCAATAAGGCAATTACTCCTGACACACCAGCACATGGGTGTCCTGTCCTTTTCCTGGAGGGCCACTGTCCTGCAGAGTTTAGATCCAGCCCCAATGAAACAGCAAATCAAGCTCTTGGGGATCATTGAAAACATCCAAGCAGGTGTGCTAAAGCAAAACTATGAAGGAAGTCCCTCGAGGAGCAGGATTGGACACTCCTGTCCTCAAACAAAGCAATGTGTTAAAAACTATTGAGCAACTATGAAGTAATATCTTGTTACCACATTGAAGACAACACTTTAGCAACAGTATATTTTTCACTTGCAAACACCACTCATGTTTTCTTTAGAAATCATAAAAATATAGTTTTGTGTTTATCCTCAAAACCTCTTTATTTGCAGATTTATCTACATGTAAAAATAATGATATTTAACTTTGACCATTTTAACACTGGTCTGCTATTTTTCCTCAAAAATAAAGCAGTTAGGCGGAGGAGAAGCTTTCTGACAGCCTCCTCAAAATGGCATCTGCAAATTACAGGCTGTAACATTCTCTTAGCACCTATTAATTATATCAAAGATGAGAGCGGCCAGCCGCACTGTGATTTATTACACCACTAACTTGTTGTGTCACTCTTGGGATAGAGGGAGGAGCAGACGACAGGAGAGAGAGAGACAGCGGCACTGGACCTCGACGACCCATACAACCCTCAGCGACCTCACCTGAGAGACAGACAGACAGACACGGACAGTAAGACAGGTTTCTAGTTGACAGTTTGGCTCAAACCTGAAGCTCAAAATCAGAGCAGAAAACGGCCTCATACAAACAGCTTTTACATTTTGCCAAAGTAAATATGCTGCTGAAGCAGGCCCGGGAATTAAAGCGGGCTTGGGCAAAATTGCCACCAAAATAAACAAAATGCCCCCAAATCCAAATAATATTGCTGTAGTAAAAATCTTTAATATTTTGAATGATTGAATTCATTATTATCTATTAGTATATACAACCCATATACACTTAAAATATTTTTTGATAATGTTAACTTTATTTAAACAGTTTAAACACAATTTGATTTAACACCATTGTATTACGTTTCTCGTTCAAACATTATTTCATCATGTTGTAACGCAAAGTTGAGATGTTGCCCTGAGAGAGAAAAACAATAGGTGTCGATGGAAAAGATGCAGAAGAGATGATGGCGTATTTTCCTGTTTAATAAAAGTACTTAAATGTCACACTCGTCCGCATACATGGGGATCGAGTGAGAAAAAGTATAGAAAACATCCAACTCTGGTCACAAATATAAAAGGGAAAAAAAGAAAAAATACAAAGATCGGTAGAGCGGTTATCTCTTGTTACTCACCTGTCAAATCTATAACTGACACTCTACGCACAGTTCTCATTTTACCTCAGATTACAATTAAAGCACAAAGTGACTGTTACAGAGATTCCCACCTGGAAAAATATTGGCTGTCCTCAGCCAACAGCACTATGAAAATACAGGAAGTAAACAACTTCATACATGAATAATTATAAATTATCCCACCTCACAGAAATGCAAGGAAAATTGTGAGAAATACTGACATACATGAAAGTTATCAACTCATCTTAACCCATTCATCCAAGGTTAAAGAAAATGTCACAAATAAACAGAAAAAATATATATTTTTCATAAACCCACGGCAATATACATTTTACAGGATAAGTTCCCATTTTATAAGAACAAAACACAACAATGTTAGTTAACCTAGTCAACAAAAACCAATAAGAACATGGTATGGTGCCATGTTAATGTCTTAGAAAACAAAATACACACCACATTCACATGCTCACTTTAAGTCCAACAGGTCTGTGTGAAATGGATTGGTCCATCTATTGGTTGCCCATCCCGAAGTGATCCTGGGGGCGAGTCTAGGTCATAATTTTCAGCCATCTTCTTGTTCCCCGAAGAAATAATCATGTGTACCCATACAACAATTTACCTCAGAGAAAATGCACAAAATACACTACAAACTGAAATAGTCCAACAATAGTTTTTTCTTCAGAAACAGTTCTCCTTTTCACGCTTGTCAGGTCACGTGAAGTGAGGTGAACGAAAAGCGGCAACATTTTTTAAATCTTCCAAGTGTACGTCTTTTTATTGATGCAGGCCTAGTTATAGAACAATAAACTGTCTGTCCAGTCGGTAAAAAAAAAAACTTAACCGTCTGGAGAGAAAAGAAAATTAGATAACCTTGGAAGATCCACAATGTTCGGGTGCCACTTTGTAACGCAAAGTTGAGATATTGCCCAGAGAGAGAAAAACGCCTCAGGTTACGTAAGTAACCATAGTTCCCTGAGAAAGGGAACGAGACGATGCGTTGATAACGCTTTGGGAACGCCCCCGGCGTGAATGCGTCTGAAGCATCTATGTCAACTTAGTCCAATGGAAAGAATGAGCGTCACGGGCGGGTGACGTCATGACCAGTAAGATATAAAAGCGCATCCGGTGGAACTGGCACTTCAGCATAAATTTGCCGAAGCAAGACAATCACAGGGATGCAGGAAGTATGGCAGGGCGACGCATCGTCTCGTTCCCTTTCTCAGGGAACTATGGTTACATACATAACCCTGAGACGTTCCCTTTTGAGGGAACTCGCGATGCGTCGATAACGCTTTGGGAACAAGAAGCCCGCCGCATCACAAACGTCTTGGAGAGAAACTCCAGATATTAAGGCTTTAGAGGCCGCCATACTTCTAGTAGAATGAGCCCTGACCACCAAAGGGCAAGGTTGGCCAGAGGGCTCATAAGCAAGAGAAGTAGCCTCCACTATCCACTTACTAACTGTCTGCTTAGAGGCAGGAAGACCTTTCTTGGGTGATCCAAAACAAACAAACAGCTGGTCGGCCTTCCTCCATGAAGAACACCGATGAACATAAGTGTCCAGTGCTCGCACTGGACCTAAGAGGTTCAACCTTTCCTGGTCCGATGAAGTGAACGGAGGAGGACAGAAAGCCTGCAGCACAATAGGCCTTGGAGTGATTGTTGGTACCTTAGGGACATAACCTTGCTTAGGGTGTAAAAAAGCCTTAACCATACCGAAAGGGCCTGAAGATCTCCGACTTTCTTAAGGGACGAAATGGCTAGTAGGAAAATAGTCTTAAAAGTAAGACATTTTTCTGAGACCGACTCTAAGGGCTCAAACGGAGCCCCAGATAGGCCTTCTAGAACCAATGCCAGGTTCCCAAGCCGGCATCCTAGTGCGAGTTGCAGGCCTTAGCCTCAGGGTGCCACGAAGAAAACAAGTAATCAGCGGGTCTCGACCCAAAGATGTACAACCAATCGGGATGTGGAAAGTCGCAATGGCCGCCACATAAACCTTCAAGGTGGACGGACATAAACCTGACGCAAAGCGATCCTGCAGGAACTCCAGTACTGTGTTTACTGAACAGGTAACCGGATCCCACTGACGCTGGTGACACCAAGAAGTGAAAACTCTCCATTTTAAAGTGTAAAGCTTCCTTGTAGCGGGAGCTCCGGAGCTTAGAAGAGGCCAAACCCATAGATTCCAAATCTCTGGTCGGGGTGAAATATTGTGCCCCCGGCCTGAGACAGAAGGTCTCTCCTGATCGGGATCTCCAAGGGAGGACCGTCTAGGAGATGAATCAGGTCCGCAAACCAGATTCGACTCGGCCAGCATGGTGCTACTAGCAATAGGCTTATTCCGTACTGGCGGACTCGCTCCAGAACTCATGGGAGCAGAGCAAAAGAGCAACAGGGGGAAAGAAGTACAGACGTAGCCTCCAGCCCCCCCTAGCATCCAGCCCCCCCCCCTTGGGCTGGTTGAGTAAGGGAGAACCAAAGTGGACAGTGCATCGTGTGCTGAGACGCAAACAGGTCCACTTCCGCCTGGCCGTAAAATTACCATATCTTCTCCACCGCCTCAGGGTGGAGTCTCCAATCCCCTGGCCTCAGCTCCTGCCTCGACAGGACGTCTGCTCCAATATTCTGGACCCCCGGAATATACACTGCCCTCAGAGAGCGTATTTTCCCCAGGGACCATAGGAGGATCTTGTGCGCCAACTTGCATAGTGGACGCGAACGCAGACCCCCCTGACGATTCAGATAAGAGAGCACCGATGTGTTGTCTGTCCGGACAAACACATGGTGGCCCCTCAGGTCTGGGAGGAAGTGCCTCAATGCATTGAAAACGGCCATCATCTCCAGGCAATTTATGTGCCAAGAGAGATGATGACTCCTCCACAGACCCTGAGCAGAGCGGCCTTCCATTACCGCTCCCCAGGCGGTGAGGGAAGCACCTGGCGAGATAGCAACTCGATGACAAAGAGCTCCTAACACCGGACCCTGGGACAGGAACCAATGTTTCCTCCACATAACCAAGGCGAGGGGGCGAGAGAGAGAGAGAGAGAGAGAGAGATTGGATAAGGAAAGGTTCACGAGCCAGAACTCGGGTCTCCCGTAGCACATGTTGGCACTGGCACACTTGTATTGTGAAAATAGTTGAAATCATGATGCTAATATACTTTTTATATATTTAATGATGGTACAATTTTTGTTAGTATATTTGCAATGTACTATTGAAAAAGGGAATATATTTTAAATACAATGAAGTATACTTTGAACCTGAAACACTCCATCAGAGCTGATCCAATGACCTCGCAGCACAAGTCTGAACCATCCAATGGAATGGCTTGTTGTGGCAACCCATGACATTCATAATGATTTTTTATCCGGAGGAGAATTTTTGCACGGTCTGTGGTTCATTCTGCCCCACTTAATCCAAGAGAGAAGAATATGAACTTCTGTCAATTTACACCAGAGAGAAATCGATACATCAGCAGGTCGAGGGGCTATTAGGAACAGACAGTGGACTAAAACACACCCTGAGAAGATTGTATTAAATCACACACACACACACCCCGCAGGGCACTAAATTTTCTTTCAGTGAGCGATCATTCATGTGTACATGTTATATTTTTCTATTTTCCGCGGGAGGCCATTTAGCACGCACACACAGCGCACTTCTCTAGTGTGTAGGGTAAATGCTCTTTTTCAATATAGAAATAACAAGATATTTGAAATAACTGTGGAGCAAATTGGCTAGTGATTAATATTGGAGCATGTCTTACAATGGATAAGTTGTTTAAAACCAAGTGACTTGACTACTGTCGAACAAAAAAGGAGATGTTTAGCAGAATGTTCATGTTGCACTTTTCTGTGGCGGTTTTTGGCCGAAAAAGGTTGGGTTTGGGCACCAGGGGTTAAAAAAACACCCCACCACAGTTAATGACGTAAATTCATACTTATCAAGAGCAGTCAATATAGGGAAAATGCTTCAGTCTTTTAAGGATAATAAATAGGACAAAGAACAACAACACACTAAAAACTCCTGGGTCAAAAATAACCCATAATGGTTTATTTTTGACCCAACTCCTGGGTTAACCCTCTGGGGTCAGCAATCACGCTGGCATGATCTGCTCGCTTTTTTGCAAAAGTGCAAAAGTGATTCAAAATACTCTGTTGGTTTTGATCTTACATTTAAATGTTATACATCATTCGATTCAGTTAAAGGTCCCATGACATGGGGTTATTTTATTATTTTAGAATGTTTCCTTGGTTACCCTTATAATGTTAGTATGTTTTTTAGATAAAAAATAGTCATAATTTTGAAATAAAAGGAATTTTTCCTAGCCTGATTTTAGCCTCTGATTTGAACGCTCTATTTGAAGGGGCGTGTCTGCTGTGAGATTCAGTGTAACCGGCCACTGCTGTGATTGGCTGACATGCTTGCATATGAAATAGCTATACGTATTGCATGTGAAACTCGCTCGAATACTTTTATTAGCCTACAGCTATTATACGTTTTTACTATTACAGCTATCAAGATTAGCGAATCGTCAGAAGTTTTAAAGTATTTAGATCTATTCCCATCACATAAAATGTTGCCGTGATGAGCATTGAGCAGATGACAGTCTGTTGTTGATCGCGAGAATGAAGATCTTATCATTGCAACGCAGTTTCTGCACTCTCTCTAATGCTTTCACCAATGCAAACACGGTGATGTGATGTAAATACAGTAAGAGCTTCGTTGTGCAGTGTAACGTACGCCATTGATTTCATAACGAGTTTGGCAAGTGTCCAGATAAACTTGCGCTGTGTGGAAAGATTTTTCTTTGATCGCTTTCTGTATATAATTTATTCACAATTTAAATACGATTATTTTCATCCTACTAAAAGAAACGATGTGAAGTTGATATTTTAGTCACTGCTTGACTTACTGATGCATAAACAGTATTGAACGATTTGAGAGAAAGATTACCTGTCTGAACTTGAACAATTACACATAAGAAAGTGTTGCTTGGTAGCTCGATCGATTTATTTTCAGACGTTCATCGAGGCCAGCTCTGTATTGGCCCAAGTTGAGGAAACAGTCGTCGGTGAAATGTTTGCCGCAGACATGCAAAACTTTGGGGAGTTGTGTCGGCGCATTTCCAGAGAAAATTAAATTAATCCACTGGTTCTTCTGGGGCTTCGATGAAGGAACTAAACAAAGGCTTCGGTGTTAATTTGTACATCCAATTATTGAGCAATTATTATGCTTCACTCGCTCAAAAGCCATGATATACGGATGGTACTCAAACAGAATGCCTATTACCGCCGCGCCAGGCATTTTATTAAAAATAATCCAGTCGCATTTCAAAGTCATTCGCGAAATGACCGCCAGGTGGCGCAGAGGGACATTGTGCAAAACAGCAGCTATTGCCGTATTTTGAAATGTAAGCGTTGTTAATGTCAATTAACAGATGAAATAGGCTACTATAGAACATTGTTTAGGACAGAAAAATAGAATCATAATTTAAAAATAGAGACGAGAACAATATTGCCTTTATTTCATATTGTAGCCTACGCCTAGACGTCGGTGGGCGACATAAGCCTATTGCCCGTTGGGAGCAGCGTGATAAAATAATAATAATAACAAAAATAACAAAAATAATAAATTAGGTGCAATGAAGCTGATTATTTGTTTACTACTCTATTGAGGAATGAGACGAATGATGAGCGCTTCTCTGGAGAAGACTCGAGAAACCAGGCAAGTGTCAGTGAGTAAATTCATGGCCGAGTGGTAGAACTTACGTATCGATCATTTGGATGAAACGGGTTCGAATCCCGAACAAACATAGACTATTGTACATTTTATATTAGCCTATTAATGCATGTCATAGCCTATTATTAATGCAGACAATCAAACAAACAAAACAATTTTTTATACAGGGTTGCCTTTCTTTTTTTGTTCCTAGCCTATATAAAGAGTTTGTAAAAACATGGTTTTAAGCAAGGTGCGATTTGCCAGGGGGGACGGGATTTCCTTCTGGTCTAAACATCCCTGCTTCTGCTGAATTATTTTAATCCCCCCTCCCTCCACAGTAATCAATGCTATAAATTACTTCACCAATAGACCATTTAAAATATATAAAATAAAGATATGCAACAGGCACGTTTAAACGACAAACAATAAAATCAGAACCAGTTTCAGTAACGTCCATGGTTCCAGTGGCCTTAGCACGGCTTTCAAAATGTCACAAAGCGTTTTGAGATTATTTTGAATGAAATATTGAAGTTTATAATTAAGTATTTTGGCACACCACGCAGACTGGCGCTATCCATTGTTCTAAAGTCGGGTTTTATTCTGGCATGTTGAATTAGTGTTCGACAGACGCGGCGGCCCGTTCATTTGGATTTATTTTTCTCATAACAGACAACTAAAATAACTTAGGCTCTAATAGGCTAATCCGTATTTTTTTAGTCATACAGATCAGAGTAGAGTAGCCTACATCGTTCAAAACTGTAAACTTTTATTCATATTCAAACTTTTATTCAAAAGTTTATCTGTCTCTGTCTCCGGGAACTGCGCGTCACAAAAATGAACCGAAAGCCACTTTCCTCCGCTCAGTCACGATAAGAAATCGGCTATGTCTAAAGCCTTTAAATGTCTAAATATTTAATAAATGTTATCTGATTAAGTGAACCGTATGAAACCGAAAGGTGCAGAGGATCTACTCAAACTAGCTATCATGTGAGTGCTTCCCAATGATGAACGGACAAGGGTGAAAATCTCGCTATAATTAAATGTAGTCTAGGCTAATTCGCCCTGAATTAAATTGTAAAAACAGATCAGATAATGTATTTGTCGAAATGTTGCGATAGTGTTTCATTTAAGTTCATAATTATTATATAAATGTTATTTAGTTTAGCAGCAGCAAGCACTGTGGTTCGAGATTTATATATAAAAAAATAATAATAGCTAATTCACAAATCGCATACACCCTGGTTGTAAGGATCCAAAGATCCCCGTGGAATTTAACATTGAGTTGAACATTGTATTCATGACAACAAATGAACATGCGTTTGAACAAATGAACATGCGTTTGTATTTAGGTTTGCTTGGAAAAAGCTGGCCAAACCGAGGTAGCGTTTTATTTCTTCAATTATCGAAATAATTAAATGTTTAGTAATAAACTTTTATGACAGAAATATTAGCCTACTAGCCTACATAGCCTAAATAATTAAATTCTTTCATTATCAACACTTTACTAGCCTAATGCTATGTCTAGAATTAAGTGTGAATTCCGACTTCTCTTTGTTTTAAGTCGGTCTCAAACTCAGATAGCCTGTGGGGGGTTGGTTGGTTCAGGAGGTGTTAAATGTTCTGTCTTTCATATGGAGAGTGAGTCTGATGAACAGGCAAAGGCAAAATACTTTTAAAGATAAATATCTCGATGTGTCCAAATCTAGGCCCTTAAATTATAAATATTGTAGTTTTATGTATTGTATTTAAAGAGGTTTCACACACACTTTCAGTTGAAGTGATCAATCCATTTGTTTCAAATGGTTTTGTAGAATTTTAACATGTTTGAGCAGTGTGTTTGTCAACACTCTGGCATTATCTAAACATAAACTATTGACGAAACGCGTTCTTGCCAACTAAACGAATGCAAGTGAGCAGCAGATACAGAGCTTTTTATTCGCGATCCACCTCGTTTTATTGTACGGTGAATTCAACCAGGCATTCTGTTTGAAGCAAGACTCAATCATTTGTTACAGTTTTTTTGTGTGATTTGTATGGATGACACACAGCGACAACAGTATTATCAGCTGTATAATGGGGTTTAATCCTGAAATATTGTTTAATTTCGAGAGAGACCCGGCGCGCGCCGTGCAGGGAGACTAAATAAACTAAAATAAAAGATCCAGCGCGAGAGAGAAGCAAAGAAAAACTCATGATCTTAATTTATGTTGCATTGAACTATTTTCGTTTTGTAGACTAGCCTACTGTTTTAATTGTTTATTTAGCTGCAATTTCTTTGGCAATACAGATTTAAAATGTCGCAAGAATAAGATTCTGTTTCTTACTTAAAGAAACTCTAAAGGCGGGCGTACACGGTGCGAGTTCGGACACTCGGGAGGTCGTGAGATATTGCACACGTTACGAGTCAGTTAAACTGATAATCGCGTCAAAGCAGCTGGTACACGGCACGACTGTCCTCCTGCACGAATTTTATCCCGAGCTGGCGGTTAAACACAGTCTCTGTGAGAGCTTTCAATGTTTCAGGCAATAGCTTCAGATAGAAAAATGACAGAAATGTGTGTGCAAATGCAGATACTGTAACAGTAGCCATTCCGTTCAACATAAAAACATGAGAGAGAGAGAGAGAGAGAGTGTGTGTGTGTGTGTGTGTGTGTGTGTGTGTGTGTGTGTGCGTTTTCATTCCTATCATTGTGGGGAACGTGACCTGATAGCCCACTCACGCCGTGGGGTACAAAATCCTCATGGGGTACAAATTGCCGTTCCCCACAAATCTAACCAAATATTTTCAGTCAGGATGGGGTACTGATGTGTCCCTTAAATTATCTCAGTGTGCCCTATAATGCAGAAAAACCGTCTATGTGTGTGTTTGAGAGTGTGTTAAGCGAAGCGACATAGTGACAATAGTGGCAAGGATCGGAACTGCAGGGGCCTGTTCCACACACACTTCACACACCTTTAACCAATTAGATGTTGGCTGTATGTCACGTGACTCATTCATGCAACCTCATTGGACAACATTCAAGAGCAATGAAGGAAGTCTACTCATGGATGAAGAAGACGATTCCACATGTGGGTAGACATCTTGAATTGATGGTAGGTTTTATAGTTGACTCATTACTCATGAACTATTTTGCAATAATGTCCAGACATCATTATAAAATTGTGTCATCATAAGTGATAATGAATTGAAAACATTGATTGTAAATTGTACAATTGTATTATTTATTATTCAAATATAGAAATAGCTTAGGCTACACGATGTGGCAGTCAGGAAGCTAGCACCTGAGCTAGCTCGCCACTATGTCAAATGTGGGGTTGGTCAAAGGTATTTTCATTAAAACATTTTCATCAGAGGCAACTACAGACAACATCGTAGTTTGCAGTGGTGATAAGTCGTGATAGTCTTCATGCTGGACTGGTTAGCCGCCCCTGATATAGGCTATGGTGGCAAAAACTGGCAGCACTGTTAAGTGGACGATATACCCACAACCCTCCTTTGGTCTCTTTAGACAACACTGTAGGATTACTTCTTATATTATGGTCTAGCTAACTATTAGGCAGGTGTTAGAAATAGCCTTTTTCTTCATTTAATACATTTGTGAACTCATGTAAGCAAACTAAGTTAAATTGTAAATTGCTTTAGGAGAACATGCGTCGCAGCAAGCGACGTCATAGAGACCCGGTTGCAGAAGGAATACATTACATCTCCTTGTCAGCAGACAGGCCAGAACTAACTGCCAAATATATAAACTCTGTCAAAGGTAAGTGGAATAACTAGAAACAGGAGTTGTCTAGGGGTGTGCGATATTACGATTTTTGATCGTGGACGATTAAAATGTCTCCCCGATCTGCTTTTGAAGAAATATCGTAGGATCGTCCATTTTATCAGTTTGCATTTCTGGCGCCTCCGTCTCAACATACTGTACAGCGCGACGTATATCCACATGAAATGCAGAGGAACGGGACACTGTAGTTCATAAAAATTAATTATGTGCATGTGCTTTAAAGCCTTGCCGGTTAAACATGTCATTCGCTGCTGATGCGCTGTTCTAACGGGCGCTTTTCTGAGCGCAATAGACCCGACGCGCGCACATGCAAAAGCCTGTCTAACAGCACCCGTTACTGAACTAAGTTATCTTATTGCGCTAATACTGTCAAATACACACAAGGTTTACATAAACAAAGTTGGTTATGTCTAAAGTGAAAGAACAATAGAAAAAATGAAGAAAAAATCTGCTTGTCAAATGCATGTGGACTCGTTGCGCGCAGGTCTTAAAGTGACAGTAGCCCTAATAGTAAACATGCTGCCGCTTGTCCTTAAAGGAACAGTTACCCAAAAATAAAATTTATGTCATTATTTACTCACTCTCTAATGTTGTTCCAAACCTGTATTAATTTATTTCTTGTGCTGAACACAAAATAAGATATTTTGAGGAGTGTGGCTAACCGGGCGGCTGCTGGTCCCCATTGATAACCATAGTAGGAAAAAACTATTATGGAAGTCACTGGAGTACATCAACTGTTTGTTTACCCACATTCCTCCAAATAACTTTTATTTTCAACAGAAGACGGAGACTTATTCGGGTTTAAAGCGGCTTGAGAGAATTTACATTTTTGGGAGAATATCCCTGTTAATAAAACAACAAAATACAAAGAGCATCTCACTCACTCTTGACTGAGAACTTTAATAGTAGCTTTAATAAGAATCAATGTAAAATTTATACAGTGAAGTCGATGTTGTTTTTTATTTTCATATTTGTTCATTTAATTACTTTCTTCAATGCTGTTAAATAAACCTACAGCTGAAAAAATAAAACACTGTTTATTTAATTTGTATATTAAGTTGTGTATGTGTATCTTTGTTCTTAATTTTTAATAACAAAGACAATGACAAATATTTTTTATCTTCGCCACTTTGGCCTAAATGTCTGCCATTCTTTTTTATTTTATATTTTGTTACCTAAGGCTTTGTTTTTAAAATAGGGACATTAGTTTGGCTGTGATGCTCAGTCACTTGCAAAATAGTAAAACCAACATGAAAATCGTGATATGATATTTTTGCCATATCGCCCACCCCTATGTCAAACATTAAATTTATGTTTGCTGATTTGTGATGCGTAATATACAGATCAGATTGTATGGACTAAGAGGCTATTGAGTAGGGTACTATTAAATGCTAGACTTTGATACAAGACCTGGGCACACTGCACAGAATTATCTACAGACTTCAGATCTTAAGATAATTCTGTAGATAATTATTTTGTACTATAGAGTCTTTATTGTCCTCTAAGGATATTCTTTTTCACACACATTAGGTGGACAGTGCAGACACTGGAATGTCTATCATCAGCACTGGAATATTTAATTCGCCCCACGTTTCAATCATCCCGGCTCTCCCATACTAATAAAAATAATACAAGATACACTTTCCTAACAAAGAAACACATTCTATCTTAACAAAGGCCACATTGGCTGGACGGAAATCTGTATGCAATGAACCAAACACAGTGTGTTTTTGTTTGTGTTTGATGTAAAATGTGTTATGGATTGCATTTCTAAGAAATATTATAAAAAAGGTTTAAAGTTGAACAGCTCAGCTACTTAAAGATTATTGGCCAGTTGAAAATGGTAACCCTTCCTGTGTGAGTGGTCTGTCCAAGTCTTTAAAATTGAAACCAACCTCTTTTTGTTCAAAATAGGTCGAGGAGTGTTCAGCCAAACTTACTTTGAAAAAGGAGATTTTTTAGTTGAATACAGAGGAGAGATCATTTCATTTGATGAATGTCAAAGACGCAAAAGGATCTACCATGCTGCACTTCAAGTGTATCTTTTTGAATTTAAGGTCAATGGGAAAAAGTACTGGTAGGTCAATGGTCCCTTTTCACAGGCATGTGATATATGTATGGGAGAGGATAGCTAACACTGATGATTATTCATTCTTCACACTCTGTTAGGCTGACATCTAGTTTTTCAATGTCTTTTATCTGTGTTTTCTATTTTATGCCCTATCTGTGTTTTTGATTTTATGACCTATCTGTGTTTTCTATTTTATGACCTATCTGTGGAAAGAGAACACAGGCAATAGAAAAGACAAATACAAATAAACTTTCAAACTATTAGTACAATTTTACTAATGTATTAATTATTTTAACAATCTAACACATGTGATTTTATTCCTGTTTATGAATTACTAATGTATGTCTTGTCTTCAGTATTGATGCTGCAAGAGATGACAACTCCTTTGGCCGATTAGTCAATGATGATCACCTTAATCCAAACAGCAGGATGACGCGAATGACCGTCAAAGGTGAACCTCACCTGTGCTTATTTGCCATTCGGCAAATACAACCAGGAGAAGAAATAACTTACAACTACGGTGATTTGGACTGGCCATGGAGAGAAAAGGTAAGTGTTAACTATTGCAAGGAAAAACTTTTTGTCATTGATAGTTATAGCCATGCAAGTACATGCAAGTACAGCCGTGGCCCACTGGTTAGCACTCTGGACTTGTAACCGGAGGGTTACAACCCGACCAGTGGGCCGCGGCTGAAGTGCCCTTGAGCAAGGCACCTAACCCCTCACTGCTCCCCGAGCGCCGCCGATGTAGCAGGCAGCTCACTGCGCCGGGATTAGTGTGTGCTTCACCTCACTGTGTGTTCATTGTGTGCTGTTTGTGTTTCACTAATTCACCAATTGGGTTAAAATGCAGAGACCAAATTTCCCTCACAGGATCAAAAAAGTGTATATACTTATACTTATATACTTATACTTATACATTTTATAGGACATTTTTAATCTGAAACAAGGTCTTTGTTTTTATTTTGTTAAGTTCAACATAGGGCTGTGACAGTAACCGTATTACCGTAATACTGCGGTCACGTGACGCCTACTGCGGGTCTGAGCTCCTCACCGCCATCACGCATAAAAAATTAAGAAATTTGTGAATAATTTGGGTGATTTGACTTCATGTACCCACATGCAGAGGTGTTAAACTGACTGCATAACGGGAGAGAGATTCTTTTCAACCATGACAAATGCACAATGTCAGGTTGAAAACGTAGCAGAACCTCAGAAATAATCACGTTATGCAGTCAGCTTAAGACGTCTGATGAAGTCAAATCCCCCTATTGGCCTGCACATGTGTGCACGTAGTATGTAATGTCGTGATGTGTAATGTAATGAACCATCTTATGACATTGATTCTCAGAGAACTACAGTAATGTTAAGTAGGCTAACCTTCCATTTTCAAAACAAAACTTATCATCAAAAATGAAGCAAACCCGACCTTTAGTGTTGTGTTGGGTAGCGCAATGTTCCAACATTCCATTTGTTTACTATGCGAGTGTAGGGGAGAGCTGGCACAATCGTAACACTTTTCTATTCTCTCCGTTCAAACTCGATATACATAAAGCTGTTAAACATGAAAGCTGTAAAATTTGGCCAGAAAGGAGGCATACATGTTTACTCCATAAAAGTTTAAAAAGAATTTCTGTTTTGTTCTAGTTTAAGAATTTAACCTCACAATGGCATGTAGGTCTAGGCTAGCCTAGGACCTACATTTGTTACAAAATGACGCAGCCATTGAAAAAAGTTTCTAAAGTTTAATTGGTTGTGATGGCAGCACAAAATTCATAATCCATAACTCGCAATCAGAAACCACAGTAATTTCTTGCTTTCCAGCCAGTCGCAAATTATCTGCGAACCGGCAATCTCTTTGTCGAGGATGCCCTAACCTTGCAGATCATAGACAGAGAAAGCATGCTCTGGAAACAGAACGACCGGCTTTGGTTGATTGATAAAGAACACCGCGAGCGGGAATGTCGGAGAATAGCGCGGACACGCGTAAAAACACACCGCGAGCGGGCATGTCGGAGTCGGAGAATGGCGTGGACACGCGCTACACACCGCGAGCGGGCATGTCGGAGAATAGCGCGGACACGCGTAAAAACACACCGCGAGCGGGCATGTCGGAGTCGGAGAATGGCGTGGACACGCGCTACACACCGCGAGCGGGCATGTCGGAGAATAGCGCGGACACACGCTTCACACTGCGAGCGGGTATGTCAGAGAATAGCGCAGACACGCGCTTCACACTGCGAGCGGGTATGTCAGAGAATAGCGCAGACACGCGCTTCACACTGCGAGCGGGTATGTCAGAGAATAGCGCAGACACGCGCTGCACTGCGAGCGGGTATGTCAGAGAATAGCGCAGACACGCGCTTCACACTGCGAGCGGGTATGTCAGAGAATAGCGCAGACACGCGCTTCACACTGCGAGCGGGTATGTCAGAGAATAGCGCAGACACGCGCTGCACTGCGAGCGGGTATGTCAGAGAATAGCGCAGACACGCGCTTCACACTGCGAGCGGGTATGTCAGAGAATAGCGCAGACACGCGCTGCACTGCGAGCGGGTATGTCAGAGAATAGCGCAGACACGCGCTGCACTGCGAGCGGGTATGTCAGAGAATAGCGCAGACACGCGCTGCACTGCGAGCGGGTATGTCAGAGAATAGCGCAGACACGCGCTTCACACTGCGAGCGGGTATGTCAGAGAATAGCGCAGACACGCGCTGCACTGCGAGCGGGTATGTCAGAGAATAGCGCAGACACGCGCTGCACTGTGAGCGGGTATGTCAGAGAATAGCGCAGACACGCGCTGCACTGCGAGCGGGCTGCGGGCACCCAAAAGATTGTTTGACAATCAATAATCCGTCACATCACTCTTTTTATTTTTTTTATTTTTTTTTATAGGTGAAAACAGACTAAAGGAACAGGCTCCAGGGGTACCATTTAGCAAGCATAGGCTCAGCATCAGGGGTGTTTGTTGTTTGGACAGACCTTTCCCCACTGATAAAAAAAATCCTAAAGGAAACACTGTAACTCTTCTCATTTTAACTTTTCTGGAACATTAACCAAGATGGCCTAGTATTGTTGTTGATATGAGTCTGTGTTGTCTCGTTTTTTCACCGTAATTCTTAAAGTTAACATAATCTGACTGAGGAATCTTAGACAAGTAAATATTTTAACTGTGGTCAAATGTAAATTAACTTGTGCCCCATTAACTTTATTCAGAAAATTATTATTTAATTCTGCAATTTGCCTTCATTAGCGATTATCATCAATTTGATTACACAGATATTAATCAAACTAAACAGCTAGACAATGGCATCTCTGAATTCAATAATGAAATGCCTTTAACTGAAAATGTAATGTTTAATCTTATTATTATACATTACTGACACTCTATCCTCCAATTTGATACTGTTAAGTGCTTTTTTTATTACAGTAGGCTATATTTTAATCTTTGATAATAGTAGGTTAGACAAATACAACAGGTCATGTTAGCCCTGGTCCAATTAAAAAATATTAACAGATAGAACTCAGGACATTTTTGTTCATGTAAAATATACCTCATTGTCATGTTCTAGACTTGTTATATTTAGCTTTAAATAAAAAAAATACCCCCTTAATATTGTGGCAGTTTTTTTCTCTGTGGTATCGAAAATGGTATCGAATATCGATATTTTTCAAGGTATCGTATCAAAGTTAGAAATTCTAGTATCGTGACAACACTAGTTTTAAGCGTGTGCTTTATTTGAAATACAGCATATGCATGTTGTTTAAAGGGACACCAGGCAAGCCTGATGCTTTTTCTCTACGAAACTCCCCCTTCGCTCGGTCTGAAGCTCTTTTCCTTTTCTTTGCATCTTCCGTCAAGGGTTTTTATACACACGTTTGCAACAATCGCTAGCGTTTAGTAGCCTGCCTCTGAGGATGTAATTGATCCTGCTTCGGTCGGCGGGTAGGATACACTGAACTTGCAAGCGGGATAGTCTTCATTCGCCCTGTAATGAGTCATTTAACCATATACCGATTTACGAAGATGGGTAATTAACACGAAAACGTTGCCTGGTGTCCCTTTAATAATGTTTAATAACGGTAGAGCCTGTTCCTTTAAAATATAGGCAAAGAATGTATTCTTGCTTTAGTATAGGCCTACATTTTAGGCTTATTCTCAAATTCAGATTGTGCAACTAGCAATACTTATAATGAAATGTTTTCTCTGACATTGACTATTTATATTCATTTCCAGAGTGATGATCTTGCACTGCAGTCCCCAGACAAAGTAGATGACTCCGGCAGTGTGGAAGCAGCACATGCTGCCACAGTTGACTACTGCAAAGTAGATCTACAGGTAACTGCATTATTGTATTTTGATTTGTTAGTATTTGTAACCTAATGGGACTGTTTGTTCCACACGATGCACCATGAGTGAATTTGTTCTTGCACTGGATACCATACAATGTGGAAGAATGTACTAATCCCAAATTAGGTAGCTGAAATGTTGAAGTTGGAGAACTTCAAATGGAGAAGCAATTTGAGCTAAATTCTTCTGGTTGTGAAAGCCTTCATTTAGACCTAACCAAAACATACCCTGTGAGGTGGACTGGATGTGTATATGAAATTGACATACACAATAGTAAAGGTTTGGAGAATTTTAACAAGGCCGACCTCCTCCCCAGTCCTTTCAGTCTTTGTTTCTCCATTACATTGTTGGACCCTGGGAGCATCCCCTGTTCAGTTCAGTTTCAGTTTATTGTCCCCTAAGGGAAACTTGTCTTGCAGCCAAGTAAACATACACGTAGCACAACAGGTAAACAACAGTTTGATTGCAACATAATAGTTTAGCTACAGTTTTGATGCAGCATCTACATAAACATCCAATAGCCTTGCTAGAAAAGCAAACTAAAACGGCAAGATCAACACAACAGAAGCTGAGAACACAGTAGCCTTTGTGTGCACAATTATTTCCTGCCATTTACCATTACAAATCCACATTTTTTTATTTTGTCCTAAATAATGGCAATGAGCGAGTTAAAGTTGGCTATGATGCTATTTAGAAGCATGTATCCCAAGTTAGGTGTCCATATTGAGAAGTTGAAATACATCAAGTTTAAACAATGAGTTTAAATGAAGTTCATCTCTTTGTTAGTCTTTATTTGCAACTAATATATACCCCCATAAGGTTGACTGGCTGTGTTCATGAAGTTGACTACAGACAATTATGGAATTGGTCTATTTGTGAAAGTGTTTGTGCCACTAATGTTAAAAGTTATTATGTACCATATGAGGTTAACCAGTTTTGTGTGTGATGTTGACTACGGACAAACCATGGAATTGAACTGCACACATGACACATATTGGGGTAGAGTAGTAGGGTAGAAGCCTGAGTGATATCAATTTCGAAGTTTGTATTTCCAGCTAATAATATGTACCCCACTCGGTTGACTGACTATGTGTGTGAAGTTGACATCAGACAACCATGGAATTGTTCCTAATATTATCATATGTACCCCACACGGTTGACTGGCTATGTGTGTGAAGTTGACATCAGACAACCATGGAATCGGTCCCCACACATAACATTTACCCGGTCAAGTGTGATTGTAATAGTTAGAAATGATATTAGAGGATATCAACCATGGGTTATATTTACAAAGGTGACCACCTCTTACTTTAGGTATAGACTATTGCTTTTAAATGTTTTTACACATGTATTACAATAGGTCTATATATCAAAGTGTTGCTACAAACATGTTCACCCTTCACTTAATTATGTTTGTACTCTTGTTTAGGATGATGTTGTTGATGTTGAGAGCGCATATCAAGGAGAGGACCCCAACACAATCATTGTAGCACATCCTGCTGTGGTTGAATTCCCTCGAACATATCTGAAGGTAACTAAATCAGTGTATTTTCTTTATTCTCCTTTGGAAATAGAATTGAGCTGTTCTGTTGCAGATAATGTGCCATCACAAATTGACCTTAGGTTTATTTATTTATGAATTAAGTGTTGGTCAGTGAGCTAAGGTTATCTTAGGTACAGTGTTATTTAGACATATTTTATTCCCCAGGCTAGATGATCAAATGTAGGAGAAGATGGTGAACTTCAAATAGGGTAGAAGCCTATGTGATGTTGATTTCAATGCAAAAGTTTACATTTTTTTAGCTAATGTTATATATGTACCCCACACGGTTGACTGACTGTGTGTGTGAAGTTGTCACCATGGAACTGCTGTTAATATTAAAATATGTACCCCACACGGTTGACTGACTGTGTGTGTAAAGTTGACTTCAGACAACTATGGAATCGGTCCCCACACATAACATATACCACAGTCAAGTGTGATTGTAATAGTTAGAAATGATATTAGATGATGTCAATCGTGGGTTATATTTACAAAGGTGACCACCTCTTACTTTAGATATAGACTGTTGCTTTTAAATTCTTTTACACATGTATTACAATAGGTCTATATATCAAAGTGTTGCTACGAACATGTTCACCCTTCACTTAATTATGTTTGTACTCTTGTTTAGGATGATGTTGTTGATGTTGAGAGCGCATATCAAGGAGAGGACCCCAACACAATCATTGTAGCACATCCTGCTGTGGTTGAATTCCCTCAAACAGATCTGAAGGTAACTAAATCAGTGTATTTTCTTTATTCTCCTTTGGAAATAGAATTGAACTGTTCTGTTGCGGATAATGTGCCATCACAAATTGACCTTAGGTTTATTTATTTATGAATTAAGTGTTGGTCAGTGAGCTAAGGTTATCTTAGGTACAGTGTTATTTAGACATATTTTATTCCCCAGGCTAGATGATCAAATTTAGGAGAAGATGGTGAACTTCAAATAGGGTAGAAGCCTATGTGGTGTTGATTTCAATGCAAAAGTTGACATTTTTTTAGCTAATTTTATATATGTACCCCACACGGTTGACTGACTGTGTGTGTGAAGTTGTCACCATGGAACTGCTGTTAATATTAAAATATGTACCCCACACGGTTGACTGACTGTGTGTGTAAAGTTGACTTCAGACAACTATGGAATCGGTCCCCACACATAACATATACCACAGTCAAGTGTGATTGTAATGGTTAGTAGTGATATTAGATGATGTCAATCGTGGGTTATATTTACAAAGGTGACCACCTCTTACTTTAGATATAGACTGTTGCTTTTAAATTCTTTTACACATGTATTACAATAGGTCTATATATCAAAGTGTTGCTACAAACATGTTCACCCTTCACTTAATTATGTTTGTACTCTTGTTTAGGATGATGTTGTTGATGTTGAGAGCGCATATCAAGGAGAGGACCCCAACACAATCATTGTAGCACATCCTGCTGTGGTTGAATTCCCTCGAACATATCTGAAGGTAACTAAATCAGTGTATTGTCTTTATTCTCCTTTGGAAATAGAATTGAACTGTTCTGTTGCGGATAATGTGCCATCACAAATTGACCTTAGGTTTATTTATTTATGAATTAAGTGTTGGTCAGTGAGCTAAGGTTATCTTAGTTACAGTGTTATTTAGACATATTTTATTCCCCAGGCTAGATGATCAAATGTAGGAGAAGATGGTGAACTTCAAATAGGGTAGAAGCCTATGTGATGTTGATTTCAATGCAAAAGTTTACATTTTTTTAGCTAATGTTATATATGTACCCCACACGGTTGACTGACTGTGTGTGTGAAGTTGTCACCATGGAACTGCTGTTAATATTATAATATGTACCCCACACGGTTGACTGACTGTGTGTGTAAAGTTGACTTCAGACAACTATGGAATCGGTCCCCACACATAACATATACCACAGTCAAGTGTGATTGTAATAGTTAGAAATGATATTAGATGATGTCAATCGCGGGTTATATTTACAAAGGTGACCACCTCTTACTTTAGATATAGACTGTTGCTTTTAAATTCTTTTACACATGTATTACAATAGGTCTATATATCAAAGTGTTGCTACAAACATGTTCATCCTTCACTTAATTATGTTTGTACTCTTGTTTAGGATGATGTTGTTGATGTTGAGAGCGCATATCAAGGAGAGGACCCCAACACAATCATTGTAGCACATCCTGCTGTGGTTGAATTCCCTCGAACATATCTGAAGGTAACTAAATCAGTGTATTTTCTTTATTCTCCTTTGGAAATAGAATTGAACTGTTCTGTTGCAGATAATGTGCCATCACAAATTGACCTTAGGTTTATTTATTTATGAATTAAGTGTTGGTCAGTGAGCTAAGGTTATCTTAGGTACGGTGTTATTTAGACATATTTTATTCCCCAGGCTAGATGATCAAATGTAGGAGAAGATGGTGAACTTCAAATAGGGTAGAAGCCTATGTGATGTTGATTTCAATGCAAAAGTTGACATTTTTTTAGCTAATTTTATATATGTACCCCACACGGTTGACTGACTGTGTGTGTGAAGTTGTCACCATGGAACTGCTGTTAATATTAAAATATGTACCCCACACGGTTGACTGACTGTGTGTGTAAAGTTGACTTCAGACAACTATGGAATCGGTCCCCACACATAACATATACCACAGTCAAGTGTGATTGTAATAGTTAGAAATGATATTAGATGATGTCAATCGTGGGTTATATTTACAAAGGTGACCACCTCTTACTTTAGATATAGACTGTTGCTTTTAAATTCTTTTACACATGTATTACAATAGGTCTATATATCAAAGTGTTGCTACGAACATGTTCACCCTTCACTTAATTATGTTTGTACTCTTGTTTAGGATGATGTTGTTGATGTTGAGAGCGCATATCAAGGAGAGGACCCCAACACAATCATTGTAGCACATCCTGCTGTGGTTGAATTCCCTCAAACATATCTGAAGGTAACTAAATCAGTGTATTGTCTTTATTCTCCTTTGGAAATAGAATTGAACTGTTCTGTTGCGGATAATGTGCCATCACAAATTGACCTTAGGTTTATTTATTTATGAATTAAGTGTTGGTCAGTGAGCTAAGGTTATCTTAGGTACAGTGTTATTTAGACATATTTTATTCCCCAGGCTAGATGATCAAATGTAGGAGAAGATGGTGAACTTCAAATAGGGTAGAAGCCTATGTGGTGTTGATTTCAATGCAAAAGTTGACATTTTTTTAGCTAATTTTATATATGTACCCCACACGGTTGACTGACTGTGTGTGTGAAGTTGTCACCATGGAACTGCTGTTAATATTAAAATATGTACCCCACACGGTTGACTGACTGTGTGTGTAAAGTTGACTTCAGACAACTATGGAATCGGTCCCCACACATAACATATACCACAGTCAAGTGTGATTGTAATAGTTAGAAATGATATTAGATGATGTCAATCGTGGGTTATATTTACAAAGGTGACCACCTCTTACTTTAGATATAGACTGTTGCTTTTAAATTCTTTTACACATGTATTACAATAGGTCTATATATCAAAGTGTTGCTACAAACATGTTCATCCTTCACTTAATTATGTTTGTACTCTTGTTTAGGATGATGTTGTTGATGTTGAGAGCGCATATCAAGGAGAGGACCCCAACACAATCATTGTAGCACATCCTGCTGTGGTTGAATTCCCTCGAACATATCTGAAGGTAACTAAATCAGTGTATTTTCTTTATTCTCCTTTGGAAATAGAATTGAACTGTTCTGTTGCAGATAATGTGCCATCACAAATTGACCTTAGGTTTATTTATTTATGAATTAAGTGTTGGTCAGTGAGCTAAGGTTATCTTAGGTACGGTGTTATTTAGACATATTTTATTCCCCAGGCTAGATGATCAAATGTAGGAGAAGATGGTGAACTTCAAATAGGGTAGAAGCCTATGTGATGTTGAT